>NW_026988417.1:64985000-65435000 GCF_030222135.1 Aotus nancymaae
GTATTATGAAGTCTAAGGCATTTTGTTACAGCAGCTCAAATTGATTAAGACACTGCTTGACCAGTATTCTTCAAAACTGTCAGGGTCATGAAAAAAAGAAAAAAAACAAAGAAATTGCCAAAGATTAGAAGAGAACAAGGAGAACTGACCACTAAATTCAATATAGTATCCTGAATTAAATACTGCAACATAAAAAGAACATTAGTGAGAAAACTGGGGAAATACAGAGTGTCTGTTTTCTTAATAATAAATATTAATATCTGTTTTGACAAATATACCAAGGTCATGTAAGATGTTAACTTTAAAGGAAACTGGAATCTCTCTGTATTGTTTGTAACTTCTTTTATAAATTTAAAATTAAGAAGTTTACTGAAAAAATCCCTATAGTGAAGTTCCAAGAAGAAGCTATGTTATTCCAGGTTTAACCAGAAGTTCGTAATCCTGGAAAAGTCCTACTTCTGTTTCAGGGCTCCGTTGGATGGTGATGTCCTTGGGAACCTTCCTATAATTTATCCAGAAACATGGTTTCCATAGAACCTGGTACTTGCCTTCTGATATGGTTTGGCTGTGTCCCCACCCAAATCTCATCTTGAATTGTAGCTCCCATAATTCCCAAGTGTTGCAGGAGGGACCTGGTGAGAGACAAGTGAATCATGGGGAAGTTTTCTCCCATACTGTTCGCATGGTAGTGAGTCTCATGGGATCTGATGGTTTTATAAAGGGAAACTCCTTTTACTTGGTTCTTATTCTCTCTCTTGCCTTCTGCCATGTAAGACATGCCTTTTACCTTCTGCCATAATTGTGAGGCCTTCTCAGCCACATGAAACTGTGAGTCCATTAAATATCTTTTTCTTTATAATTTATCCAGTCTTGGTATGTCTTTATCAGCAGTGTGAAGGTGAACTAATATACCTCCTTTTAATTGTACTTCTCAGAGTGTCTCCCCAGGGGACTGGGCAACCTCAAAGGGAAGAGCCAGAATCTGTTTTTATTTTTTGCCCAGTATCTGGAAAACTGCCTCTCACAAAATGATTGTCTACATTCAATAAATATGTGTGTGTTTGAGCCAATTTGGTTATGGAGTAGAGCACAGCTATTTCAATGTAAAAAGTAAAGGGAAGAAAAGCCACCAATTACTACTTTAAATAAATCTAATTTTCATTGGAAATTATTCTTTTCTGATAACTGTTTGCTTCAAAGTACACTGTATATTTTGCAAATAAAATACAGTCCAAGACCATTGCTTCAAATCACAGAGAAGTATGGCAACTATATACTGTGATGAAAAGTGAAGGTTTAATTAGCCTTGGCTGGTGACGTTTTTCTAAATAGTAAACTAAGCACTCTGAGAACCTTCCCAGTCTTAATTATTAGGGAAATTATGCCTTGTAAAAGTAAACCCTACCCAGATGATGTTTAATGGGCCAGACAGGCAGGAAATGTTTGGCATTTGTAGTCTCCTGGTGTCGTGTTTTTCTTTTATCTTTGCTGGTTTCATTCTCATTAAATGATCGGAAAATTACTGTGACTTTATTCCCATAGGCTGAAAATTAGCCTGCTAAGCTTCAGCCTTAATCAGGTTCTGATGACTAAGAATTAATCTATTTTAGCAGAAGCATGTCTAACGGAAATCAGTATAGCTCTTCTCTGCCACAGCAGAGCAGTCACTGCTGTCTCCAGTGACTGATATGCAGTAGCCAAATGTAGAAATCATTCAAGTCTAAATCCCTTTGTTCTCTGGCCAATATTGATTAAATTTTGTTTTCCCAGAGTACATCTGTTCACATGCACAGCTTTCACAAAGTTAAAAAAAACTCTTCATTTTGAAGGCTAAAAATGAAATGTTTTAAGAGAGTATTTAAATCTCTCTGGCATAACTTCGTGGGGCTGTGTTTTCCCACCTTTGACGTTGTGATTCAGGGTTATTCCAACTATTTCAAGAGATGGCAGAAAAGTTGTTATAATGTTTAAATTCAAAGTTAAAAAGTATAAACAAATTAGTTTATATTTTAGTATGTCACAAGAGAAGGTTTCAAGGATAAAACAGTGTAATACAGAATTGTAACTCCAAAGAAACTATACCTAGATAATTTATTCAAAATGAATTCAGCATTTATTTATTGAGCACTTACTAGGGCCAGGTAGCATGGCATATGTTTAATAAAAATTGGTGAATAAAATAGCTGTTGTCCCTCCCTTCATGGAGTTTTCAGTCTGGAGGGAAAGAAGTTTTAAAAGACGTTCCTGTTAGAGTTGGAGTTGCTTACTGGGTTTAATGGTGCTTCCCTTACTTCAGTAAGAGACTAACTTAAATACAGTCATACCCATATAACAGTGTTTCAGTGACCATGGACCCGTATATGGCAGTGGTACCACAGAATTATAATGGAGCTGAAAAATTCCTATGTCCTAGTGATATTGTAGCTATAGTAAAATCATATAGCACAACATATTGCTCATGTGTTTGTGGTGATTCTGGTGTACTGTGCTGCCAGCTGTATAAAAGTAGATGACATATAATTATGTACAACACATAATATTTGATATAGTAATAAATGGCTACGTTATTGGTTTATTATGTATTTACTATACTATATTTTTTATCATTATTTTAGAGTGTATTCTTTTTTAAAAAAATTTAACTGTAAACAGTCTCAGGCAGGTCCTTCAGGAAGTATTCCAGAAGAAGGCATTTTCATAGGAGATGATAGCTCCACGTATGTTATTGCCCCTGATGATCTAATGGGGCAAGATGTGAAGGTGGGAGACAGTGGCAGTGATGATCCTACCCTGTGTGGGTCAAAGCTAATGTGTGCCTTTGTGTTACTGTTTTTAACCAAAACAGTTTAAAAAGTAAAGAATTTAAAAATAGAAAAAATCTTGTAGAAGAAAATTAAAAATGAAAGTATTTTTGAACAGCTGTATAATGTGTTTGTGTTTTAAGCTAAATATTAATACAAGAGTTAAAAAGATTGAAAAAAAGTAAAAGTTTATAAGGTAAAAAAGTTATAGTAAGCTAAAGTTAATTTATTATTGAGGATAGAAAAATTTAAAAATAAATTTAGTGTAGCCCAAGTGTATTCAGTTTATAAAGTCTAAGGTAGTGTCCAGTTGTGTCCTGGGCCTTCAAATTCACTCACCACTCACTCACTGACTCACCCAGAGCAACTTCCTGTCCTTCAAGCTCCATTCATTGTAAATGTTCTGTGTAAGTGTACCATGTTTTTCTATCATATTTTTACTGTACATTTTCTATATGTAGATATGTTTAAATATACAAATACCACTGTGTTAGAATTATCAATAGTATTCAGTATGGTACATGCAGCACAGATTTTTAGCCTAGGCTTTATTGTCTAGCTTTGTGTAAGTACAATCTACAATGTTTGCATAACAACGAAATCTCCTAATGCATTTCTCAGAACCTATACCTGTTGTTAAGTGACACGTGACCCAGTAAGTCAAGGGTAAACAGACATTGTAGAGTTGGTCAAAGTAGAAATTGATCTAGATAGTAGGATTTGAGGGTTCTGCTGTTTAAAATATCTTTTCAATCCAGGTTTGTCATTGTCTAATTTCCCAGGATTAGTAATCATCTTTATAAAATACAAATACTCCTAAGAGCTTTATAAACTGCTTCTTTCAATAACTTCTCCCTCTAGTCACCTGCTTCACCTGCAAGCACCTTCTGCTCAGCCAAGTGAGCCTCATAATTCCACAGTCTGTGCCCTGGAGTAATTTTCTTCTGTCTCCAAATCCTTCCCTTTTATCCTACTTTTTAATCAAGGCCCATATCAAATGCTATCTTTTCTGTAAAGCTTGCCCTGGTATCATTCTTGATATCACTCTTATGGTTTGTATCATTTATTTGGTAACTAATGTTTTGCCTATATCATGGCAAGTAAGCAATTGTTGTGGGGAGTATATATGTCTGGAAAACCCTAATATAATATGTTTCTAGGAATTTCTGCACGTTCCTTTAGGTTGTCTAATCTGGTGCTGGATAATTATTCATTATAGCCCCTTAAAATCATTTTTATTTATATGGGTTCAATTATAATGTTGCCTCTGTCATTTATTATTTTATTTAATTGAGTCTTCTCTCTTTCTTCTTAGTCTAGCTAAGGGTTTGCTGATTTTGCTCTTTTCAAAAAATAAACTCTTAATTTTTTCAATTTTTATAATTTTTTTCCTTTCAATTTCATTTATTTCTGATCTAATTTTCTTTCTTTCTTTCTGTTAATTTTAGGTTTAGCTTCTTGTTCTTTTTCTAGTTCCCTGAGGTCAAAGTTAGGTCATTTATTTGACATCTATTTTGATTTTCAATGTAGGTATTTATCATTATAAATTTCCTTCTTAGTGCTACTTTGGTTGAATTCTGTAAGTTTTGTCTTATTTTATAATTTTCTTTTTGAGTTTTTTGACCCAAGAGTTCTTTAAGGGTCTGTTATCTAATTTCCATGCATTTGTGAATTTTCCCATCTTTTAATTATTGATTTTGGTTTCACTTCATTGTTGCTGCAAATATACATGGAAAAATTTTGATCTTCTTAAAGTTGTTGAGACTTATTTTGTGACCTAGCATGTGACCAATCCTGGAGAATGTGCATTTAAGAAAAGTGAGTGTTCTGCTGCTGTTTAGTGGAATGTACTGTATATGCTTTTTGGGTCCACTTGGTCTATAGTATAGTTTATTTCTTTTGGTTCTGCTATTTCCTTGTTAATTTTCAGTCTGAATGGTTTATCTACTATAAATAGTTGGATATTGAAGTCTCCTACTATTATTGTATTTCTATTTCTCCTTTCATATATACCACTGTTTGCTTTATATATTAGGTATTTTGACGTTGGATGCATACATATTTATAATGGTTTTATCCTTCTTTTGAAATGACTTTTATTATTAAGTAAGGCTCTGCTTTGTCCCTTGTGACAGTATTTGACCAACAGTCCATTTTGTCTGATAGAAGTCTAGCCACTCCGCTTTCTTTTAGCTACCAATTGCTTGGAATATTGAGGAGTTTAGTTTATTTACATTTAAAGTAATTATTAATTTGTAAGGCCTGTTTTACAAAATTATTATTTTTTTCTGCCTGTTTTGTACTTCTTTTGTTCCTCTCTTCTTCTCTTAGTTCCTTTGTGTTTTGATGAATTTTTAAAAATAGTATTATGCTTTCATTCTTTTCTTTTTATCTTTATGTACTATATTTTTTGTGGTTACCATGGGACTTTTATCAAACATTTTATAGCTATAACTGTTGATTTTAAGCTGATAATCTCATACAGAAGCTCTATATTTCTGGCTCATGCCTGTAATCCCAGCACTTTGGGAGGCTGAGGTAGGTGGATCACAAGGTCAGGAGTTCAAGACCAGCCTGGCCAACATGGTGAAAGCCCCATCTCTACTAAAAATATAAAAATTAGCTGGGCATGGTGGTAGGTGCCTGTAATCCCAGATACTCAGGAGGGTGAGGCAAGAGAATCACTTGAACCGGGGAGGTGGAGGTTGCAGTGAGCCAAGACCGAGCCATTGTACTCCAGCCTGGGCAACAGAGTGAGGCTCTGTCTCCAAAAAAAAAAAAAAAAGAGAGACTCTATACTTCCTCCTCCCTCTTATGTAATTCATGTTAGATTTTACTTCTTTCTATATGGTATTCTATTAAAAATTTTCTGTGGTTATAGTTATTACCCCACTTTTGTTTTTGTAATTTAAATACTTGTGTTAAACATGACTTACATGCCACCATTACAATATTCTGTGTTTGTCTTTATATTTACCTGTAGAGTGAGATTAATTATACTTTCATATGTTTCTGTGTTGCTGTTTAGTATATTTTTATTCTAACTTGAAATGTTACCTCTAGCACTTATAAGGCATGCCTAGTCATAATGGACTCCCATAGTTTTTGTTTTAGAATTATCTCTCCATCATTTCTAAAGGATATATTTGCTGGGTAAAGTGTTCTTAATTAGCAGTTTATTCTTTTAGTACCTTGAGTATCAGCTTACCTTCTCCTAGCTTGCAAGGTTTCTGTTGTGAAATTCACTTACAGTTTTAGGAAGCTTCCCTTGTGTGTGAAGAATTGATTTTCTCTATTTTTGAAATTATCTCTCTCTCTCATTTTTTACTTTTGACAATTTAATTATAGTGTGTCTCACTGTAAAACTTTTTGGGTTTCACCTATCTAGGTGTCCTTAGGTTTCATGAATTTGAATGTCCATTTTTTGTCTTTAGATTTGGGCCATTTTAAACCATTATTTCTTTAAATATACTTTCTGTCACATTCTTTCTCTCTTCTCCTTTTTGGATTTTCATAATACATATATTAGTGTGGTTGATTGTGTCTAATAAGACTTGTAGGCTTACTTCACTCCTTTTTGATTCCTCTAACTGGATAATTTCAAATGACCTGTCTTTAATTTTGCTGATTCTTTCTTCTGCTTGATTGAGTCTGCTATTGAGACTATTGGAGTTTTTCAGTTCACTCACTGTAGTCTTTATCCTCAAGATTTCAGTTTCTTTCTTTTTTTTGGTTTCTATTTCTTAATGAACTTCTCATTTTGTTCATATCTTGCTTTCCTGATTTCATTGAATTGTCTACCTATGTTATCTCATGGTTCATTAAGCTTCTTTAAAATGGTTACTTTGAATTCTCTGTCAAACAGTTTATGAATCTACATTTATTTGGGGTTGGTTACTGGAGCTTTATCAGTTTCCCTTGGTGGTATTACGGTAGCCCGATTCTTTGTGATCCTTGTAGCCTTGTGGTTTGTGTATTTGAAGGAGCAGTCACTTCTTCCAGAATTTATTGACTTCTTCAAATGTTCTCCTGAAGGGTCCCCAGATGGACAGGACTGTCTCTGAACTGTGGTCAAGTGGGGATAAAGTTGGGTCATGCGGTTGCTTCTGTATCTGCAGTTGGGTCTACTGTTTAGCAGGCCTGTTACTAGGGTCATAGGTGAATGTGGCTCTTGCCAGGCCCCTTCTCAGAAATAACCTTTCTCTGAGGTTACAAATAAGCAGAGCTGAAGTCAATTCCACAGGGGAATGAAGCTTTCAGATCTGTAGTAGGGTCTGTAATGATAAGCCCACTAGTAGGATACAAGCCTGCTTTCTCAAAGCAGCTCTTCTCAGTCTTGGGTTCACTGGGGAGTTACGAGCTCCTACCTATGTCCACAAACTTCCACATAGGTACTTTTGCCTGTGAATAGTTGCCAAATTGTTATTTGTATAGAGGACAAGGGCTGGGATGTCTTATTCTGCCATGTTGCTAACATCACTGCTCAAGAAATTTCCTCATGTTTTTAAATTATAGAAAGTAAGTTCTAGATGTTATTTACAGTCTACAGTGAATTTTAGTCTGTGTTACATTAACAGAAGTCCACCATTATTTGTAATAGAAATGGCCTCAGAATATGTTTAATATTTTAGAAATAATTTATTTGTTTGGGGTCTATAATACTTGCATGCTCAGTGAAAATGATATGGTAAATCAACTACTCTTTAATTTTACAAATATTATACCAACATGGTCTGAGATACGACATCAAACCACAGAGAAAGGCTCCAAATACATGATTCACATACAGAATATCTAAACTGAGAGAAAATTCCCTTTCCACACTGTTGACCCTCTTCTCTTCATAGCTGTAGAAAACATGGAAAAAAATTATCGCAATCTCAGGAGAGAAGAGTCCTGCTAATCTCCCTGTCTCACATCTGCTTTGATCTCTTAGTTGAGTGCATAGTTTTCATCATTATAATTTATATGTAGAACAAATTAAGGAAAAATTAAGGAAGTACCCAAATCCATTAATTTTACTAATTGGAACTATTATCATTGTAGGTTGCTGTTTTTCTCCTTCTGACACTAGAATCCAGGTTATTCGGGAATAAAGATTACAGGTGTGTGTGTGTGCATGTGTGTGTGTGTGTGTGTGTGTGTATGTGCACGTGTGCATTCAGGAAGTAGACAACTTATTAAGAAAAAGCAAGATGATCAGCAAGGCACTGTTCCTGTTTTCATAGTTAGGAAACTTCTGTGATTAGATTAAGCTTTAAACCTTAACTCAGAAGTTAGTATTTCACTGTCCCCTTCTACTTCTTTCCACAAGAGTGGCAGAGAGAAGTCTGCATCCTCTCTTGAACAACTTTCAAGGAGGCCAGGGATGCCTTGCACATGGTAGGTGCTTGATAAATATTTGTTAAATAAGTGAATTGTTAAATGTATATATAGCCAGTTCACTCTTCCCATGTCTCTTCTTACTCATGGGAGGTTTTAAGAATGGGCTTGGTTCCAGAATTATACAATCAGACTAATTACATATATTTATGATTGGATGCTAAGATTGTTATAAATTCCAATCTTAGTGCTACCTAGAATAGCTTGTCATAAGATCAGAATGATCATCATGAAGCTGTGATTCAATCCAAACAGTATGGAGTTAGAATCTGGCCCTTACTCAATAATCCATGTGGGCTCTCTGCAAATTCAGGGTAAGTAAGCTGGGATTGGCAAGAGGAGGTATACTGTTTTAGTAACAGGATGAGAGAAGGCTTCTTTGTTGGGAACCATATGAACAGAGTCCAAATGCAGTGTGATGTCTGCTGCCTTCTCACACAGAATGCATTATAAGGTCATTAACCTATTACCAGGTTCCATTTTATCTGTTGTGTTTCAACTAGATGGCTTTCTTATCTCCCTCAAGATCCTATTCTGGCAAAAAACTTAGCTTCAGGCATGGGTACTTGAGCTTTAACCTCCTTTCATATTCTCTCTCCTTATTTATTTGAGTTCCTTGCTTCCTCTCTGTCATGGAGGTAGCCATGCTGACTTGTAGATTAGTCTCACAGCACCCTTCACTGGGATATTAGGAAATAGATAAATGAATTTAAACTATGATCCAAAAGACCCACGTGAGTGTCATGATTCTAAGAAAATGCACAAAATGTTTTCTTGATCAGGGCCACTGATAGATGACACAGGAAGAAGGCAAAGTCACATTTCAATGACTTCATGTTTCTGTCCAAGGGCAGCTTGGACCATACCAATCCCATATGTCTTGTGTGGAATGGTGTCCACACTATAGGACTCTGACTGCCTATCCAGAGTTAGAGGCAAGATAAATGGAACAGAAACAAACTGGATAGCTAAAACAGGCAATAGTTTCCACAAGGAAAAAGTTATTTAAAAACTAAGGTGATCAGATTTTAAACTAGTATGGGTCTAAAAGGGAAGGGAATGTCTGCATAGAGCTCTATAGAGGCATGTCATTTATTTTCTGAAGTGGGCAATTTTAAGATTAGTTAGGACAAGACAATTAAACTAATATATTTCAATAGTTCTATCGAATAAATATTTGTTTAGCAACTGCTGTGTTAGGAGACTTTTTATCAGTGAGGAGCTCACAATCTAGTGGGAGAAGATAAATCTGACTGCAGAATTCAGAAAGAGCTATTACCTTAGCTGTCATCTAGCTTAGGAGTCTGGGAAAGCTTCCCAGCTTTGCTTATTATTCCAAAAAGCAAGCACAAGTTCCAGGTTTCTTAGCCCACAAGTCTGCTAGTATACAAGACATTTAAATGTAGATCTTGAAATTTTCATGGACTATGTCTAAGCCTGTTGCCATTATTAAAGGCTCCCTCTTTGTCCACCTCCTCAAACACTTTCCCAACAACAACCTCCTCCCCCAACTGAAGCAATACCCTCTCTTTGATTGTAAATTTCTAGTGAGAAATAAGATTTACTGTTAGTTAAGCTTCTTCCCAACCTATGTTCAGTGACTCTGCTGATCAATTACCTTTGTTCTACTAGAAAATTTTCTTTAAGTTTCCCTCTGTAATTTCCAGAACCAGAGGTGCTTAAAAGTGACCAAGTTGTTGGCACTCTGTGTATCTTCAAACTTAAAGGAGAGTGCCGTATTTGCTTTACCAAGTAAGTTCAGAATTGACATCTTTGTGATGCTGATTCCACTCAGAGGAAGATGGCGTACCTTTCCAAGTATTCATCCCAGCCCATTGTTTCTGACTTGTAGGGTTTCCTTCCAAGCATCAATGATTATATGTGGCAAGATAATAAGGACATCTACATGATTCATTACTCATATTTTCCACCATTGAAGTCAGCTTGGAAAGCAACAACTTGGTAGGACTCAAAAAGTCTCTTTCCCTTCCTTTGATCCAGAGCTTTTAGGTAACTCTTAAACTTGTCATATCCATTAACTTTATGATATCTTTCTTGTTCTGCATGGCAAACCACTCCTCAATCCTGCCTAGATCTCACTGACTCCAAAGTGGAAGCAGTAGACATTTCTGACTCTCTCTCTAATGACTGTTTATTTAATTTGCATGTGGTTTTCTTATTATGGGCATATTACAATAAGGAGTTGGTACTAGGGCTGGGATAACTAAGGGTTGAGGTTGTTTAGTGTGACTTTGACAGACCCTTAACTCAGCTTGGTCTGTTCTTAGTCTAACTATTGTGATTAAAGGATATAAATGATTCTAGATTCTGCCTTGTTTCATTGTTTTATCTCTTTTCCCTGAGTTCTGACTAGTTGGCACAGTGCCACCTGGATTTGTTTATTCAACTCTATTTATTCATACTGTCTGGTGCTAAATTATAACTTCTATCATATAGATGTCTCCCCTGACATCTTCCCACAAAATTGCTGGGCATCTGTGATTTATTCTAGTACACACTCTTTATTGTTATGCCTAAATGTAATCAAATTAACAATCTGAACAAATGTGATATTTTGATATAGCCAAACATAATTACATTAATAATTTAAGGCTATTCTTTTGAAATTTTTAAATAACTAAATTTGTAACACATTCAAATAATTCGGCTCTGTTGACAGGTGCGTAGTGTAGTAGAAAAAGCCCTGCTCAAGGAGTCAGTCAGGTTTGGATCTGACTCTCACCTCTGGCAGTTATAATCTGTTGCTTTGGAAATTTAGACATATTTCTGAAGTATTTTGAGCCTTGGTATTATCTTCTGTAATGGAGAAGAATAACAGACTTTGTGCATTGGAACTGAATGAGAAATACACATGACAGCACCTTAGTGCCTGACATTGCAGCCAGTGTATACAGGCAGTTGGGTGCACAGATATTGGTGTCACACTAGGCTTTGATTCCTGGAAATGCTATTCAATTTTTATGTGACTTGTGAAAGCTATTTATCTTCTTTATTTTTCAATGTCCTCATATATTAAATGGGGATAAGTTTTCCTGTCTTATGGAGCTGTTCTATGGATTAAGTTGTATGATGCAAGTAAAGCGCTTAGCACAATATCTAGCAAGTGAGTAAACGTTCAAAAAATATTTGCTCTATTAATACAAGCTATTTCATAACTATTAATAGTTGCGAAAGAAGTGAAATTACATATAAATTCAAGGGAAAGCTTCTCTCTGTAAAAGAAAAATTCTTTTAAACAAAAACAGTAGGTACTATGTATCATACGACTATTTAAAAAATAAGCTCAATTAGCCTAATCCATGATCATAAGCCATTGTATGAAGAACTTTCAACAAATCTTATAAAAATCAGCACTGAAAGAGAATGATTGGAGTTTGTTTACTTTCAGTGTTGTATTAAGATGAAAGTAGAGACTTGTATGTAGATGATGTTCAAATAATATTCATAAAATGAATTCTTTTGTATGGCATGTGGATATTTGAAAGAGTTTTAAAGGAATTTTTCAAAAATCTTTGTTCACCATGGGTTGCATGTATCAGGACATGATACTTTTCTTGGCAAAAAAAAAAAAAAAAAAAAAATTCAAAAATATTATCATTCCATAAATGACTCATGGAAAGACTAACAATGACTATATTTCAAGTGAGATACCATAGTATACAGGTAATGTTTTTACAAAATTATCTGAATACAGATAACTTTTTTCCATTTTGAGAGCATGTTATTTTCTGGGAACATTATTTTTCTGTGTTTGAACACTAGTGAGATGAATAGATGCTATGTAAAAAACAATTTCAAAACTGCTTTATATAGTCTGAAAGCAGGGGAAAGCTTTAAAAGACCTCATTATTTTAGAATTCTGTTCATGAAAACTTACTGTAAAGGCTGATAAATCTGCTAGTTTTATAAATATTACTTGTTAGTTGTACTCATAGAGAACAAATGGGTCTTGTAGTACATAGTGACATCTCTATTCAACACCCTTTTGTCTTCCTGACTCTAGCCCTAGAGAGAAATACTCCTATTCAGGAGTTTCTGGTATTGAACAACTTACTCTTAGGAAAATAAAACATCCCTGGTCTGTAGCATATGCTTTTTTTTCTGTTGTGTAAATATTTCCACCATCTGGGGTTGGAAAAAACATACACACAGTCAACTCCAGCAAGCTGGAACTGGCCCACCACTACTCATTCCCTACCAAACATGTGACTCTTGTAGGGCTGACATTTGCAATACTTGAGACAAAATGCTGGACACAGGAAAGAGACATGACCAATCCTGTGCCCAATCCCTTTGCCTCAGGTATTAAGGTGGACATGTGACCCAGTTTGGATTAAGGTCTTTATAAAAAATTTAACATTTGAAAACTGAGAAAATTTCCTTCTTTACGCTTGAATGATGAGCTGTGATATCATAAACTCAGAGTTTCTTGGGGCTTTTCATCCATGCATGTTACAGAAGAGAAGGAGGCCCTGCAGTTAGTGGAAGACATGAGAGATGGATGGAGAGAGAGAAAGAGAAGGGCAAGGAGAAAGAGAAAGCAAGCGTGCACATTTTAAATATCTTTTACAGTGACATGAGCCAAAATTTCCATTAGTTGCTTAAGTTAACTTGAATTCAGTTTCTCTAACTTGCTACTTAGTACATATATGCCATATTTGAAAAATAGATTAATATTAGAATGACTTAGAAAAATGATTTATATTTGAAGATTTTTTATAGCACTTACCATGAATTTAAGATTTTAAAAGTTTTTTTTAATGTGTACAGATTGACTAAGATCACATGTTTTATATGCCTTTTGAAGCCCCATTGCCCCACTGTCCCTTAAAAGTCAGTGATTTAGTGGGTCAAATAGCTCCCTCTCTCTATATATATATATAGATGGATTTTTCATCAAAATAAAGACATGTATGTATAAAATCTTTACAAAACATAATCTCAGGCCCCAATCTAAGTTTGAGACATACTGATCTAGAGCAATAATGGATAGCAGTAATAACTACATTTTATTTCAAAAAGCAAAAATGAAAACAGCCCCCTTTCCTAATACTGTACATAAGACCTTAAAACCTATCTGTTCCCAGGGCTGCTGAGACATCTATCTGCTTTGCATGGTGCCTGCTATGGTTTGAACATGTCACCCAGAGTTCATGTATTGGAAACTTAATTCCTCAATGCAATAATATTGAGAGGTGGGATCTGTAAGAGGCTCTGCCTTTATGAATGAGTTAATGTCATTACCATTGGAGTGGGTTTGTTATCCTGAGAGTGGGTTTGTTATCAAAGTGAGTTTGACCTCTTCTCGCTCTCTCATACTCTCTTGCTCTTCCGCTTTTCACCATGGGATAATACAGCACTAAGGCCCTCACCAGATGGAGGCCTCTTGATCTTGGACTCCTCAGCCTCCAGAATAATAATAAATAAGTCTGTTTTTTTTTTTTTATAAATTATCCAGTCTCAGGTATTCTGTTATAGTAGCCCAAAATGGACTTAATGACAGAATCAGTTAGATTTGTTATGCAATCAGTTAGATTTCAATTCCAAAAATTTTCATTAATGCCACTTGTACATTTTTGTTTATAAAAGAAGCTGCCACAAGGATCTAGTTATTGAGCCACTGTCACTTCATGGTTCAGAACATTGACTGGGTCTGCATCTACATTTTGGCTCAGAATTTTCTAACTGTGTGATCTTGGGAAAGAAAGTATTTAACTTTATAAAAAGTAGTTGTCTCATGTCAAATGACAATGTTTGCATTTTAGAGTGTTCCTATTTTTTGCATCTACCATACAAGCCATGACAACCATTTTTTCTGGAATTTTCCTTCCTCTACCCTGTCATCCGCATGGCTACCCTAGAAATTGCAAAAGTGGTTAAAAAAGAAAAGGGTGGGTTTTCCATTCTCCAGCCTACCCAATTACCTGTACTGGGGCTTTCCCTTTTTTACCACTGCTGTCTTTGGTGGGTCAAGTTTCCTATGCTCTGTTTTGGGGCACTTATGAGTGTCCTGGCTGATGATAGTGACAGTACCTATGGAAGTTCTACAAAATCTTGAGATATAGACAGATACTAATATGCTGGATGGTGCACTGCTGAGGTGGAGGCTGCTGATGGTGGCAGCTATTATCTGCCCAACAATGATGACAGCCACTGACATGGTTTTTCTGCCAAAGTGAGGATACTTCATCATCTGAGCTTCCACTCTGCTCCCTAGAGGGGGCCAGTTAGTGATAATTGGCCATATTTTCATGGTAACTCTTCTCTTTTATCTCTACCTCCCCTGTGATGCTTTAAGTCTGAGGATTCTGCGCTGTTCTGAGGTTTTTGCCCCTTCATGTCCTTTCCTCTCTCTCAGCCTAGGTAACCCTCAACAATTTTCCCTCCAGTTATAGGAGTTGAGGTTATTGCCTTACCTTTTTCAATTTAAAATTTTTGTCATGTAATCTCTTTGTCCCACTCCCTTCAGGGATTTTCTTTTGAGTCTCAAGCAACTAGTCAGAAAGCATTAGAAACAACAACAACAACAACAACAACAACAACAACAAAAAACCCAACCAACCAACAACTAAACCAAACAACCAACCAACAACTAAACCTACCAACAACTAAACCAACCAACCAACCAACCAAACCACCAACTAAACCAAACAACCAAACAACAACTCAACCAACCAACTAACCAGCAACTAAACCAACCAACCAAACAACCAACAACTAAACCAAACAACGAACCAACCAACTAAACCAACCAACCAACCAACAACTAAACCAAACAACCAAACAACAACTAAACCAACCAACCAAACCAACCAACCAACTCAACCAACCAACCAGCAACTAACCCAACCAACAAGCAACTAAACCAAACAACCAACCAAACCAAACAACCAACCAACCAACTCAACCAACCAATCAGCAACTAAACCAACGAACCAACCAAAAACTAAACCAACCAACCACTAAACCAACCAACCAACCAACAACTCAACCAACCAACCAACCAACAACTAAACCAAACAAACAAATTAATGTAAATGTATTTTTTTGTTTGCTTTCCTTGTAGACAAGTAAATGTAAATATATTTTTTCTTTTTACTTTTCTTGTACAAAAATAGTGATGCTTCTGTGTTCACTGACTCATTGGAGAAAAGGTATGAGTGTGTAAAAAAAAATAAAATCAGAAAGACTGACACTTCAAGATCTTGTTTCCTTGATGTAACAGAATCCACCTATGAACACTGTTGGTCTGGTGTTGGGCATCTGGATCAACTTTGGCCAATTGTGGTTCTTTTTCAAGAATTTTAGAATTGCAACCCATAAAGCATAACCTTTTGTTAGGTGTTAATATTTTAAGATATAAAACTTGAGAGTTATTAATGGTCCTGTTTACTGTCATATACACAGAGAACCAGAGGAAATTCACCTACAGACAAAGAAAGAAGAATAAGGGAGACTTGAAAAGAAGAGAGATGACACAGTAAGGAACTTGATAGCATTTCTTCTAGAACCTGGTCCTAGGGGTTTCTGGATTTTAACTGCATTCTTATTACTGGGTTTTGTGAGTTGCATTTCTATTACTTGTGACTCAGAGTCCTATAACAAATATACCCACTTCGCAGGGTTTCTATAAAGTTTAGGGACAATAAGACCTTTTAGTCTCTTAGTATAATGTCTGACACTTAATAAGTATACAGAATGCTGCTGTTATTTTCACAGTTTGCTTTTTAATATATGACTTAGCATTACTAAGATTTCCTATCACTATTCATGTTTGTCCAAGATAAAATGATTTACTTATTCACCATCTATTTTGTCCATGTTACAGTTAAGGACACATGCTTATTCTTTATCACCATCACATGCTTTTAGGCACCATTACTTAGTGCAGTGTCTCCCACATAGTAAGCATTATGATGATTTGTTCAATGAATGCATTTGGGATATAATGTGGTAATAATTGTTTAATTTTAGTGACTTAAGAATAAAGAAACAAAAATATCACTCCTAACTGTTGCCATATATATTGATTGAAGTTAAAACTGACAAGTAGTGAAAAAATTTGACTTTTTCTTGAAAATGTTTGATAAAATTTCTATTGAATAAAGGGCTCTTTGGTTTTGTATTAATTGTGAAAACTGAGATACCCCCGCAGGTTTGAGATTTCTTTAATAAAATGCCACATGTAAGGCAATCATGTTCTGAACTTACATTAACTAATGGAGAAAGACAGCTGTACTTGGGATTAGTGTGTTTGGGGCAAAGGTGCAGAATATCACCACTTTACAAAATTTGCTACATGTCTTTTACTGTAAATTCTGTCTTTATATTTTTTAATATACAGATTTTAAAAGATATTTCAAAAATGCCTGCTTTGTTGCATGATTTATGGTAGGGAAATGAGCATTTTTCTAGGAAAGCATGTTAATATTAACTTTTACTATTTGAGCAAAATGTTGACTTAACAAAGATGCTTTCCTAATGACTTACCTGGCTTGACATTCTTTTGTGATTTAGTACTATGAAAGTTATATATTATCAATCAATAAGTTTTGTAGTTTTCTTTGCTACTCTAGTGTGGACACAAAATATCTCAAATTTGGCCCTTTTTACTTCCTTTAAAACAATCCCCCTCAACTATTGCTCTTTCCAATAGAGCTTTGTCTCTCTTTTGGAAGAAAAGAATATTGGGCTGTTACCTAATAAAAGCTGTCAAGAATAAATTGTACAACTGTAAGGAAAAAATCATGTTGATCTTATCTGAAAATAGATGGAATCTATCATGGAATGGAAGAAAAATAACTGACTTTGAAGAAATGAAAGTTTTGTGCTGTTTTTGTTTGCCATGAATGCTTTGAGAAACTAGTGAAAGCTAGGACTCCTCTTTCTAGAGGAAATTATAAATCAATATATACAAAATTCTTTATGACATTCAGAGAGTTCACAACATGCTGAAAGTCTTCTATGAATTCTAAGAACACTTGCTCTCAAGAAAAACATGCAAAGAGTAAAGATTATTTAATACTTAACTAAGTTGCTTTCCATGAAAATCTGTTTAAATAGCCTTTGTTGTTTTAATTCTGAACTGACTTAGTATCAGTTTGCTGAAATACTGAGATACTGAGGGCAGTTTCTGCCTTAAGTCTTTAGAAGATGTTTTCTGTGAAATGCATGTGTTTTCATATTACAAATACTGAAACTGAAGGAAGCATCTGCTCTGTCTGAAATAGTTCTCACTATAATAGAACATGTTTCATAATTTGGGGTGTGGAGAATCAAATTACAAAGAGTTGGTTATATAGGATTAGATGGAAATTCAGTTTAAGTTCATTAATCATAAGTAAATACACTGAAATGCTCTGAGCATTGTCCTGTAATATCATAAATAAAATTGAGACGACTTACTCTTTATGGAAAACAGTAAGTTAAGGACAAAAAAATTGCCTGGGGAAATGTATTACTATTTCTGTCTTAAACATTTCAAAAGTCAAAAGTCTTCTGCTGGTGGCAATTAGTTCATACGTAGTTTGCCAGTGTTTAATACACAGGATCATATCAGCCCCTCTAATGCTATTTGCTTTTAAAAATATGAATAGATACCATGATAGATAAAGGCTTCTTGATACTTTCCTTCACTAGATTAAGGTTAGAGCAAAAATGCATTTTTTATATATTTCCATATGATGCCTCTAACATGGATACTAGTAATAAATAGTATCCTCTGGTGATACAACCCATCATTTCTGCGAAAGTCACTTCCCTATCTCTATGTATCATCACAGAATTTCAAAGTACTCTGTTTCTGTGGTGGACAGTTTATTTAATTAAAACAGTTTTAGGTAATATACTGAAACTTGCCTAAAGGATTTCTTTGAAATATTATTTCTTATTTTCTTAGAAGAAACATACTGAGACTTTCTGGAAAATTTAAGACTGGCATCTTGAAAAATGTGACCAATGAGTGCTATGCTGAGGTCAAGCAGTAGTTACTCAGATGCTTATGAATATTTGTATGTCCATCCCAGCCTCCCAACTGTTTTGGATAAAATTTCTACATATGATATTAATGGTGACTAACTCTTCACTATATTTCAATGATTACTCCATGCTGAAATTTAACTGTGGGTTATAGGAAAATAATTAAAATATTTTTCCCAGTAGAGATTCTCTTATCACTGAATGGACAACTGGGGTCAGGCTTTCTGGAATCTTCTGAAAAGCCATGTGAACTGCCACTCAGAATTGTCTCTTGGAGGGACCAAGGAGGAGAAGAATTGAAGCATCACCTACTAACTTACATTCCCCATTAATGAAGACTTGTCCCATGGCTGTTAATCTTTTGAGGTCAAGATTATATATGCATGTGTGAACCATGCCAAGATGTCAGGAAGGTACCAGGGAATATGTCACAGCTGAAGTAAGGAGTTACCAGTTTATACCTCTTTAAAGTTCACTGCTACATCAACGACTCAAGTAAACAGTAGGCAAAGAGGATATAAAGTAGACAGAAGAAATATTCAATCACATGACAAACACCCACCCACCCGCTCCCACCAGTATTATTATTAAGATCACCAATATCTTAATATCTAGAAATGGCTTGAGAAATTTTTGTAAATATTGATAATTTTCTGTACAGAAACAGTGTACTATAACATTTATTCCTAACTTCTGGAACTCACAACATAATTTTATTATTTTAAGTTATGTTAGGAGCTTGTATATGACCAATATAATCAGAAATGTTATTTTAACTATAAAATCTGTTCATTCATGTTAGCAAACATTTATTGAGTGCTCACCTAGTGCTAGAACTATGTAAAGTGCATAGAAACACTATAGAGTTTAGGAACAGTCTTAGAAACAGGAAAATAATCTGGTCCTTGCTCCTAAGGAGCTCAGATAAAACATACCAGATTTATTGATTGTGACCAATAGAAATCTGCTCTAACTTAAGCAAAATGTAATTTATGGGAATAACAAGAGAATCATAGGCTTGAGAACTAGTATAGAAAGAGGTAGCAATCAAGGAATCGCCAGACAGTAGAAAAAGAAACACAGCCCAGTCTAATAGCAAGAATTACCTGCTGACTTCTATTTCTCATTAATGAAGACTTGTCCCATGGCTGTTAATCTTTTGAAGTCAGCAACTGCTAATGTGATGGATAATTGATCTCCAACTGTTTCTTTTCTCCTTTTATAACTCAATTAAGATTCAAAGTCCCAGAAGAGAGCACACAACTTCCCAAAGTTGGGTTTGTTTCTTGACTGACCACAGGGGAGAGGAGGCTAGCTTCTTTTGATTGTTTATAGAAGATGGTCTCTCCCACCCAAGACTATCCACAGTAAAGCAGCAGCAGTTGTGTATTAGTCAGGATTATCTAGGACAGAAATAACAGGATAGAAGAATATATGAAAAGGAGTTGATATAAAAAGAGTTGACTCACATGATCACAAGGCGGAGTCCCATGATAGGCCATCTGCAAGCTGAGGAGCAAGGAAGCCAGTAGTGTCTCAATGTGAGTCTCAGAACCTCAAAAGTAGGGAAGTTGAAAGTGTAGCCTTCAGTCTGTGGCCAAAGCCCTGAGAGCCTCTGACAAACCACTGGTGTAATTCCAAGAGTCCAAAGGCTGAAGAACCTGGAATCTGATGTTCAAGGGCAGGAAGCATCCAGCACAGGAGAAAGATGAATCCTGGAAGAATCAGAAAGTCAGCTCATTTCACCTTCTTCCACTTGCTTTTTCTAGCCAGGCTGGCAGCTGATTGAATGGTGCCCACCCAGATTGAGGGTGGGTCTGCCTCTCCTAGTCCACTGACTCAAATGTTAATTTCCTCTGGCAGTACTGTCACAGATATACCCAAGAACAATACTTTGCATCCTTCAATCCAATCAAGTTGACACAATATTAACCATCAAAGTCCATCCCTTGTCAACTTGAACCCATATATACCTTCTGAAATTTTACTTAATCTCCAAATAAAGGCAATAATAAGGTCATAATTACACTTAACATAAAACAGCTATCCATATAAGCAGAAGCACACTGATCCTGAACCTAAATGCTATTACACCAAGTTAACAACACCTAAATGCTAATATGAAGTCAATAAATCTTATGTCACATGATAAAGGAAAAACAAAGAAAATAAAATGAAGAATTTTCTCAGTACAACTGTATACATCCACAAACATATTGCTAACAAAATAGGGAGAAAATATTCATAACAATTACAGTCCTCATTTCTGCAACTGGTCAGTGGTCATAGCTCCCTTTTTATACTACCCATTCTGCATTCCCTTTGCTGTCAGCAAACACCTCAGCTTGTTGTGAATTTTTACCTGGTGTAGTGACCCAAACCTTCATTCCTGAAGGGTCTGGGCCATTTGCAGTCCTGTCTGGATTGAGTCATTATAGTTTCCCTTTGACCTTAACACAGAGCATGGTAATACTAAGAGAAGTCCTCAGGGATCTCCTAGGATGCATTCTATACATACTCTTCCTTACCTCTCTTGTAAAGTAGTAGACTGATTTTATCATGATAGTCTGGGTCAATCACCCCAGCCAACACTGTAATTCCCTTCTTAGCCTGTTGACTTAGAGGTAGGAGGAGCCCAAAGTGTCCACGTGGCAACCTTATCTTCCACTTTAACAGAATCGTTGTTGTGTCTCCTGTTGGCAGCATCCCTCCCTCTGGAACTAAGACCTCTAGGCCAGCAGAAAATAATGTTGTGGGAAGATGAAGCAAAAATTTTCCTTGTGGATCACTAGGGATGATGGTGAGTGGTACCACTTCCACTTCCACCCCTTGATTCCTGGACCTGTTAATCCTGGCTATGGGAGAAACAGTACCAGATATTGGATGCTGATGCAGAGCATGCACAGCCTTCTGGGGAACTTTGGCCCAGTCCTGCAAAGTATTGTCACCTAGTTGGCATTGTAACTGTGACTTTAAAAGGCCATATCACTGTTTTATCAATCCAGCTGCTTCAGGATGATGGGGAACATGGTAAGACCAGTGAATTCCATGAGCATAAGCCCACTGCTGTACTTAATTAGCTCTGAAGGGTGCTTTGGTCAGAGGCAATACCATAATGGTGGATAAGGCATTCCACGAGTCCACAGATTGTAGTATTAGCAGAAGCATTGCATGTAGGATAGGCAAACCCAAACCCAGAGTAAGTGTCTATTTCAGTGAGGAAAAACCACTGCCCTTTCCATGATGGAAGAGGTCCAGAATATCAACCTGCCACCAAGTAGCTGGCTGATCACCCAAAGGAATGCTTCCATATTGAGGACTCAGTATTTGTCTCTGCTGCTGGCAAATTGGGCGCAGTGACTGTAGCCAGGTCAGCCTTGGTGAGTGGAAGTCCATGTTGTTGAGACCATGGATAACCTTCCATCCTTGCCACCATGGCCACTTTGTAAGTGGGCCCATTGGGCAATGACAGGGGTGGCTAGGGAAAGAAGTTGAGTGGTGTCCACATAATGAGTAGCCATCCTATCTACTTGATTATGAAAATCCGCCTCTCTTGAGGTCACCCTTTGGTGAGCACTCACAAGATGCAAATATCTTCACCGTTTTTGATCACTCAGGGCCATCTAAATACTTCTTCCCCATATTTCTTTGTCACCACACGTGTGGCCACTTCTCCCTCCAGCAAAGTGCACAACCAAGTTCACTACTCAAAGTTCTGCCTACTGGGGAGATTTCTCTTCACTGTTGTCTTTCATGTTCTAAGGGCCTGTAGTGCTGGAGCTGTCCACTTTCTGGTGGTGTCTGGATAGCATGCAGAACCATGTGTAAACTAGGCTCTAGTCTTCTCTTTCTCTGTTAACTGATTGTAGGGAACTACCCATGAGGCCATTGGTGCAGGCTCAGGGAGAGAAGACAGGCTGACAGGAGTGGGGACCATAGGCATTTGAGCAACTTCCTCATTAACTTACTTGTGCCTTTAGGATCTGCTTGAGCCCAATCATGTATACACCATTTCAATTTGATGATGAAATGCTGCTCTGCACACCCAACTTTATGGCTGGATGGGTCAGAAAGCATCCAGTTCATAATAGGCAGCTCAAGTCGCATGGCAACTTGGTGACCCATAGTCAATGTTCAGTTTCTACCAAGGTCAGTAAGAGGCCAAGAGCTGTTTCTCAAAAGGAGAGTAGTTATCTGCAGGAGATGGCAGGGCCTTGATCTAAGATCCTAGAGGCCTCTGCTGTGATTCACCTATGGGGGCCTGCCAAAGGCTCCAAACAGCATCTCTATCTGCCACTGACACCTCAAGCACTGTTGGATCTGCTGGGTCATATGGTCCAAGTGGCAGAGCAGCTTGCACAGCAGCCTGGATCTGTTGCAGAGCCTTCTCCTTTTCTGAACTCCACTCAAAACTGGCAGCCTTTTAGATCACTTGATAAATAAACTGGAGTAACACACCCAAATTAAGAATGTGTTGCCTCCAAAATCCAAATAGGCTCAGTAGGTGTTGTGCCTCTTTCTTGGTTGTAGAAGGGGACAAATGCAACAACTTATCCTTAACCTTAGAAGACATATTTTGACAGGCTCCACACCACTAGACCCCTAGAAATTTCACTGAGTTAGAAGGTTTATGAATTTTAGTCAGATTTATTTCCCATCCACTTGCATGCAAATGTCTTAGCATCTCTGCAAACAAGATTACAATTCAAAGCTAGAGATTTGATATATCCCTAGATAGGACAGTCAAGGTATATTGCTGGCCTTGCCAGCTGAAGGCAAATTGCTTTTGGTGGGCCATGTGGACAGGAATGGAGAAAAAGTCATTTGCCAAATCAATGGCTGCATACCAGGTACCAGGAAATGTGTCAATGTGCCCAAGCAATGCAACCACATCTAGTACAGCAGCTGCAATTGGAGTAACCACTTGGTTAAGCTTATGATAGTCCACTGTCATTTTCTAAGATCCATCTGTCTTCTGCACAGGCCAAATAGGACAGTTGAACTGGGATGTGGTAAAAATCACTACCCCTTCATCTTTCAAGTGCTTGATTGTGGCACTAATCTCTGCAATCCCTCCAGGGATGCAATATTGTTTTTGATTTACTATTTTTCTAGGTAGAGGCAACTCTAATGGCTTCCATTTGGCCTTCTCCACCATAGTAGCCCTCACTCTACCAGTCCGGGAGCCAATATGGGTATTCTGCCAGCTGCTAAGTATGTCTATGTCAATTATGCATTCTAGCACTGAGAAAATAATCATAGGATGAGTCCAGGGACCCACTGAACCCACTGTAAGTCAGACCTGAGCTAAAATTCTATTAATGACATGACCTCCATAAGCCCCTACTCTAACTGGAGGACCACAATGATGTTTTGGGTCCCCTGGAATCAATGTTAGCTCAGAGCCAGTGTCCAGTACTCCCCTAAAGTTGTGATCATTCCCCTTTCCCCAGTGCAGAGTTACCCTGGTAAAAGGCTGGAAGTCTCTTCGGGAAAATATGGGAGAACAATTAACAGCATAAATTGTTGGTAGTACAGTGGGGTCCTTCCTCAAGGAGACCCAGCCTCCCTTTCATTCAAGGGGTCTGGGTCTATAAAGTGGTTCAAGTATGGAAATTGATTGAGGGGTTATGATTCTCTATTTTTATAATTCAAATTAGTCTTTTGTCATCTTGATCTGGAAGTTTTCTGCTTATACAAGTTAAATAAGAATGCAATAGGCTTCCTATCAATTGCACTTCTAGGAACACTGTGATTAATTAGCCAATGCCAGTGTTCTACACAAGTCAGAATAGTCTGATTGCTGCTTTACCTCTGCGGTCCATTATGGTAAATATACCCACCTTGCCTTTGACAACTGAGTGTCATCACTTGGCCCCTTCCACCTCAGGATCTAAGTTTTCCCATTGCATTTAAATTCTGTAATTGAGGGACTGTGGTTTCCACTGTAAGATCTGACATACAGAAAAGAGCCATCACAGAGCTCTTTAAGGATGCAGGTGCTCCCCTCACAAATCAGTTTCTCAAGGTATTGGTGAAGGGTGTGTCTTCTGGACCCTCCCAACTGAGATAAATAGGTCTAAAGTGACTACATTCAAATTTCCCTAGGCCTTTGGATCCCTTCCTCTACAGTAAACCAAGGGAGATCAGGCATTTCCAGCTCACTCACAGTGGGCCATCTTTTAAACCATGTTTCAGCTAACGAAGCAAATAAACTATTAGAACCATTTTGAACTCCCCAAGCTGCAACATTAAATACAGAATCCCTGCTTAGTGGGGCAAGATCAATAAAATCAGTCTGATCCAACTTTATGTTCCCTCTACCATTATCCCACATACTTCATACCCATTCCCATACCTGTTCTCCAGATTTCTGCTTATATAAATTAGAAAACTCAAGGAATTATTTTAGAGTGTAGTGCACCTGCTTGTGGGTCACACTCTGAACCTCATCTATAGGAGCCTGCCAATACTTGAGTCTAGTTACAGGTCTAGATGCAAACAGGGGTGTTGGGAGTGGGTCCTGAGGATAATCAGCATTGTCTTGCCTGGTAACTGCCTCAGAGGAGGGCATCACTGTTGCCTCAGGCAGTGTAGGGTTGATCTCCTCAGACAAAGGTGGAAAGGCTGATGGCAGCATGGGTCAGGGAGGGGATGTTGAGACCTCTGAGGGTGAGGAGGCTGTTTCTTCTGGCAAAAATGCTCATCAGAATTTACAAGCTCAATGTCCCCAGGTTCATCAGCATTCTCCACACATCCCTGTTCTGAGTTGCAGGGTCCCATACTTTCCCAATTTCTCCCTTTAACAGTAGACACCTGGCAACACTAAGCATGCACCTTTCCTGTTGCAGGTCACCCACTTGCATGATAAGCGCATGTGTCTAATTATCTACAATTTCAGCCCTTTTTCTATGGGAGAGCAGACTCTCACAGCAATCTCAGAAGATTTGAGGTTCAGTATGTGCTTCTGGAGCTGGGAGTTAGAATCCCTGAGTTCATCCTTTTCTTTCATCACTTCTTCCAGTGAACTTAGGAGCAATCAAGCAACTTCATTATATTCCTTGGTTCTCCACATATGGACAAAGGTATTATGTATAGAGTTGCTAAACTCCTTTCCTCTCAAGAGTGGTGAATCAGGAGTATCAAATGCATTTATTAGGCATAACTCTCTAAACAGTTAATACCAAGGACTATCAGTGTTCTCTATACTATTAGAAGTAGAGTCCTTAACATTTTTGGATCAATAAGATTAAGCAGCCAACTCCAGAAATCCCCAAGCCAACTTTAGAAATACAGCCTTAAAATTCTGTTCCACTGGAACCACTCCTGGTACCCAAATCTGTATTAGTCAGGGTTTTCTAGAGGGACAGAACTATTATAATAAGATATGTGTATATATGAAAAGGAGTTTATTAAGAAGAATTGACTCACACAATCAGAAGGCAAAGTCCCGCGGTAGGCCATCTCAAGCTGAGGAGCGAGGATGCCAGTAGGGGCTCAGTCCAAGTCCCAAAACCTCAAAAGTAGGGAAGCTGGCAGTGCAGCCTTTATTCTGTTGCCAAAGACCCAAGAGCCCCTGACAAACTACTGGTGTAAGTCCAAGAGTCCCAAAGGCCAAAGAACCTGGAGTCTGATGCTCATGGGCAGGAAGCATCCAGAATGGGAGAAAGATAAAGCCTGGAAGACTCAGAAAATCAGCTCATTCCACCTTCTTCCACCTGCTTTTTCTATCAGGCGAGCAGCTGATTGAATGGTGCCCACCCAGATTGAGGGTGGGTCTGCCTCTCCCAGTCCACTGACTCAAATGTTAATCTCCCCTGGCAACTCCCTCATAGACACAACCAGAAACAATACTTTGCATCCTTCAATCCAATCAAGTTGCCACTTAATATAAACCATCACATGTGATAAGTTAGATGTGTCTTCTATCTGCTCCTGAGAGCCAATTGTTAAAATTTTAGAAGTCCTATAAGCTTGTTATATGTAGATATTATTTAAAATTAATATTAATTTTCAATTAAATAAATTATATTAAAAATGAAGGTAATAAATACTCAAAGATTTTTACTTCCCAAGTTATTTTACCATTACTTGCCACTGATGAAAATAAAGTTTTGACATAGGTGTTTGTTATTTCATTTTGCCTTACTCATTAACATAAATGAAAATATCAACCTGTCTTTGAGGCAGAACTACACCCCATCATCAACTACAACTCTAGTTTGTAGAAATTTGGCAAAATCAACAAAAATGTTCTGTGACAATTAACTGGTTGCATGGAATTTAAAATGAAAAGAAAATTAGATATTTTATTATTTATAAATTATCTGTTATATGTTCTTGATATGAGTAAATGTATAATTACACACACATAGACACACACAGAACCAGTTGTTGAACATATATCAGCATGAATATGAGTAATTCCCCCACAAACAATTAGGATGCTGAGCAGACAAAAACAAAAATAAATTATGTCTTCTAAGACAGGTATATAAACAGGTAATTGCAAGATAACACATGTAGTATGTATGGGGCAATAGAGTTCAACAAATAAACGAGAAAATGCAAAATAGAGAAAAGAATGAAAGGAGAGAAGGGGCTAAATTTAGAGTAAGTCAAAGTCAGAGGGAAGTACATCATTGATCCTTATTTCAACTATGAAATAGAAGGCTAGATTACATCCTTTGAAAATTTGGGATTGAGGCAAGGAAGGGGGATTGTTGAAAGTGGCCAGTGTTTGGAAGAGATATTAAAGGATATTTTAGAAGGTGCTATGTCTTATTCCCTATAGTGTTCAGATAATACTTTTTAGAGAGTGACTTCAGTAAATGTTAGGCATTGAATGTGGAAATCCACCATTATATTATATAGTAATTCTGGCTCTGCTATTTACTAGCAGAGCAACATCGGGGAATTTAATCTCTGTCTCTCAGTTTTCTATGTGTAAAATGAAGATAATATTAACTTAATGTGCATCTTTGAGAATTAAAAATGTTTGATATATGTATGACCCTTAGAACAGTCCTTAGAATTGGCAGCAGTTAACATAATTATTTTGGGACCATGTTTTTTCTTTAATTTTGTTTCCTTTCTTAATAGCAGGCTTTTAGTGATTACTTCCTGTGCTTACATTGTATCTGCATCTTACAGTACTATTCATCTTCATCTATTTTTTTTCTGGTGAGAAATTGAAACATGGTGCTGATGACAACCAGACAATATTCCCTCCCATCACAACACTGTGTTCTTAGCATTCTCATAAACAGTGCTAAGAACAAGGCATAGAGAAGACTGCTACATGACCAGAGAAATGACTAAATAAGCCCCTCTTTTGACAAACATGAATGGTTTTTGCTTCTTTGCCAATGGCAATTCTAGATTTGCTTTATTCTTCCTACCTCTTAAATAAAAAGTGTTAAGATTCCCAATTACAGAGTTTCCTGCTTCTTGAAAGCTCCCAATTCAGAACTGGTTCTTGTTTCCTTACTTAATTCCTACTTGGAATCATCCAACATAAGCTCAAATCCCATAAGAAGCCTTTCTTAACCTGCTCCTCCTTATTGACATGATCCTATGTTCCCTATGGAGTGCTGTCTTCCTTCCTGGAGCAAGCTAAATAAACTTCACTTTTTAAATTTATTTTACAAGTGTAAAAGACTAAAGTTAGTCTTTAGTCTGCTTCAACAGTGGCCATGTAATCGGCTATTGGCCAGAAAGACTGAAAACAAAGAATGATTTGTTAAGAATTGTGTGTTAAAGTAAGAAGAAATATGAATTTTAGTAAGTTGCTAAGGGAAGCAATACATTGCCTGGGGTTTTAGGAATGAAGGTCCTCCTGCATTACATTTGAGCTCAAGCTGAGTTCTGGAGAATTGAGTTGACACATATGTGGGATTTTATTGTTGGTTTGTTTCTTTATTTAAAAGAAGAATCTCAAACTTCAGAAACTGTGGATATATAGTACAAAGAACCTTTTTTCCTGAATCTATTTTTGAGTAAGTTACTGATATTATGCTTCATTATCCCTGAATACTTGAATGTGCATTTCCTATAAAGGAGGACATAACCGCAATACAACACTCAAAATCAGGAAATTAACACTGATACCTTACTACCATCACATCATCAGGCTGTGTGTAAATAACACCCTTTGTGTCTAAAGAGTGCAGTTAAGATCACAGGTTGTCATGTGTAGTCTCCTTCAGTAAGAAAGTTACTTCTTCAGTCTTTTCTTAACTAATACCCTGACACTTTTGAAGATTACAGGTAAATTATTTTAGAGGCTATCTTGCTATTTGGATTTATCTAACATTTCCTTATCTTTAGTTTCATATTATGTATCTTTGGCATAAATATTTTTAAAATGATGCTGTGTTCTGTTCTTTGTGTTTTATTAGGTGGACCATAATTTCATGTTGTCTTATAACTGATGTTTAATCACTTGAATGAGGTGGAATCAGCTAGGTTGTTCACTGTGAGGTGACACTTTTTCCCTTTGCAGTTAATAAGTGTTTTTTGCAGGGGAAAGTATTTTGAGATAATGTAAAATCCTCTCTCTCAGCATACTTTCAATCTATTTGTTCATTTGCTTATATTAATATGAACTCATAATTTCCTATTTTATTTAATGCATTATTGTCTGCCGCTTTGTATTCATTTGACCTCCAAATTATCTCTTATTTGTCCAGTGGAAGCTCCTTCAACCTGACTCAATTTTTTTTTACTAGTTTCTATGATTCTTTGAGCACTTCCTCACTTTTAGACACCATAAGTTGTTCCAGGCTCATACTGTAGTTTTTCAGCCCCAGCACTGGAATCAGCTATTTCTTCACAAAATCCCTAGCTCTCAATGGATAAAAGTCTTCAGAAATCAAGATCTAGGTGCTAGTTGTGCTTCCTGTCTTTGCTTTTATCTCATGTCCTTTCACATGAGCAACTGACACATTACCCTTAATGTACTTATTTATTGATCAATTTCCATGTTTGGAATTAATTCCCATTACTGGTCCTATCTCTTCCCTCACAGGGACATCCTCCTTACTGCCTTCAGGTTTTACATCCTCATTCCAGTCTACTGCCACATCATCCATCACCCATGCAGGCACTCCCTTTACTCTCATTGGGTTCTTACACCCACATCTGTCCACTATCCCAGAAAGAAACCTTCCTCACTGCAACTGGGCTTGACACTCTACACTGGATCACTCCCCATACCCAGACATCCTTCTCACCTGCCCTGGACACCTAGTTCCTTTCATCATGCCATCCTTCTTACACAGACATCCTCCTCATGCTGTGTGGCTTTGACACCCTGTGTTGGGCTTGCTCCTTCAGGATCGTCTTCCTTACCCTCCTTGGCTTTGAGATCCTGCACTGGGCTATTCCTCTGTAGATGTTCTCAGGTTCCAACACCTGCTGCCAGGCTGCCTGCTCACACAGATGCTCTCCTCATCCTACTTAAGCACTGGCAGGCCACTCTGGGCTGGCTCCCTCAGTGGACAATTTCATTACCCTGAGCTTGCTCTCAATTCTCACTCTTGACCACTGTGCCTCTCCCATGTTGAGGTGGACACATGCTCAGCTACACCTGATTGGCTAGGACTGAAGTGTCCAGGAAAGGAAGAGAGGAAGAGAAGAGAGCTGTTGGTTTACTTTAAATTAGGAACCCGTAACTTTTGTCTTTTATCATCCATGTGTTTCAATAAGTCTGGCACTTCTTTTACCTCTTTGGCAGAATTGTATGGGCTTAGCACTTTAAGTCACAGAAAGTTATCTGGATTTTTTTTTTTTTAGACCAAATCTATCATTGGTTTTCTGTTGTCCAAATTAGATTTAAGGCAAGCCTTTCCCAATTTGATCTAAACCTAATTTTGTTGCCTTTTTTCTGTGTACTTTCTGCCATGTAACTTAGCAATTCAGCTCCTGTGAACTCTTTGCCCTAAAACAAATATGTCATGCCCTTTCCCACATTTATGCATACATTTTTCCTCCTCCTGGAATGCCCTCACACCATTTTCTATTAGGAAATCTTTGACTCATTCTTTAAAATTCGGATCAAATGTCACTTCTCAGTGAAAACTTTTTCAACTCCCTCAGGGTGAGTAGGTTCTTCCTGCCTCTCAAGAGTATTTGAAGAACATACTATTTAACTTCTAACCCTGACTGCGTAAAATTGGGCAAATTGCTTACCTTTTCTGAGTTTCAGTTTCATCTGTTAAGTGGAGATGATAGATAATAATAATCAATAAAGTTGTCCTTAAGTTGAATTGCAAATAATCAACATGTTAATTATTGCTATTTTTATGATTATCTGATGTTAAAACTGTGCATTCTAGTCTGATGTGGTGGCTTATGCCTGTAATCCTAGCACTTTGGAGGTTGAAGCTGTCAGATCACTTGAGACGAGGTGTTGGAGACCAGCTTGGGCAACACAGTGAGACCACATCTCTTGAAAAAAAGTAAAAGGCTGGGCACGGTGGCTCATGCCTGTAATGACAGCACTTTGGGAGGTCAAGGCAGGTGGATCACCTGAGGTCAGGAGTTCAAGATGAGGCTGGTCAACATGTACGCCTGAAAATGGTCAAGAAATACATAAATACTACAAGAAATATGGTACTTTATCCTGAAAAGGACATAAAGTTTACTTGTGGAAGTGAGTATTGAAGGGCTGTGACTTGTGAGTTACTGTTAAATGGCAGAAGAACCATTATTTTGAAGAATGGAAAGTCGTAATACCAGATATAGATAACTGTAGATACTTGTGCTTGAGCTAGCCAGCATCAGGTTTATATAGTTTACAGCCTTGAATCCTGGGGTACGTTTTCCTGCCTTTGAGATGTAGGTTTTTCAGGTGTACAATGATAATAGTTACATGTTTCTTCAAAATAGAGAATTTAATCTAAAGTATAGCATTTTTCTTCAATTGCCTTCTGTATCATTGCTGGGATTTTTTTTTTTTTTTTTTTTTTTTTGTGTGGCTAATTTGTTCTTATAGCTCGATCCAGCAGCTGAAGCCTTTGGAAGTTTTGCCATGTTTGAAGCCACTCTTATCACTGAAACAAAACAAAACAAAACAAAACCACTTCTGCAAAATTTGGTAATTTCTATTTAGGGTCTTTGAATATAGATAGTGCTGTCTCTTCAATTAGGGGAAAGATTGTTTCCAATTTTCTTACCGTTTTGTGTTTAGTCCATATACTTTAAAATATGTTTTTTTCTTCTTCTTTAGGCCTTGATCTTATTGACTTTCAGCACCTAAATTGTTCTGACTATGGGCTTTTCTTTTATTTCCCAGTGTTGTCTCTGATGGTTGGCAATATGGATTCCTTTACATCTGTTGCTCAGAATGTATCACATGTTCTCTCATCTTATTCAGAATGTTTTACTATTTCAAGCTTCATCTCAATTCTTAAAGCTATCCTTCTGCATGCATAGTTTGGCATTTCTGAGCCAGGGCATTTACACCTACATAAGATGATGTTTTTGTTTGTTTGTTTTTAAATAAACCAGTTTACAAACACACAGAAGAATAGCAAACAAAACAAAAAACAACCTTGTAATTTAACACTTGCATTAAGTGAGGTAGATATTTAAGGAGTATGTGTATATGCATTCTGCACATTCCTACTTGTCTCAGTCCAGCTGGCTAAAGGTTTTTACCTTCATGTAGTGTTTTCTGCAGATAAAATCATGCATGTGAAATACAAAACTCATATTATACTAAAAATTGTTTCTAATATACCAAGTGCTTTGAAACAAATTTGCATTTTAAAAACAAACATTATTGAAAAACTGACTATATTTACTTTTCTCTTATTCTCAATTATTTTTCAGTTGAACACCCAAGTTTTGGAAAATAGAAATACTTATAATTGGTCAAGAAACAAATTTTACCCCTGAAAATTTGTAGTAAAACAATTCTTGTTGATGTGGAAAATGTTGGCTAAAAGACCATTAAAGAGATATCCAATTTATACTCTAGATCTTGAGTAACTTTTTAAACTTCAACTTTGTAATAATTTAATTGGATTCTAAGAAATGACTATTTTTATCAGACTATCACAAAAATTCTTTGTTCTCTTCTTTTCCACCTTTCTTATCTACCTCTATCTATCTACCTGTCATCTTCTATCTCTCTATCCATCCATCCATTTGTCTTGTGCCAATTCAGTGTGAGAGGTGCATACGTGGCAAATATAAGAAATCCAGAAAAAATAGATTAGATTGAAATTTAAAAACTCTGATTTTAAGTATAATGAAAATAACCTGTAGATAAAATTTTTAGGAAATCTATTTTACACCAAATATATGTTTATATTATACATATTTCTATAAGAGTCTGGTGTTTTAATTCAAATCCTGTCACAAATAAAAACTGGTTGCAGTTGACAAGGTTTATTCTGTTTGATAACTACCAAAATTAGAATTCTTAACAGCTGATGGTGAAAAATTTACAGCTAAATTTTAGAAAAATTATTTATTTCTACTATAAAACAAGTATAAATTTAGTAAAACTAAAAGTTTAATGAAAATGGCTGCCCCACATTACATACATACACACCCACAACACACACACACCCCACAGCAATGGGAGTTATTTACTATGCATTTTTCTTGGGTCAGAAATTCTGTTAGGTGCTTTTAGATATGTCCTCTTTAATCTTCACTTCAAATCCTCATGTGATAGGAACAAGCTCAAAAACAGAAAGAAGCTCAATTTGACCAATAATTACTTTTAAGAAACTAAATTTCAACTTTTCCCAGAATTTCAGAAATGTTGAATTATGGTATGATACTTGTATACAGAGAAACTCCTTTCCCATAGCTGAATTTTGTTTCACTCTTCACTTTACTGTATGTATTTTTACGTGAGTTAAAAACAAGTGTTTTTAAAAATGTAAAATTTGGGAGACAGATTAAAATGATGGATAGGAGGCAGGACTAGCTTTGCTCTGATTAAAGCAGTGTGTAGAAACTCATATCATTAACTTTTGCTCCAAGAACTACTGCAGGAACATACCAGGAAAGCTGAGAGAATCCACAAATGCTTTGAAGGAACTGGATCACTGCTGCAGGCTCCCTGAAACACCAAACAATGGTGATTCTGCTTGCTTTCTCAATGGAGAGGCTTGTGGTCTAGGGCAAGTTCTCAGCCCTGGTCACTAGCTGTCTGGAAATAGACTTGGTGCTGTTGTGGGGCATAATGGAAGTGAGACTGGCCTTTAGGACTGCAGCCTGTGTGGGAGCAGGGTGAGGCCTGTGACTGCAGGCTTTTCTCCACTTTTCTGATGACCTGTGTGACTCCGCAGAGGCAACCATAATCCCCCTAGGAATATAACTGCATTGGAACCACAACCCATACCCCACAGCAGCTGCAGCAAGCCCCACCCAAGGAAAGGCTGAGCTCAGACACACCTATCCCTGCCTTCACCTGGTGGTCTTTCTCTATTCTACTATGGTAGCCGAAGACAAAGGTCATAATCTCATGGGAGCTCTATGGCCCACCACCTGAGAATCCTGAATATTTAGCTAGGTGTCCCTAGGGCAAGTTTGCATCCTCCCTACAAGACTGCAGCTGATGCAGTCTTGAAGTAACACTTTCTGGCTGGAGGTCAACCAGCGAAATCCAGTACACTAAGAAACAACACAATAAAGGACCTTCACTAAGTCCACTTCACTTCCTTGCTAATGCCATTGGAGCAGGTGATAGTGTCCACAGCTGCAAGACATGTAGATGGATCACATCACAGGACTCTTTGCAGACATTTCCCAGTACTGGCCCAGAGCCCAGTAGTTCTGCTGGGTGGCTAGATCCAGAAGAGCAAGAACAGTCACTACAGTTCATCTCTCAGGAAGTCCCATTCCTAGGCGAAGGAGAACACCACATCACAGGAGCACTCCATGGGATAAGAGACTCTGAACAGCATCCCTTGAATCCCAGATTTTCCCTCTGACATAGTCTACCCAAATGAGAAGGAACCAGAAACCAATTCTGGTAATATGATAAAACAAGGTTCTTTAACACCCTCAAAAGATCATACCAGCTCACCAGCAATGGATCAAAACCAAGACAAAATCTGAATTGCCAGAAAAAGAATTCAGAAGGTCAATTACTAAGCAAATCAAGTAGGCACCAGAGAAGGATGAAGTTCAACTTAAAGAAATAAAAAATATGATACAGGATATGAAAAAAGTTATTCCACAAAATAGCATAAATAAGAAACAATAATGACTTCTGGAAATCATAGACACACTTAAAGAAATGCAAAATGCACTGGAAAGTCTCAGCAATAGAATCAAACAAGCAGAAGAAAGAACCTTAGAGCTTGATGATAAAGATTTTGAATTCACCCAATTTGTCAATACCGTAATTGTCCATTTTCATGCTGGTGATAAAGACGTACCCAAGATTGGGTAATTTATAAATGCAAAGAGGTTGAATGTACTCACAGTTCTACATGACTGGGGAGGCCTCACAATCATGGCAGAAGGTGAAAGTCACATCTTACATGGTTGCAGACAAGAGAGAATGAGAGCCAAGTGAAAGGGGAAACCCCTTATAAAGTCATCAGATCTCTTGAGATGTATTCCCTACCAGGGAACTGTATGAGGGAAACTTCCCCCATAATTCAATTACCTCCACTGGGTCCCTCCTATAACAAGTGGGGATCAAGAGAACTACAATTCAAGATGAGATTTGGGTGGGGACAGAGCCTAACTATAACATTCCAGCCCTGGCCCTCAAAAATCTCATGTCCTCACATTTCAAAACCAATCCTGCCTTCCCAACAGTCCCCCAAAGTCTTAAATCATTTCAGCATTTACTCAGAATTCCAAAGTCTCATCTGAGAAAGGCAAGTCCCTTCAGTCTGTAAGCCTGTAAAATCAAAAGCGGATTAGTTACTTCTTATACACAATAAGCATATAGGCATTGGGTAAATACACTCTTTCCAAATAAGAGAAATTGACCAAAACAAAGGGGCTACAGACCCCATGCAAGTTCAAAATCCAGCAGGGCAATCAAATTTGAAAGCTCCGAAATGATCTTCTTTGACTCTGTGTCTCACATCTGGGTAATGCTGATGTAAGAGGTGGGTTCTTGTGGTCTTGCACAACTCTGTCCTTGTGGCTTTGCAGGGTATAACCTCCCTCCAGACTGCTTTCACAGGTTGGCATTGAGTGTCTGTGGGTTTTCCAGGCACACAATGCAATCTGTAAGTGGATGTACTATTCTGGGGCCTGGAGGATAGTGGCACTCTTCTCACAGCTCCACTAGCCAGTGTCTCAGTGGGTCCTCTGTGTGAAGGCTTCAACCCCACATTTATCTTCAACACTGCCCTAGCAGAGGTTCTCCAAGAGAATCTCTCCTTCAGCAAACTTCTGCCTGGACATCCAGGCATTTCCATCCTCTAAATTTTAGGCAGAGGTTCCCAAACCTCAATTATTGACTTCTATGCACCTGCAGGCTCAACACCACATGGAAGCTGCCAAGGCTAAGGGCTTCCACCCTCCAAAGCCATGGTCTGAGCTGTACCTTGCCCTTTTTAGCCACAACTGGAGTTGTTGAGACAAAGGGCACCAAGACCCTAGGCTTCACACAGTTGGGGGGCCTGGCCCTGGCCCATGAAACCATTTTTCCCACCTAGGCCTCTGGGCCTGTGATGTGAGGGGCTACCACAAAGGTATTTGACATGCCCTGGAGACATTTTCTCCACTGTCTTGGTGATTAACATTTGGCTCCTTGTCACTTATACCAATATCTGCAGCAGGCTTGAATTCCTCCCCAGAAAATGGGTTTTTATTTTCTATTGCATCATTAGGTTGCAAATTTTATAAACTTTTATGCTCTGCTTTCTTTTGAACACTTTGCCACTTAGAAATTTCTTCCACCAGATATCCTAAATCATCTCTTTCAAGTTGAAAGTTCCACAAATATCTAGGGCATGGGCAAAATGCCACCAGTCTTTGATAAAACATAGCAGGAGTCACCTTTACTTCAGTTCCCAACAAGGTTCTCATCTCCACCTGAGACCACCTCAGCCTGATTTTTTATCCATATTATTATCAGCACTTTAGTCAAAGCCATTCAGCAAGTCTCTAGGAAGTTCCAAACTTTCCCACATCTTTCTGTCATCTGAGCCCTCCAAATCTCTATGAAGTTCCAAACGTTCCCACATTTTCCTATCTTCTTTTGAGCCCTCCAAACTGTTCCAACTTCTGTTGTCCAGTTCCAAAGTTGCTTCCACATTTTTGAGTATCTTTACAGCAGCACCCTACTCTACCAGTATCAATTTAACTGATTAGTCCATTTTCCTGCTGCTGATAAAGACATCCCCAAGACTGGGTAATTTACAAAGAAAAAGAGTTTTTATGGAGTCACATTTCTATGTAGCTTGGGAGGCCTCACAATCATGGTGGAAGGCAAAAATCTTGTCTTACATGCCAGCAGACAGAGAGAATGAGAACCAAGTGGCATTATTCACTACCATGAGAACAGTATGGGAGAAACTGCCCCCATAATTCAATTACCTGTCACTAGGTTCCTCCCACAACATGTGGGGATTGAGGGAGCTACAGTTCAAGATGAGATTTGGGTGGAGACACTGCCAAACTATATCAGTCAAAGACAAAGAAAGAAGAAGAAAAATAAAATGAACAAAACCTCCAAGAAGTTTGGGACTATGATAAATATCCAAACCTAAGAATAATTGGTGTTCCCAAGAAACAAGAGAAATCTAAAAGTTTGGAAAACATATTTGAGGGAATAATCAATGAAAATTTCCTTGGCCTTGCTAAAGATACAAGAATCTTAAAGAACACCTAGTAAAATTATTGCAAAGAGATAATTTCCTAAGCACATAGTCATCAGGTTATCTAAAGTCAAGATGAAGGAAAGAATCTTAAGAGCTGTGAGGCAAAAGCATCAGGTAACCTAGAAAGGAAAACCTATCAGATTAACAGATTTCTCAGCTGAAACCCTACAAACTAGAAGGGATTGGGGTTCTATTTTTAGCCTCCTTAAACAAAACAATTATCAGCCAAGAATTTTGTATACAGTGAAACTTAGCTTCATAAATGAAGGAAAGATATAGTCTTTCCCAGATAAACAAATGCTGAAAGAATTCACCACCACCAAGCCAGCACTACAAGGACTGCTAAAAGGACCTCTAAATCCCTCCCCCCTACTGAGAACCTAAAAATACACCAAAGTAGAGCCTCCTTAAAGCATCTCACAAGACCTATATAATCATAACACAATGAAAAAAAACCCAAGGTATTCAGGCAACAAATAGCACAATGAATAGAATAGTACCTCACATCTCAATACTAACATTAAATGTAAATGGCCTAAATCCTCTACTTAAAAGATAAAGAATGGAAGAATGAATACAAGTTTACCAACCAAGTTTATTTTATCTTTGGGAGGCTCACCTAACACATAAGGACTCACATAAACTTAAGGTAAAGAGATAGAAAAAGATATTCCATGCAATTGGACACCAAAAGCAAGCAGAAGTAGTTATTTTTATATCAGATAAAACAATAAATAAACAGCAGTTAAAAAAGACAAAGAGGGATATTATATAATGATAAAAGCACTAGTCCAACAGGAAAATACCACAGTTCTAAATGTATATGCACCTAGCACTAAAGCTCTCAAATTTATAAAATCATTACTACTAGATGTAAGAAATGAGATAGATGGCAACACAATAATAGGAGGGTACTTTAACACTACACTGACATCATTAGACAGGTCAAGACAGAAAATCAACAAAGAAACAACAGACTTAAATTATATGGTACAACAAATGGACTTAACAGATATTTACTAAACATTCCACCCAACAACTGCCGAATATACACTTATTAGTACATAGAATATTCTCCAAGAGAGATCATATGATAGGTCACAAGACAAATCTCAGTAAATTTAAGAAAATGGAAATTATATCAAGTACCTCTCTCAGACCACAGAATAAAATTGGAAATCAACTCCAAAAGGAACCCTCAAAACCATGTAAATTTATAAAAATTAAATAACCTTCTCCTGAATTATTGTTAGGTCAACAATAAAATCAAGATGGAAATTTAAAAACTCTTTGAACTGAACAATAACAGTGATACAACTTATCAAAACCTCTGGGATATAGCTAATGTGGTGATAAGAGGAAAGTTTGTAGCATTAATTGCCTACATCAAAATGTCTGAAAAGGCACAAATAGGCAATATAAAGTCACACCTCATGGCACTGGAGAAACAAGAACAATAGAACAATCCAAACCCAAACCCAGCAGAAGAAAATAAATAAGATCAAGGCAGAACTAAAGGAAATTGAAACAAACAAACAAAAACAATACCAAAGATAAACAAAACAAAAAGCTGGTTCTTTGAAAAAAATATATAAAATTAATGGACCATTAGCAAGATGAACCAAAAAATAAAAGAGGAGATCCACAGAAATACAAAAGATTATTCAAGGCTACTATAAACACCTTTACATGCATAAACTAGAAAATCTAGAGGAGATGCATAAATTCCTGGAAATATACAACCCTCCTATATTAAATCAGGAAGATACAGAATCTCTGAATAGACCAATAACAAGCCACAAGATTGAAATAGTGATAAAAACATAGCCAACAGGTTGGGCATGGTGGTTCACACCTGTGATCCCAGCACTTGGGGAATCTGAGGTGGGCAGATCACGTAAGGTCAGGAGTTACAGCCTGGCCAGACTGTCAAAACCTGATCTCTACTAAAAACACAAAAAATAGCAGGTGTGGTGGCATGTGCCTATAGTCCCATCTACTTGGGAGGCTGAGGCAAGAGAATCACTTGAGCCCAAGAGGCAGAGGTTGCAATGAGCTGAGATCATGCCACTGCACTCCAGCCTGGGTGACAGAGCAAGACTCTGCCTCAAAACAAAAACAAAAACAAAAACAAAACAAACCCAATAAGAAAAAAAGACTAGAACTAGATGGATTCACAGCTGAATTATATGAGACATTCAAATAAAAATCAGTACCAATGCTATTGACATATTCCAAAAGACAGAAAGAGAGAAAGAGAGAGAGACAGACAGAGGAGGGGGGAGGGGGGTATCCTCCTTAAATCATTCCATGAGGTCAGTATCACCCTAATACCAAAAGCAGGGAAGGACATAACCAAAAAAGAAAACTACAGTGTAGGGGGCTCATGGCAACATATTAAAGCTTATGTACATGGCATTTGAGGTTGGGGCATGGAAAAATGCGAGGCACTGTGTGTATGTTATTTGTGCATGGAAATGAAATTCCTTGACTCTGAAAACAGGACAGGGAGTGGAGTGTGTGGTGTGATAAGGAACGTTGAAAACAGCCTCCTGAGAATGCAGTTTGAGTGTTGTGCAAAGTCATAGGTGCCTCAGCAACTCACCTCAAGTGACCATCTAGTGGATGTTTGTAGTTAATACAAGCCCGTTCAATAAACAGTTGGTGGACGGATGCTGGAGTGGACTCTTTCAGAAGAGCAACCTCCAAGCCCTGCTCAGCTGGAAGTGTCTGAAGGCTTCGTTCTTGGCTTTCACTGCAAGATATAAGCTCTGCAACTGGTGATCTTGATGAGATCACCTTGAATTTACGAGTGAAGAAGAGCTCATCAATATTCAGGGAATCCAGGTAAAGGACAGTTTTGACTCCTATCAGGAGGATGAGATGTCAAGGCATAATTAAGTTTAATCCATCCTCTAACAGCAAGTGTAGCAACAGGTGTGTAAAATATCAGAGGTTAGGTTATCGTGGGTCAAGAAACAACCAAAGAGCAGAAAGTATTTTTTGAAACAGTGCAACAGCTACCTAAGGCTATCCAGTGCACTGTAGAGCCTGGAGCTCTATACAAGATTATGCTCTTAATTTGGAAGGAATCTCCTTGGTTTCCTGGTCAAAGAACCTTAGATTTAGAGTTATGGGGGCAGGTAGGTCGCTACCTGAAAAGAGGATATGAGCAAGGTCATTTTACTAATGTTACTATTTTGACCACCTGGGCGCTGGTACATTCTGTGTTGTATCCTCTTTATCTGCTAGATTGTGGTGAGTCAGACCACCCATCTTCTCCACCTGAAGGGAATTCAGGAGATTTAAAGAAGAAGGAAAAGCAGAAACCAGAACAAGAGGGAGAGACCCCTCTCTCTCTTTCATTCCCTTCTATGGGGAATAAGGAAGAGATTTTTAGCAGTGAGGATAAGGACAGACTGGAGCCTTTTCCTCCCCCAATAGAAAAGCTACTGCCCTCTTTTCCTCCACCGTTAAAGGGACCTGCATCTGTTGGCCGCATTCAGGAAAAAGCGCCTCCCATTCCCCTTGAGGAGATTGGAGGCCAATCTCCTAAGGGACAGTTATTAGATAAGACCCCTGGTCAAAGGGCATCTATATGATTGGGTGTCTGCACCTCCTTGACAAACTTCCCTGCTGGAAGGGTGACCCAGGAGGGAAGGAGAGTGGCTGACTGTAATTGTCTTCCTCATATGCAAGTTCTCACTTCCTACTTCCAGCATCGGCCTTTCTGATCTTGTCTGTTTTCTGTTTCCCTGAAGTATAAGGGAAAGTTGCAGGCTGCCTCCTGAGTTTTATTCCAAATAGCACTGACTTTCTTGCTGCACACTGAGGCCTAGGGCAGGAGAGGTGCTAAGAAGCCATGGAGTGCCCACTTAGTCACTAGCAGTCTAGGCAAGTTGCCCCTTTCTGGGTTTGTGGTGACAAAAGGGAGGCCAAGAGCCACAGACTGAGTCCCCGGGTGGCTGTGGGCAGCTCCAGCTTGGTCCTGAGAATCCTCCTCACTATGGTCACCTGCCTTAGTAACTGTGTCCAGAAAGTGGCCTGCTGCTTGCTGCGCTGCTTTTCCTACTCCTGCCACCCCTTCACGGGTCTCAGCTGACAAACAATTCCTGGTCTTCCCTGGCCCCCTGGGGAAAGGGCTAAGAAACAGTCCATGTGCATCCGGCCTTACTAGCCTCAGGTGGGCAGAGGAGTGTGGAGCAGCCTAGAGTACAGAGCTCTGGGGGAGAAGCCCGCTAATAAGGGGTGCTCTCCTGTAGCCATATGTTAAATACTAGGCTGAGGTGGATGAGCTCTGCCAGCTGCTGTCATCTTCAGAAGATAGACACAGCAGTAAGAAATGTTTGTTTCACTTTTTTATAAAATGTTTAAAAAATACTGTGCTGCATGTCTGCTCCTCCCCTGAGCCTCTCTGCTTGGGGTGGTAAAAATAATAAAAAGCCCAGTATATTTTCAGTACCTTATGTAACAGGGTTGGCTCCAAGCGTAGGTGGTCTAGAGGATGAGGAGAGTAGTCTTCTCCCAGCCTGTTACCTTCTTGCCTCCTGCCTCCATGCTTACACGTGCACACTTTACCACCTGGTCATTCTCTAGCCTCTTTCTGCCTCTTGTAGTCTTCCTTCCTTCCTCTCAGGGCAAGAGTAGCAACAGGTGGCAGGCTGTTAGAAAGCGAGGCTGCTTAAGGAGCCCGGAGCAGATGGGAAGAAACCAGCCACAGCCTTGCTTTCCCAAGCTCACTTCTAAGACATTCCAGATAAAGGCTAATGCAAGAAAATGGCCAGCACCTAAAGACTTTTTTAAAAGTTTTTTTTAAAAAATACACTTAAGCTAACTCAATGCAAGTTTATTATCCTGGCAACTTGCAGTCACATTTTAATGACTTTCAAAGGCCAAAATATGGTAAAAATCACTTAAAATATCTATCACTTCCATGCCTTAGTTTAACAGTTAGGCTTTATCTTTTGCCATTTCCATATTTTACGTGCTATGTACCGGACTCATAACCCCTCTAAATATATACAAAAGACCACAGATTTACTAGCTTCTCTTATAAAGGAACACCGGCGTTGTGTCCTGTTGTCAGGATATGACCCTGCTACTCTTTTCCTACCATTAAGCAAGGAACAATTTCATACTCTTAGCTTGTAATCTTAATTGGCAAGTAGCTATGGCTGACTTTATTGGTAATATCAGCTTCCATTTACCAGCCTCTAAGCTCCTAAACTTTTTACAAACTGTGCCTATTAAATTTGTATCTATTGTTGTTTCTAAGCCTTTGTTTCACACCACTACTGTCTTTACAGATGGCTCAAGAAAAACTGAAAAGACAGCTATAGTGTGGCAAGATCCATGCAAAATCCAGGAACATTTTAAAACTATGCCATAGACAGAGTTAGGTGCCCTAATATTGACCTTACAAACCTTTCCTCATCAAAATATAAATACAGTGATTCAGCTTATGCTGCGGTGTATAGTATTACTCATTTAAATCTTGCACATGTGAAGGGCATTACTAATTAATCTCTACTAGGTTTGTTTCTTACAGTGCAAAGCCTCTACTATGCCTATTGTCACCATTTTTACATAACATACATTTGCTCTCATTCTAGGTTACCTTGTCCCTTATCAGAAGGGAGTGCTTGAGCTAATGCTCTGGTACAACCACAAATGTGGTTTGCAAACTTTCCTGCTTTATTACAAGCTAAAGCTAATCATGCTGTTTTTTTTTTCCCTCAAAATGCTGGCACTCTTAAACAACAGTTTCATGTAACACTTGCTCAAGCTTGCATAATTATTAAAAATTGACAACGGCATTCTCTTGCCCTTTCTTCCTTGGCTTAGTGCCAACTCACAAGGTCTGGTGCCTAGTGCTATCTTGCAAACTGACTTGGTATCCACCCTTTAGACGTTTTAAATTTCTCCACGTTACCATGGACACATATACAGGCTTGATACGGGCTAACCTCTGGAAGAAGAAAAAAATTAAGATGAAATTACTCATTTGTTTAAATCTTTTTTTTTAATTGCATTTTAGGTTTTGGGGTACATGTGAAGAACATGCAAGATTGTTGCATAGGTGCATACATGGCAGTGTGATTTGCTGTCTTCCTCCCCTTCACCTATATGTGGCATTTCTCCCCATGCTATCTCTCCCCAACTCCCCACCCCCATTGTCCCTCCCCTATTTCCCCCCAACAGACCCCAGTGTATAGTGCTCCCCTCCCTGTGTCCATGTGTTCTCATGGTTCAACACCAGACTATGAATGAGAACATGCGGTGTTTGATTTTGTGTTCTTGTGTCAGTTTGCTGAAAATGATGGTTTCCAGGTTGATCCATGTCCCTACAAAGGACGCGAACTCATCGTTTTTGATGGCTGCATAATATTCCATGGTGTATATGTGCCACATTTTCCCTGTCCAGTCTATCATTGATGGGCATTTGGGTTGGTTCCAGGTCTTTGCTATTGTAAACTGTGCTGCAATGAATATTCATGTGCATGTAACTTTAGGCCTTTCAAAAACTATAAAAACTAATAATGGCCTTTACTATCTTAGTGCTCAATTTACATATGTATTGCAACTTCAACACATACAACACAAAACTGGCATCCCCTATTACTCAACCAGTTAGGCTGTTATTGAATAAACTCTAACTCTTAAAGTATAACTTAATAAACAAAAAAGGGGGAATATGGGGCTCCTTCATTGAGAAAAGGACCTGTCATTGGAGAATTGACCAGCAATGATGGTGATGACTCGGAAGGCATCTGACATTACGTGAGGACAGCTAAAGAAATTGGATAAACAACAAACTATCTGACTAGCCACCGTGGAAGCCCCTGCAAGTCCAGAGAATCAATTTGTCATGTATCTGGAGGTAATTGGGGAAACTTCTGAGAAAGTAAGACAGACAAGGATGTTAGGGTTGCTGGTGATTCTTGTCCTTTGCCAAGCGGGATCAGCTTAAGAACATGCTTATTGGAGTCATGTTCTAAAACCCTCTGCTTTTAATGTTATTACACAGTGGGATGCTGACCTATCTTTGTCATCTAATGATATTTCTTGGACAGGAGGTCAATAGATGCTCCTGTCTTACCCCTTAATTGAAAATTTGAGATGGATTAAACTTAATTATGCCTTGACTTTATTGTTTAGTCATCCCCCTCTTTGTTTTTCCACAATAGCACATGACAAGTCTGTTACTCTCATTCCTCAGGAGTCATTACTTTCAGATCTTACTATATGCCATCTAAGTAGGGACTGATGATATAAGTTTGAGGTCATCCAGTGGTCTCCATGCAGACAGCTTGCACCACACCAAGGGCCTCTGTTTGTTAATGGCAGCTTACTCGATTGGGGCTCCCACAGTTATCTTATGTCTGCAAATCAAACTATTGGATTTGGGAGTCCCTCCAATAGTTCTATCACCTGGTCAGAGTATGAGCTTTTCAGGACCAATATTACAACTTAAAGGGAAACAAGCTTTAAGCCCTGCTCATACTAAAATTTGGAGACTAGGTCTTCCTTTTTTAAAATAGTTCTTTCACATGGTGAGTATATTACTAGTGGTGGCAACTATACCCTTGCTTTGCAGAATAATGTTACTGATACAGTCCTGATTTGTACCATGCACCCTTATATACTTCTGTTTGGGCAAGGTGTTCCTAACATAAAGCAGAATCAATCCTTTATAATACTAAAGCCTCTTCTAGTAGTTGGTATGCTACATCCTTGTCTCAACAAAACATTGTACAGTTAAATATAACCTATGTCATGATTTTAAAATGGCATGAAGAATTATGGCTTCCTGTAAGTTTAACCTGGAACTGGGAAGGAGATCCACCTTGCAGTAATTTAGAAAAGCACCTCTGCAAGGGGCTTATCATGACTATTTGTCTTCTCAAATTTCCACTTTTTGAGTGTGAATTAAAGAAACAACTTGAAGGAATGGTTACAGCAATTACAAACAAGTACCCATTGCAAAAAGGCTTTCAATGGTTAAACCCAAACATTTAGTTATGTGGCTAAACACACATATTTGGATGATGGCTGCTTACTTATTCTTTTTTGTATCTGTTTGCTAGGCATTTGCAGCTGCCTCTGTGCTGCCACCCGATGCATCTATAACCAGGGAAGAGCTTACCTTGCATTGGATGACCAGCATGCTGTAATAATTAAAGAAGGGGGAGATGTAGGGGGTGCATGGCAACATATTAAAGCTTATGTACATGGTATTTGAGGTTGGGCATGGAAAAATACTGAAACACTGTGTATGCTATTTCTGTATGGAATGAGACTCCTGTCCCTGAAAGCAGGACAGGGAGTGGAGTGTGTGGTGTGATAAGGAACACTGTAAGCAGCCTCCTGAGAATGCAGCTTGAATGATGTGTAAGGTCACCGGTACCTCAGTTACCCACCTCAAATGACCATCCAGTGGATATTTATAGTTAATACAAGCCCTTTCAATAAATACTTGGTGGACAAATGTTGGGGCAGATTCTCTTGGAAGAGCTTCCCCCATCTCCGCTCAGCTGGAAGTGTCTGAGTACTTTATTCTTGGCATTCACTGCAAGCTATAAGCTCTGCACTACAGACCAGGCACAGTGGCTCACACATGTAATTCCAGCACTTTAGGAGGCTAAGGTGAGCAGATCATGAGGTCAGGAGACTGAGACCATCCTCATCAACATGGTGAAACCCTGTCTCTACTAAAAATACAAAAAATAGCTGGGCATGGTGGCATGTGCCTGTTGTCCCAGCTACTTGGGAGGCTGAGGTGGAATAATTGCTTGAACCCAGGAGGCAGAGGTTGCAGTGAGCTGAGATTGCACCACTGCATTCCAGCCTGGCAACAGAGCTAGACTCTATCTCAGAAAAAAAAAAAAAAATAGCTACAGTCCAATATCCCTAATGAACATAGATGCCAAAATCCTTAGCAAAATACTAGCAAACTGAATTCAACTACATATCAAAAAGATGACCCACCATGATTGAGTGGATTTTATACCAGAAATTCAGGGATGGTTTAACATATACAAGTCAATAAATGTGGTACACCACATAAACAGAATGAAAAACAATAATTATGTGTTTATCTCAATAGACACAGAAAAAGCATTAGACAAAATCCAGCATCCCTTTATGATTAAAACCCTTAGCAAAATAGGCATACAAGGGACACACCTTAAGGTAATAAAAGCCATCTATGACAATATTATATTGAATGGGGAAAAGTTGAAAGCATTGCCCCTAAAAACTAGAACAAGAAAAGGCTGCCCACTTTCACCACTTCTATTCAACATGCTACTGGAAGTGCTAGCCAGACCAATCAGCGAAGAGAAAGAAATAAAAGACAGCCAAATCAGTAAAGAGAAAGTCAAACTGTCACTGTTTCTTAATGACATGATCATTTACCTAGAAAACCCCAAAAACTCATCCAAAAATCTCTTAGAACTGGTAAATGATTTCAGAAAAGTTTTAGGATACAAAGTTAGTGTATACAAATCAGTAACACTGCTAAACACCAACAGTGACCAAGCTGAGAATCAAGTCAAAAACTCAACCTTTTTCACAATAGCTGAAAAAAAAATACTTAGGAACATACCTAACCAAGGATGTGGAAGACCTCTACAAGGAAAACTACAAAACACTGCTGAAAGAAATAAATGACACAAACAAATAGAAACATCCCATGTTCATGGATGGGTAGACCCAATATTGTGAAAATAACCATAATGCCAAAAACAATTGACAAATTCAATGCAATTCCCATCAAAATACCATTATCATTCTTCACAAAACCAGGAAAAACAATCCTAAAATTCATATGGAACCAAAAAAGAGCCTGCATAGCCAAAGCAAGACTAAGCAAAAAGAACAAATCTGAAAGCATCACATTATCTAACTTCAAACTTATATAAGGTCACAGTAACTTATATAAGGTCACATATCATACTAGATGATACTGGTATGAAAATAGAGACATAGGCCAATGGAACAGAATAGAGAACTCAGAAATGAAACCAAATATTTACAGCCAACTGATCTTTGACAAAGCTAAGAAAAACATAAAGTGGGTAAAGGACACCCTAGTCAGCAAATGGTTCTAAAATATTTGGCAAGCTACATGTAGAAGAATGAAACTGGAGCCTTATCTCTCATTTCATACAAAAATCAACACAAGATGGAACAAAGACTTTAAGATCTGAAACCATGAAGATTCTAGAAGGTAACACTGGAAAAACCCTGCTAGATGTTGGCTTAGACAAAGTGTTCATGACCAAGAACCCAAAAACAAATGCAACTAAAACAAAGATAAATAGATGTGACTCAATTGATCTGAAAAGCTTCTGCACAGCAAAAGGAATAATCAATAGAGTTAACAAACAAGCCACAGAATGGGAGATCTGCACAATCTATCCATTGAAGGACTAGTATCCAGAATCTACAAAGAACTCAAACAAATCTGCAAGAAAACAGTGTCGTAAAAAAGTGGGCTAAGGACATGAATGGACAATTATCAAAGAAGATATATAAATGGCCAAAAAGTATATGTAAAAATACTCAACATCACTAATGATCAGGGAAATGCAATTCAAAACAACAGTATGATACCAACTCATTCCTTGCAAGAATAGCCATAATAAAAAATTAAAAAAAAAACCATATATGTTGGCATGGATGCAGTGAAAAGGGAACACTTAAACTGTTGATGGGAATGTAAACTAGTACAACCACTATGGAAAACAGTATGGAGTTTCCTTGAAGAACTAAAAATCAGTTTACCATTTGATCCAACAATCCCACTACCAGGTATCTACCCAGAGAAAAATAAGTCATTATATGAAAAATATACTTGCATATGCATCTTTAGAGCAGCACAATTTGCAATTGCAAAAATATGGAACCAGCTCAAATGCCCATCAATCAATGAGTGAATAAAGAAAATCTGTTATCATCCTTGCTTTGAATTTAAACTATAAACTAAATTCCTCCCAAAGAGAGCTTGGCTTATGCCCAGGAGTGACCAAATACAGCTTGGAGATTAGAAGCAAGGTGGAGTCAACTACAGCAGTTTTTTCTTACTGTCATAATTTTCAAAGTCAGTTTTAGTTTTTCATGGAAGTATATAGAATGAATTTCAGAGTTTTTCTTAAAAGCCATCATTATATTATCTTACAAAACTTGGTGTTTCCAGTGCCTAAGAATGGCAAGTACTCATGATGAATATGCTGGATAGGTCAGCATGAAAATCTTTTTTTTCAGGGCTGAACAAATATGTTATACCATTAAAAGCATTTTACAAATTCTCAGCCAGGCACTGTGGATGTGATTCCAGCATTTTGAGAGGCTGAGAAAGGAGGATCACTTGAGCCCAGAAGTTCAAGACCAGCCTGGCAACATATATCCTGTCTCTACAAAAAACAAAAAACAAAAAACAAAAACAAAAATTAGCCAGGCATGGCAGTGCACGCCTATAGTCCCAGCTACTCTGGGAGGCTAAAGTGGGAGAATTGCTTGAGTCGGGGAGGTCTAGGCTTCAGTATGCTGTGACTGCACTCCAGCCTGCATTCTACCCTGGGTGACAGAGCAGGACCTTTTCTCAAAAAAATTAAAGAGAGTTCAAAAATAATAATAATAGTAATGACTGAAAGTAAGACTATTTTATAGTCACATTGATAATGTTAGAAAGCATAATGAAAAACAAGATGACATACACATCAGCAACAGAAATAAATTCTTAATAATATTATCAAGTAGAAATTACATTTTATCTAGAAAATTGCAAAAATGAGAAATAAAAATATTTAAATAAATGAAGAAATATTTCTTCATGGGAAAACCAATTATTATAGAGATGTGAATTATTTACCAATTTGTTGATAGGCTTAATAAAAATGTCAACTTCTTTTTAGATTTTGATGAAAGGATTCTGTAAGTCACATAAAAAAGCAAATGGACAAGAATTGCTTTAAAAATTAGAAAAAATACAAGTTATAAAATTTATTAAATATCTAAAATATAAAGCTTACATAATCACTAAAGTGATAGTGACAAAGAAAATAGTCCAGAAGGAGCTCCAGGAGAATAAAAATTTAATGTATGTTAAGATAGAAACTGTGATGGATCTGTTTCCCTATTTGCACAATTATATATTTAGATAGGTAGACAGTTGAAAACTTAACAGAAACACCTGCAGACTGTCAGAGATCAGAGCTTTATTGTACTCAAAGCTAAAACTGCCCTTAGAGATGATAAGTGTATGGATAAATCCTAAAATATGCTGTGGGATTGCACTGTAGGCTAGGGACCCAGAACTTTACATTTCTCCTTTTATCTAGAGGGGGAGAAGTTCATCTGTTCCTCTTTCTGTTACAAGAGGAAGGATTCTGGGTTCTTAAGTTTGCAGTGCAAATGAATATCTTCAGGGGCAAGGTAAGAAGAGTTCTCCAAGTTTGCAACCCAGAATTGTCTCTTTGGAAATGTAAATACAAGGAAACATAACACTCTAAATTCTTCCGTAGTCTAAGCATTATTCAGTGACCCTTTCCTTTAATTCAGGTTCCCATTCTGAAACACAACCATTTGGATCCGGGGGATAAGAGGTTTATTATCTTTTGAATGGAAGGCAAATGGATGCAGATGTACTACTCAGGCATATGAAAAGGATTTTTTTTCTGGACAAAATAAAGCCAAATATTTTCTAATTTACAACATACCATGGCTCAGGAGTCCAACACTTTGCAGGGAAACCTAAAAATCCAGGGATGATTTATTTTTCCATAATATATATGAACAATATATTAACATATAGCAAAGGTTTTTCAATAAATAGTACTAGAATAAATGAAGTTATAATTTGGGAAACTTCATCTAAAGTGCTTAAAGAGTTAAAGGTAAAAAAAAAATCAGTGTGTAAAAAGTCTAGAAGAAAATAAAAATGAACATATCAAATGTTTGCATGAGGAAAGATTTCCAGACTTAAAAGTAATATAAGAGATTAGAAGGGAAAAGATAACAGATTTAATTGTATTAAGACATAAAATGTCTATAAGCCAAATACATAAATTAAAATTCAAACAAAAATTATTCCAATAAACAATGACAGACAAGGGATCTGTCATAGTCTTTTAAATATTTCTAAAAGATATGACTGCTTTAGTAAATTATTTCTATAGTTTTTGTGAATATAAAAGTGGATATTACCTTTTTGGAGATTAATCAGTATAGTTATATCTTTAGCCTTAAAAATGTTTGTATTGTATGGCATAGTCAAACAAAAATTATTCCAATAACTATGACAGACAAGGGGTCTGTCATAGTCTTTTAAATATTTCTAAAAGATATGACTGCTTTAGTAAATTATTTCTGTAGATTTTGTGAGTATAAAAGTAGATATTACCTTTTTGGAAATTAATCAGTATAGTTATGTCCTTAGCCTTAAAAATGTTTATATTCTATAGCATAGTCAATCTCATTTTAGGAATCTATCTGAAAGATATGGATGAAATATGATAGACAGCCTTATGCATAATACAGTTTCATAAATGCGTTTTTTTTAGACAGAGTCTCACTCTGTCACTCAGGTTGGAATGTAGTGTCATGATCTAGGCTCACTGTAACCATCACCTCCCAGATTCAAGTGATTCTCCTACCTCAGCTTCCTGAGTAGCTGGGATTACAGGTGTGCACCACTGCCCAGCTAATTTTTGTACTTTTAGTAGAGATGGGGTTTCACTATGTTGGTCAAGCTGGTCTAGAACTCCTGACCTCACGACCTGCCCAGCTTGGCCTCTGAAAGTACTGGGATTACAAGGTGTGAGCCACCATGCCTGGCCATAACTTATTATTTTTAAAGAAGAAAAACAAAATAAATGGAATTTTCAACAATACAAATCTTTTTTGTAACAATGGAATATCCATTGGTGAAACAGTATATGGTCAGGAAAATATTTACTAAGAGTAATGCTAATGTTATTAAGGTCACCTGAAGAAAAACAAATTACAAAACATTTATGACACATGATCTCAGGAAAACAGAAAGTATATGGGAAAAATTAAGAATGATTATTTCTTGATTCTAAGATTATGAGTAACTTTAGTTTATTTGTTCCTTAGAAATTTTTTATAGTCTCCAAGCTTTTTGATAAGCAATAATAATTTATAATCATAAAAGTGATTATTTTTAAAGATGATTATTAAAAGGAGCATTTGTGGAGCTTTCACATGAACAGTGTCAATCAAACAGGATTTAATTGGTAAAGAACATTCTCAAGACCCAAAGTGGAAGTATTTTCAAATCTAGTTTTACAAGAAAAGGATATAATATAGCAATAGCATTAAAGTAAGAATATGCATCATAGCCCAAAGCAATATTCTTGGTATGAAACCAGCACCAATAGCAAAGATCTTCTGGGATCTTAACACAATTGGATACAAATCATCAGTCTCACTGTTATCAATGAACAATGCTAACAACCTGGTATAAACTTCCCTGAAACTCTTTGGACTCTTGGTTACAAAGCAATTTTATCAATTATAATAATTATTTCATGCCTTGACCAGAGATCACAGATTTTTGGTAGATCTTTTATTCAGTAATATAACACAGGCCAATTCTAGGCTTGCTAAAATTAATCCTTGAGCACCTTCAAATATTAGAAGGAGATGGCCTGACATGAGGATCAGACATTAGGTTTGGGATAATTGTTTTTTCAAGAGGGTGATGAGTGAGTGCATCAGCAGCCCTTCATAGTGTGACTGATCATTAATATGCAGCTTTTAGATTGTATTGTTGCTTGCATATCCATCTTGCAGCTACTACTGTGTATGTAAATAGAGAATACATTCAGAGCATCCTGGGACTTGAAGGACAGTGTTGTGAATTGTCCATTTAAATGCAAATTAGATTCACCAGCTGTTGTTGCTGCTAGTCTTGGCAACCTTAAGGAGACATTTTATCCTAGCAACCAGAGAGGATACAGATAACAAATTTCACTTTTATGAAAGAAAACAAATGATCAGAAAACATAGGAGCAATATTTCATGCAAATCCATCTGTTTCACAACAGAAATCTTCTAAAATAGAGCTTAAGAAGGCCACAACCAATTGCTTCAAAAGACTTTAGCAGAATAACTATCATCATCTAGATGCATGAGGTCAGCAGTTTATAACAATATTTGGTAAGTTCTATTCTAGGCAGTGATTTTGTTCCATAAGTTAACAGAAATTGTATGAGTGGAGTCAATAATTTAACTCTCCCACTTAAACTCATCAGTGTTGAGTAAGCCAAATTTGCATGAATTGTGTCTAATTCAATCAGAATTATTTTTAGATTATTAACTTTATCTTGTATTTTACATGGCAAATATTTATTTCATGGTCTACGCTTCTTTGGAAAATGAACATCAGAAAATTTTCAAATACTTAAGCCTCTGACAGACTTGAACCCTTGACATATGAGAATTTTTCCTCACTTGGCAAGCACAAGGCCTCTTGCAGGATGTTTTTAGTAGAAACTTAATGAATTAAATTAAAATATTTAGTTTAGCATCAAGTTTTAGCATTCATGCAGGTTGTCCCTGAAGCCTCACTTTCTGGAATGCAAGGTTTAATAATTACAATTCTATAAATAATATTTCTGTCTATTTTGTAAAAAGACCAAATACATTTAAAAACACCCTTTTTATACCATGTCTAGAAATATTCTTATGTGTATATGTAGATAAATTGTAGATATTCTGTGACATAATAATAGAAGAAAAACTTTCAGGACTCATGGAGAGCTAAAATGTTCATGAATGTCAAGCAGAACAGGAATTAACTGCATAGAATGAACTAATATTTTTTACTTTTTGCTTAAAATGTTTGTCAATCCTTTTGTTTTATTTATTTTTTATTTTTTGAGACAGAGTTTCACTCTTGTTACCCAGGCTGGAGTGCAATGGCGCGATCTCGGCTCACCACAACCTCCGCCTCCTGGGTTCAGGCAATTCTCCTGCCTAAGTCTCCTGAGTAGTTGGGATTACAGGCACACGCCACCATGCCCAGCTAATTTTTTATAATTTTGGTAGAGATGGGGTTTCACCATGTTGACCAGGATGGTCTCGATCTCTTGACCTTGTGATCCACCCACCTCAGCCTCCCAAAGTGCTGGGATTATAGGCATGAGCCACCGCGCCCAGCCTTTTGTTTTATTTTTGAGAGTCTTTTAATTTTTGAGATGGAGTCTTACTCTGTCAACCCAGGCTGGAGTCCAGTGGCACAATCTTGGCTCACTGCAACCTCTACCTCCTTGGTTCAAGTGATTCTCCTACCTCAGCCTCCCGGGTAGCTAGGATTACAGGCATATACCAACATGCCCAGATAATTTTTGTGTTTTTAGTAGGGATGGGGTTTTGCCATGTTGGCCAGGCTGGTCTCAAACCCTTGAACTCAGATGATCTGCCTACCTTGGCCTCCCAAAGTGCTAGGATTACAAGTATGAGCCACCATGCCTAGCCTTTTTCAGAGTCTTAAAACTTTTCATTTGGGCTATTGACATCTTTTAATAGGTAAGTATACTATTGTTTCTCTCTGATTTCTCCACAATTTGGAAACTATTTGTGAGTACTCTTAACTTATGGCAATATAATTATTTGCAAAAGTGCAATAAAAATCTGTTTTCATTTGTAACAGGATGGAATTGGAGGAAATGGTTATTTTATCAAGGCTTTGACTAGAATGGTATGGTTTCCTTTAGGGAATCAAACTTGACTTATGGACTAACAAAGCCCCTTGGGAAAACTGGCCTTATATCTTGGTCCACACACTTCCTGTACAGGGTTCCTGACTTGTGGTAAGTAAAAAAATGTCACTTTCTGACAGGCCTAGGATCCCTCAGTTTATCCTGGAACCTCAAGAGGATCACTCAACTCACAGACATTTGATGACACAAATCCATGGCTTTGTTCAGCTTTAAAAAAGTCTTATCTGAGATTCCTTCTATGAAACAAAGATGCATCAAAGCCAATTAAAAAGCCTATGTAAAAAATAATTATTTGTGCTACACTGTATACAAATAATTAGGCCTAGTGCAATAAGGCAAAACAGTTCTACCATGATTGGTCTTTAGCAAAAATGGGAAACTGGAGCAAGAAAAATTATGTCTCAAAAATTATAGTATACCTATTTTTAGATTCTAGTCTTGCCTTATGTTTTTCAATTTTTATTAGTTTCTACAGTTTGGACTGAATTCTAATATTTTCTTGGCTAAAAGTCTTCAAAATATGTTTTCAATTTTTTTCTTTTTTTCCATTTTTCCTAATTGGGAGTCATTGAAAACCAAGATTTGCTTTCTTAAAGCCTTGTGAACTGAAACTAGACAACTTAAATTTCAGAGGAAAATAACAGCAACCGGCCGGGCGCGGTGGCTCACGCTTGTAATCCCAGCACTTTGGGAGGCCGAGGTGGGTGGATCACGAGGTCAAGAGATCGAGACCATCCTGGTCAACATGGTGAAACCCCATCTCTACTAAAAATACAAAAAATTAGCTGGGCATGGTGGCACATGCCTGTAATCCCAGCTACTCAGGAGGCTGAGGCAGGAGAATTGCCTGAACCCAGGAGGCGGAGGTTGCGGTGAGCTGAGATCGCGCCATTGCACTCCAGCCTGGGTAACAAGAGCGAAACTCCGTCTCAAAATAAATAAATAAATAAATAAAAATAACAGCAACCTATTTACATACATAAACCACTTTTATAACTGCCTACTGATGTACAGACTTCAGAGTAATGTGGCCTATATTGATTTTTCAGAATTGTTCTTCTGTGTGTTGTTGTTTTTATCCCTTTTCCCACCATTTTCTCTTGATAAGACATGAGATTTCACAACCTGCTAAAAAAGAGCTTTCAGGACCTACTGATCTAGGAATAAACCTTCCTAACCATGAGAGATGAGATGAATTTTGAGACCAGAGACTCATTTTCTTCTCAAATGCCTTATCCAAAACATTTTAATAAAGAAAAGGGGGTAAATGTGAAAAGAAAATATCTTGGACCCCTTTAAGCTGGGAACTGTGCAGGGCATATCTGCTTCCCATTCTATTCAAAGTCCCCCCTCTGCTCACTGAGATAGATGCGTATCTGATTTCCTCCTTTGGAAAGGCTAATCAGAAACTTGAAAGAATGTAATTGTTTGTCTCTCACTTATCTGTGACCTAGAAGACTACCTGCTTCAAGTCTTCCTGCCTTAGCTTCAAGTTGTCCCACGTTTCCAGACCAAACCAATGTATTTCTTACATATAATGATTCATTCATGTCTCATGTCTTCCTAAAATGTATAAAATTAAGCTGTGCCCTGACTACCTTGGGCACTGAAAGATTCCCACTGGGGCCTGAAAGCTTGGGCCTAAAGGGCCCTGTCCCAAGGCACAAGGCCACTTGCACCAGTAGTGTGTGTCAGCAAGATAGCAGAAGCTGGAAGAGAGCTGGCTGGAAGACACGTATCCCCTGAAGATCAAGAGAGAGGCTGTCCAGGTACCATGTAGCATTTACATCAGACTGGGACACTTCCTCTTTACAGGAGACTATAAAACCCCTGCCCCATTCTCACTTGGTGCTGAAGCCATTTTAGGCCTCAGCCTGCCTGCACCCAGGTAGGTGCTCATTAAAACAGTGTGTTATGAAGATGGCTGAATAGGAACAACTCTGGATTGCAGTCCCCAGCAAAAATGCAGAGAGTGAGTGATCACTGCATTTCCAAATGAATTTTTACTGCCCACAGACCAGGAGATTCCTGGGAAGAAAAGCACCATGAGTCTCCAGCACAGCTATTTCAGCTGGCCCAGTGGGTCTCCGCACAAAAACTAACACAAATCTGGGCACCATTTCCACTGGCAACTGGAATGCCTGAGAGACAGAGTCACCCATTCAACTGAAAAACAGGGGGCTGAAACAGGGGGTCAGGTGATCTGGCTTGGCTGGTCCCACCCCCACAAAGACCAGCAATCTGAAACACTCTGGATTGGGAGTTTCACAACAAGCACAGCTGGATCCGGGATGGTCCAGCTCTGTAGGGGTAAAGTCATCCGCCATTACTGAGGCAGTCCACCACTACTGAGGCAGTCCACCATTACTGAGGCAGTCCACCATTACTAAGGCAGTCTGCCATTACAGAGACAGTCTGCCATTACTGAGGCAGAGCGCCATTACTGAGGCAGTTCTGACTATACCCCTATAAACAAAACTGCAAGGAAGTTCACACAGTAGCTGGGCAGAGCCCATGGCAGCTCAGCAATGCCTCTGCTGGCAGACAGAGAAAAAAGAGTACAAAGAAATGAATAGTCTCCAAGAAATATGGGATTAAGTGAAAAGACCTAATCTATGTATGATAGGTGTACCTGACTGTGATGGAGAGAATGAATGCAAGCTGGAAAATACTCTTCAGGACATTATCCAGGAGAACTTCCCCAGCCTAGCAAGCCAGGCCAACATTTGAATCCAGGAAATACAGGGAACACCACAAAGATATTCCTCAAGAAGAGCAACCCCAAGGCACATAATCATCAAATTCACCAGGGTTGAAATGAAGGAAAAAATGCTAAGGGTAGCCAGAGAGAAAGGTTGGGTTACCCACAAAGGGAAGCCCATTAGACTCACAGCAGATCTCTCGGCAGAAGCCCTACAAGCCAGAAGAGAGTGGGGGCCAATATTCAACATCCTCAAAGAAAGGAAATTTCAACTTAGAATTTCATATCCAGTCAAACTAAGCTTCATAAGCAAAGAAGAAATAAAATCCTTTATGAACAAGCAATTGCTCGAGATTTCATTACCACCAGGCCTGCTTTACAAGAGCTGCTGAAAGAAGCACTATACATAGAAAAGAACAACCAGTACCAGCCACTCCAAAAACATAGCAAATGGTAAAAAGCAGTGACACAATGAAGAAACTGTATCAACTAATGGGCAAAGCAACCAGCTAGCATCAAAATGGCAGGATCAAATTCACACACAACAATATTAACCTTAAATGTAAATGGGCTAAATGCCCCAATCAAAAGACACAAACTGGCAAACTGAATAAAAAGTCAAAAACCAGCAGTCTGCTGTATCCAGAAAACCCATCTCGCATGCAAGGATACACATAGGCTCAAAATAAAGGGATGGAGGAAGATCTACCAAGCAAATGCAGAGCAAAAAAAAAGCAGGAGTTGCAATCCTAGTCTCTGATAAAATAGACTTTAAACCAACAAAGATCAAAAGAGACAAAGAAGGGCCTTACATAACGGTAAAAGGATCAATGCAACAAGAAAAGCTAACCATCCTAAATATATACATGCCCAATACAGGAGCGCCCAGATACATAAAGCAAGTTCTTAATGACCTACAAAGAGACTTAGACTCCCACCCAATAATAGCAGGAGACTTTAACACTCTACTGTCAATATTAGACAGATCAACGAGACAGAAAATTAACAAGGATATCCAAGACTTGAACTCAGACCTGGATCAAGCAAACTTAATAGACATTTACAGAACTCTCCACCCCAAATCCACAGAGTATACATTCTTCTCAGCACCACATCACACCTACTCTAAAACTGACCACGTAATTGAAAGTAAATCACTCCTTAGCAAATGCAAAAGAACAGAAATCATAACAGTCTCTCAGACCACAATGCAATCAAATTAGAACTCAGAATTCAGAAACTAACTCAGAACCACACAACTTCATGGAAACTGAACAACTTTCTCTTGAACGTTGACTGGATAAACAATGAAATAAAGGCAGAAATAAAGATGTTCTTTGAAACCAACAAGAACGAAGACACAATGTACCAGAATCTCTGGGACACATTTAAAGCAGTGTCTAGAGGAAAATTTATAGCAATAAATGCCCACATGAGAAGCAAGGAAAGATCTAAAATAGACACCCTATCATCAAACTTGAAAGAGCTAGAGGAGCAAGATCAAAAAAACTCAAAAGCTAGCAGAAGATAAGAAATAACTAAGATCAGAGCAGAACTGAAGGAGATAGAGACACAAAAAAACCCTTCAAACACTCAATAAATCCAGGAGCTGGTTTTTTGAAAAGATCAACAAAATAGACAGACCACTAGCCAGATTAATAAAAAAGAAAAGAGGGAATAATCAAATAGATGCAATAAAAAACGATAAAGGGGATATCATCACAGATTCCACAGAAATACGAACCCCATCAGAGATTATTACAAACAACTCTATGCACACAAACCAGTAAGCCTGGAAGAAATGGATAAATTCCTGGACACTTACACCCTCCCAAGCCTAAACCAGGAAGAAGTCGAATCCCTAAATAGACCAAAAACAAGGGCTAAAGTTGAGGCAGCAATTAATAGCCTACCAACCAAAAAAAGCCCAGGTCCAGATGAATTCACAGCTGAATTCTACCAGACATTCAAAGAGGAGCTGGTACCACTCCTTCTGAAAATATTCCAAACAACCCAAAAAGAGGGAATCCTCCCAAATCTTTTTATGAGACCAATATCATCCTGATACCAAAACTTGGCAGAGACTCAACAAGAAAAGAAAACTTCAGGTCAATATCCATGATGAACATAGACACAAAAATCTTCAATAAAATACTGGCAAACTGATTGCAACAGCACATCAAAAAGCTTATCCATCATGATCAAGTAGGCTTCATCCCGGGGATGCAAGGCTCATTCAACATACGCAAGTCTATAAACGTAATCCACCATATAAACAGAACCAAAGACAAAAACCACATGACTATCCCAATAGATGCAGAGAAGGCCTTCGACAAAATTCAACAGCACTTTATGCTAAAAACTCTCAATAAACTAGGTATTGATGGAACGTATCTCAAAATCATAAAAGCTATTTATGACAAACCAACAGCCAATATCATACCGAATGGGCAAAAACTGGAAGCATTCCCTTTGAAATCTGGCACTAGACAAGTATGCCCATTCTCACCACTCCTATTCAATATAGTATTGGAAGTACTAGCCAGAGCAATCAGGCAAGAAAAAGGAATAAAGCGTATTCAAATAGGAAAGGAGGAAGTCAAATTGTCTCTATTTGCAGATGACATGATTGTATATTTAGAAGACCCCATCATCTCAGCCCCAAATCTCCTGAAACTGATAAGCAACTTCAGCAAAGTCTCAGGATACAAAATCAATGTGCAAAAATCACAAGCATTCCTATACACCAATAACAGACTTAAAGAGAGCCAAATCAAGAACGAACTGCTATTCACAATTGCTACAAAAAGAATAAAATACCTAGGAACACAACTAACAAAGGATGTGAAGGACATCTTCAAGGAGAACCACAAATCACTGCTCAACAAAATAAGAGAGTACACAAGCAGATGGAGAAACATTCCATGCTCCGGGTTAGGAAGAATCAATCTCATGAAAATGACCATACTGCCCAAAGTAATTTATAGATTCAACGCTATCCCCATCAAGCTACCAATGACGTTCTTCACAGAACTGGAAAAAACCACCTTAAACTTCATATGGAACCAAAAGAGAGATTGCATAGCCAAGTCAATTCTAAGCAAAAAGAACAAAGCTGGAGGCATCATGCTACCTGACTTCAAACTATACTACAAGGCTACAGTAATCAAAACAGCATGGTACTGGTACTAAAACAGAGATATAGACCAATGGAACAGAACGGAGGCCTCAGAGGCAATGCCACATATCTACATCCATCTGATCTTTGACAAACTTGACAAAAACAAGCAATGGGGAAAGGATTCCCTGTTTAATAAATGGTGTTGGGGAAACTGGCTAGCCATGTGCAGAAAACTCAAACTGGACCCCTTCCTGACACCTTACACTAAAATTAACTCCAGATGGATTAAAGACTTAAACATGAGACCTAACACCATAAAAACCTTAGAAGAAAACCTAGGCAAAACCATTCAGGACATAGGCATAGGCAAGGACTTCATGACTAAAACATCAGAAGCATTGGCAACAAAAGCCAAAATAGACAAATGGGATCTTATTAAATTCCAGTGCTTCTGCACAGCAAAAGAAACAATCATTAGAGTGAACTGGCAACCAACATAATGGGAAAAAATTTTTGCAGTCTACCCATCTGACAAAGGACTTATATCCAAAATCTACCAAGAACTAAAACAGATTTACAAGGAAACAAACAAACAAACAAACTCATTCAAAAGTGGGCGAAGGATATGAACAGACACTTTTCAAAAGAAGACATATATGAGGCCAACAAACGTATGAAAAAATGCTCATCATCACTGGTCATTAGAGAAATGCAAATCAAAACCACACTGAGATACCATCTCAGGCCAGTTAGAATGGCGATCATTAAAAAATCTGGAGACAACAGATGCTGGAGAGGATGTGGAGAAATAGGAACACTTTTACACTGTTGGTGGGAGTGGAAGTTAGTTCAACCATTGTGGAAGATAGTGTGGCAATTCCTCAAGGACCTAGAAATAGAAATTCCATTTGACCCAGCATCCCATTACTTGGTATATATCCAAAGGATTATAAATTGATTATAAGGACACATGCACATGTATGTTCATTGCAGCACTGTTTATAATAGTAGAGACTTGGAACCAACCCAAATGTCCATCGATGATAGACTGGACAGGGAAAATGTGGCACATATACACATGCAGCTATCAAAAATGATGAGTTCATGCCCTTTGTAGGGACATGGAGAACCTGGAAACCATCATTCTCAGCAAATTGACACAGGAACAGAGAATCAAGCACCACATGTTCTCACTCATAGGCAGGTGTTGAACAAGGAGAACACATGGACACAGGGAGGGGAGCATCACATACTGAGGTCTGTGTGGGGGGACTAGAGGAGGGACAGTGGGGGGTAGGATAACATGGGGAGAAATGCCAGATATAGGTGATGGGGATGGAGGAAGCAAACCACATTGCTGTGTATGTACCTATGCAACGATCCTATATGTTCTTTACTTGTACTCTGGAACCTAAAATGCAATTTATATATAAGAAAGTGGTGGGGAAAACAAAGTTGTTTGATGTGGATTTTATTTAATATATATTAAAAATAAAAAATATATGTATGAAAAGCAAAAAAAAAAAAAAAAGAACAACAACAAAAAAAACAGTGTGTTACTCCATATTGCCTTATGTTGTTTGTTGGTGTGCTCTCAGGGTTCAAACCAATAGCGGAGGCTTACATCTGGTGCCAAAACCCAGGAGGGGTTCTGGTCCATGTCCCAGTGGACCTACCCCTCCACCCTGGAGAGCAGGCCACTGCAACTGGACAAAGGAAGATCCTCAGCCTCGTCACCTCTCTGCACGTGCACAATGGTTACTAATCTTGCCTACTGGTAAGTTTCCCGGGAGCCCGGTTAACAGAGAAAAATTCGCATGGCCTCTATTGATTTCTCTGGTCCAAAAATCCAACCTTGGTCCAAGAAGGCTCTCACGTGTGCCAGGCACTCACTGATCATCAGGTCTTAGGGGGATGCCTCTGAGCCATTTGATCTCGTTCCAGGAATAAAAAAGGCAACAGTGATGATCATTCCTTTTACCGTTTCCCTCCTGCCATCCAGGATGGTCTCCTTTTCCCTGTTCTCCCAAGCCCACCCACCATTATGGGAAATTCCTGGTCTTCCATTCCAAAGGACAGCCCTCTAGGATGCCTCATTAAAAAACCTGCAAACCTTAGGCCTCAGGCAAGATATCCACCCTAAGCACCTCATCTTTTTTTTGCAATTCAATCTGGCCACAATACGAATTGGATAATAAGTCCATATGGCCCACAAATAGAACACTTGACTTTATAATTTTAACTGATTTAAGCAAGTATTGCTAACGACTGAAAAAATGAGGAGAAATTCCTAATGTCCAGTCCTTTCCTGGCCTCAGATCATAACCCGACCTCTACAATTCTTGCTCGCCTGTTCAAATTCTTCTCCATTCTTGCTGCCCAGATGGCCTTTCTCCTTCTGACCCTACCTCTTTTTCCTCATTCCATCCAGCACACTGCTGTCCACCCCTCCCAGCCCCTACCTCTCCCTCTCAACCACCTTCTCCAATCTCCTAAGCCTCCTCTGTCTTCTCAGCCACCATCTTCCAGGCCGCCATCTTCTCAGCCGCCACCTTCCCAGCTGCCATCTTCCCAGTCAGCACTACCTCCAAAAGTATCCACTTATTTTCCTACACAAGCCTCTTCACAGGACAATTCTAGTGTTGCCCGTACCTGTACTCCTCTCCCATCACCCTCTCCTGAGGCCTGTAAACCCATCCTGCCAACTTATGCCCCTATTTATCCTCCACTGCCTATTAAGTCAACCCCCCTTCTCCCTTGAACCCTCAGCCAGAACCACTTCCAGGTTTTTCCTTTTCTCCTGCCCATACTCTCTTAGGTGCCATCTTTGGCCCATGCCCCACCCCTACTTCAGTGCCTGTGCTAGAATGCCCCCTTCAGGACATAGCAGGAACTGAAGGTATTGTAAAAGTTCATGTTTTAATCTCTCTTAAACTAACAAAAGACTCAGTTCATTTCCGAAGACCCTACCTCTTATATTAAAGAGTTTCAGTACCTTACCCAGTCTTCTAAACTAACTGGGCATGACCTCTATGCTATCCTCTTTTCCACCCTCACCCCAGAAGACCAGGACTGTATCTGGACCCTAGCTCAGGCACATGCTGATACAATTCACCCCTAGGCTCCTGCCCAGCCTACAGGCGCAGAGGCAGTCCTTAACCAAGACCCCCCTAGGATCATCAAGACGGGCCCCTGGATGCCCCCATCAAGACCACATGATTGTATGTCTCCTTACTGGACTCAAAAAGCGTGCCCATAAAACAGTCAACTAGGAAAAACTTTCAGAAATCACCCAAGGTCCTGAGAAAAACCTACCCCTTTTTTTTCTCTTGTTTAACTGAAGCCATGAGAAAGTATACCAACCTAGACTCAGCCAGCCCAAAAGGAACCACTATCTTAAACCTTCAGTTCATCTCCTAATACAACCTCGATATTCAGGGCAAGCTTCAGAAGCTCGATGACGGCCCTCAAACCCCACAGTGAGACCTTCTTAATTTAACCTTCAAAGTCTTTAACAATCGTGATGAGAAAAATAAAAGACAAAAACAGGCAGAGTTTCAAATGCTTGCCTCCGCCACCAGGGGCCCTGCAGTCCCCACAGAAGCCTCCTAGTAATCCACCTCCACCTGGAGTTTCTTTCAAGTGTGTCAATGAGGGCCACTAGTACAGACAATGCCCACACACAGGTAAGTCTACCAGGCTGTGCCCTCCTCTGTGGAGGACTCCACTAGAAGTCAGACTGTGAGCGGCCCCCGCAAGGACCACCCTCATCCCTTCCTGAGCTGGCCAAAACCTTCTACTCAGATCTCATCGGCCTTGCCACTGAAGACTGATGGTGCCCTGGAACGGACGCCTCAGCAACTACCATCTCTTCATCCGAGCCAAGGGTAACTCTGATGGTGACACATAGGCCAGTGTGTTTTCAAATTAACTCCGGGAAAACCTACTCTGCTTTACTTAATTTATCAGGACCCACCCAGTCCTCCCAAGTTTCTGTTGTAGGAATTGATGGACAAGTCTCCAAATCCCAAGCCACCCCTCCACTCTTCTGCTCCCTACACACCTTTTCCTTCACTCACTCTTTCTTAGTTCTGCTCTCACGTCCAGCTCCATTCCTAGGCAGAGACATCCTTTCAAAACTCCACACTACTCTCCACTTACACGTTCCCTATAGTATCCGACACAGCCACCCAGACACCTCTGGTGCTTTTTTCTTCTACTCCTCCAGCCTCTCACCCTAAAATATACAACCTTTCCTTATCCCCCATCTGTAGTTAACCCTGCTCTTTAGGATACTTCCACACCCTCAGTCACAAAACACCACACCCCTATCCATATCACCCTTAAAACTCCCACCCAGTTCTTACCACAGAAGCAGTATCCAATCCCTCAAGTGGCTCTCATAGGCCTAAAGTATGTCATTTCCCACTCCTCACCAGTCACTTACTCTGCTCAACAAACTCCCCTTTCAACACACCAATTCTACCTGTTAAAAAGTCAGACAGAAATTAGCGGCTAGTCCAGGACCTCAGGATCATTAACCAAACCATACTCCCAGTGTGTCCAGTAGTTCCTAACCCATATACTTTACTTTCTGCAATTCCCTCCAATACCACCCATTTTTCTGTTCTTGGTCTAAAGGATGCTTTTTTCACAATTCCTTTGCACCCTGATTCTCAAAACCTCTTTGCCTTAACGTGGGAAGACCCTGACACCCACCTTTCACACCAGCTTACCTGGTGTGTACTACCTCAAGGTTTCAAAGATAGCCCCCACCTTTTTGGACAGGCCCTTGCTCACTACCTCTGTACCTTATCCCTAAAACTGTCCATTCTCCTTCAATATGTTAATGATCTGCTCCTGTGTAGCCCTTCTGAAAAGGACCGCAATACCCATAGTATCTCTCTTTAAACTTCCTAGCAGAAAGGGAGTATCAGGTCTCCCCTAAAAACACACAAATACGCACCTCCTCAGTCACCTACCTAGGCCTAGCTCTTACTCCACAAACCCAAGGCACACAACTGACTACGTATCCCTCCTCCAGTCCCTCCTGCCTCCACAAACTAAACAAGAAATTCTCTCTTTTCTGGGACCAGCGGGATACTTTAGGCTCTGGGTTCCCTCCTTCACTCTACTTGCCAAACTGTTATACCAAGCTGCCAAAGACCCTCTCCATAAGCCTTTAACCCTGCACAGCCTATTACCCAGCCTTTCCGTCTACTCCAAAAGGCTCTCACCTCAGCCCCCGTCCTCACTCTCCCAGACCTCGCCAAACCTTTCTCCCTCTCTACTGATGAACGGCGTGGAGTTGCACTAGGTCTTCTAACCCAGTCTAAGGGACCCACCCTCCAGGTTATTGCCTACCTACCTCTCTAAACAGCTTAAAGCCACAGTTCTCAGATGGCCTGGCTGCCTCCAAGCATTGGCAGCAGCTGCTGTTCTCATCCTTGAAAGCCTAAAGCTATCCCTTCATGCCAACCTAACAGTTTATTCAACCCATAACATCGAAGACATGCTAGCTCACTGCAGTGTACTGTCTCATCTCTGCCCCATGGCTCCTCCAACTGTATGCTTTGTTCACAGAAACTCCCCAAATCACCGTGCTAACCAGCTCTTGTCTAAACCTGGCTATTCTCTTCCCTGAAGCTACTAACTCCCAAGACCCTGCACACTTCTGTGTAGACACTGTTCAAACCTTTCTTATACCCTTTCCAAACCTAACGGACCAACTTCTTCCAGATGCCTCCTTTACTTAGTTTGTAGATGGCAGCTCCTTCTTATGTCAAGGATGCCGACATGCTGGCTATGCTATGGTGTCACCCCCCATACTACTGAAGCCAATCCACTCCCCCTAGGCACCACCTCCCAAAAGGCTGAGCTCATTGCCCTCACTGGAGCTCTCACTCTAGCAGCCAGACAACAAATTAACATACATTCAGATTCTTGCTATACGTTCCACATAGTGCACTCACACTCATCCATCTAGAAAGAATGGGGTTTCCTAACTACAAAAAAACCCACTCCTGTCGTAAATGACTCTCTCATCTGCAAACTCCTTCAAGCTGCCAGACTCCCACGGAAAGTTGCCATCATCCATTGCAGGGATCACCAAACCCCAGACAATCCAGTATCATCTGGAAATGCTCTAACAGATCAGGTAGCCAAACAAGTAGCCCTACAACCTGTATGAGGCCAGTTTCTACCCCTGTCCTCATTCTCCCCTCTTTACTCCTTAAAAGAAAAGGAGAACTTCCAAGCCCCAGACCTTCAAAAGCAGGGACCATGGTATGTCAAGGAAGGGCACTTCATTCTTCCTCACTCTCAAACAATCCCTATCCTCCAAAGCCTCCACAACTCTTTCCAGTTTGGTTCCAGACCTCTCTTGCAACTTCTCTACCCTATTCTCACTTGTCCTCACCTTTCCAGATGTGTTTGAGAGATTACTCAGTCCTGCTCTATCTGCCACTCAGTGTCACCCCAGGGCTCCCTCCGGTCACTGCCTTTTCCTACCCACCAAGCACGGGGCCAGGTTCCCAGACAAGATTGACAAATAGACTTCACTCACGTGCCACCCAATAAATGGCTCCACTATCTTCTGGTCTTTGTCTGCACTTTCTCTGGGTGGGTAAAAGCCTTTCCAACAACTTCAAAAGGTGCAAATACTGTCATGCAAACTCTCATCATACATATAATTCCCTGTTTCGGACTCCCAATATCCATCCAGTCCGATAACAGGCCCACCTTTTTCAGCCAAATACCCAAGGCGTCACTACATCCTTAGGAGTAAAATAGGTTCTCCACACACCCTATAGGCCTTAATCTTCAGGCAAAGTTGAAAAAGTCAACTCTGTCCTCAAAGCCCAACTCCCCAAGCTGGCTCTAGAAACCCTCCAGTCATGGACAAAAAAATCTCCCTTTGCCCTCATGAGACTCCACATAACACCAAAGCACCCTGTTTTTATAGTCCCTTTAAAATCATGTATGGCCAAACTTTTCTCTTAGGGCCTCCACCCTTACCAGACTCTGAACCACTAGGGAATTACCTCCCCTCCCTAATCCAGACATGGTCTTTCATTTGTGAAGCAGCAAATAAGGCCATGTCTCTGCCTGTCGACACCTCCTTGTCCTCTTACCCTAACTGTCTTGCAGACACAGATGTGTTTATCTCAACCCTCACAAAAAGCTACAACTGAAGTGGATGGGCCCCTACACTGTGATACTCAGCATGCCAACTGCAGTGAGGGTCCAAGGACTCCCCCACTGGATCCATCGCACCAAGGTCAAGCTCGCCCCCAAGACTACTTCTTCCTCCAAAACATCATCAGCAGGCACCACACTCAGAGTCCCTGTGTATGATAACCTAAACAGAAAAAACAGTCCTTAAAGTTAACCACCAGACAATCCAGATGATGCTCCTGCTACAACAACGCGATGGATGCCAACCTGTCTCTCAAAAATACCCCCCAAATTAAGTTTTCTTTTTCTTTTTTTCCAAGGTGCCCATGCCAGCCCCTATGTCACGCCTGTAGTAATTATTGAGAAAGTCATCCCTTTTCCCTTTTTCGATAACCAAATAGACAGGAATGAAAGATTCTCCCCGGGGCTGAAAGCGTAGGGGAATGAATAACTCCTCCCTTCTCAGGCCGGGTCCCAAGGTGCAAGGCCACTTGCACCAGCAGCGAGTGTCAGCAAGATAGCAGAAGTCAGAAGAGAGCTGGCCGAAGACACGTACCCCCTGAAGAAGATTGAGAAAAAGGCCATCCAGGTACCACGTAGCAGTTACATCAGACTGGGACACTGCCTGTTTACAGGATTAGGTCTCAGTCCACCTGCACCCAGGAGCTCATTAAAACAGCGTGTTACTACACATTGCCTTGTGCTCTTTGTTGGTGGCTCTCGGGTTCTAACTGATAATAAAGCCTTACAGGCACATGTCATCAGGACTTCCTGAGGCTGTGTCATGGATGCACATCCTCAACCTTGGCAAAATAAACTTTCTAAATTAACTGAGACCCATGTCAAATTTGGGAGTTCACAATATATACCTTTTAGAGTCTTGATCCCAAAGCAAAACTCAGGGACACACATAGACAGACACAAACACAAACACATGTATTTGTTAACAGAAAAATAAAACTGTAACATATTTAGAGAGATTTACTCTGAGCCAACATGAGTGACCATTGCCCAAGGACAGTCTCAAGAGGTCCTGGGAAAGTATGCCTGAGGTGGTCGGGTTACAGTTTGACTTTACTCATTTTAGGGAGAAGGAGTTACAGGAAAAGATATAAATCAATACATGGAAGGTTTACATTAGTTCAACCTAAAGAGATGAAATATCTTGAAGCAGGGAAGTGAGGGTGGTTACAGCTCATAGGTAGATTTTTCTGATTGGCAATTGGTTGAAAAACTAAAACTTTGTCTTTAGACTTTAAGTCAGTAGAAATAAATGCTCAAGTTAAGAGACATTGTGGGCACCAAGGTTCTTATGTAGATGAAGCCTCATAGGTAACAACCATCAGAGAGAATAGATAATAAATGTCTCTTTTCAAACTTTAAAGGTGTCATATTTTCATTTTATCTTTTCTAGATCTAGGACAAGGCTAGAAAGGGAGGCCTGGCTGCCTTAATGGAGATTCTCTACAGACGCAAATCTCCGCCTGCAAAGATAGCTTTGCAGGGCCATTTCAAAACATGTCCAAGAAATATATTTTAGGGTAGAATAATTTTATTTCTTCCAGGGTTTACTATCTGTCATGTGATGCTATAGCAGGGTCAGGTTGGAATTCAGTATCTTACTGCCACAAAGAGTCAAAGAGTCTGTTTTGTCAGTCTTATAATCTCAATTTTAATGTTAATGCTGGCTAGTTGTGCCTAAACTCCAAAAGGGAGTGCCTTCATGACAGGGAATTCAGTTTTTCAGGTTTCTCTGGGGTCCCCTTATCCAAAAAGGGGTCCATTTAGTCAGGTGAGGGCTTAGGATTTTATTTGTAGTTTACATAGTTCATATAGATTTATATATGTAATAAATGTTATTTATAATATATAAAACCATAATACATATTATATGTAACATGTATAATATACTTTCACCACTTTGGACTTTTCCTAAAACCTCAGAGGGAAAACTTCATTATTTGTTAGATCACGGTTTTTCAGAATCACATGCATTCTAAACCTGCAATATGAAATCATTACTGGATATTTTCTAATTTAGTTCATTGCTTTGAATCTCAGTTTTTAAAATATCAAGTAAGAAAATTAATATCTTCACAATATTGCCCGTTATAAAGGTGTAAGTCATTTTTCACAATTTCTCAGTTATCTGTGCTGTTCTAAAAAAAAAAAAAAAGGCTAGATTATTGATCCAGTCATAATTTAATCCAATATTGCTAAAGCCTTTCTATGTTGTTGTTTTGGTCAAGTTGTTATATAAAATAGCTGGTTTAGTTACCAGAAACGGGTCCCAATCCAGGCCCCAAGAGAGGGTTCTTGGATATCTTGCCAGAAGAATTCAGGGCAAGTCTGTAAAGTGAAAGTGAGTTTACCAGGAAAGTAAAGGAATTAAAGAATGACTATTCATGGAGAAGCCCCGAGGGCTGCTAGTTGCTCATTTTTATGGTTGTTTCTTGATTATATGCAAAACAAGGGGTAGATTATTCATGCCTCTCCCTTTTAGACCATATAGGCTAACTTCCTGATGTTGCCATGGCATTTGTCAACTGTCATGGTGCTGGTGAGAGTGTAGCTGTGAGGATGACTGAGGTGACTCTCGTTGCCATCTTGGTTTTGGTGGGTTTTAGCCAGCTTCTTTACTGCAAACTGTTTGATCGGCAAGGTCTTTATAATCTGTATCTTGTGCCAATCTCCTATCTCATCTTGTGACCAACAATGCCTTAACCTCCTGGAAATGCAGCCCAGTAGGTCTCAGACTTATTTTACCCAGCCCCTATTCAAGATGGAGTTATTTGGTTTCAATGCCTCTGACAGTTTGACCTTTTTTCCCCCTATCAATCAGACTTAACTGGATGAACAAGGAAGAATTCAGAAAAAGAAAATAAAGGATTTATGTAGTTCACAAAACAAGATAAAATCTGACCATTTCCTAAATGTCTTAGAAATAGATAAGGCATACCTGGTATGTGTCATACACATTTTGAGATCCTTAAATTTAAGTTCTTCACAGTCAGATGTGCCAACTTTCCAACTCTCCAGGTGCTGATTATGAGTTTAAGGATTACACAGGCTAACAAGCTGGTCTGTGGCCAAATCTCCTGGAGAAACACTAGGTAAATAATTTTAAGTTTTTACTGTATGACTTCTTGCTGAGCTAAAGTGTTTGAAAAACCTCTAAGAGAATGACACAGTATACAATAAAGGGATATAGTGTTTCTCAAAACTTAGATTTCTACATAATTCAATCACCTTCTTTTTCTGAAAGCCTCATTGACCAGTGTTTCAGAGGAGTGCTGAAGCTGGTTCCTACCAGTTCATGAAAGCCAAGTGTATGCATCATTTCCCAGCTTCCCAGTGATGCCATGTCAGTGGCTTGAAATTGGCCACAGTGGGAGTATTTAAATTACAGAACTCTAGAAACCTGAAAAACCGGTTATTAAATAATTACCACTGTGGTGTTCATAGGATTCACTTTGCTTGTCTTATTCACTGCTATATCCCCCACATTTAGAGAAAGTACCTGTTACATACAAAATATGCACTTTGTAAATACTTGTTGCATGAATAAAGGCTAGACGAAATCACTTACTGTTTTTATTTTTTCTTGAAGATCTTCTAGGATTTATATGTTACCATTATCCCTAAAATGTCAATAAATCCTCTCATAGTAAATCTCTCCCTTTTTTTTTTTTGCTTAAATTTAAGGATATTTGTAAACTTCTCAGTCATTAGGAAGCTGTCAAAAATCGGGCATCTTTTTGCTATAAATTATTTGTTACAAGAAATCTGCATACAAACTTGGGAGAGATACAGTCTTCTGTTGACTGCGGTATTAAATCAGTCCCTCAGGTGGAAAGAATGTGTCACAGCTGGTTTGTTTTAGTAGCATGGCAACCAGGTGGTAACATATTGTGAGCTTAATATGGGGCAATTAATATGTTTACATGGCCAATTATAAATTCATCCTACATCATTCTGGAGCTGCCTCAATCGATATTCATTCAGTGGTAACTGGAAACGGAATAGGAGGTATTGTGGGGGATTAGTCACAGTGGGAACAACTATAGAGAAAGGATGCAAACCTGAAAGGTCGGAAGGTTCTGCAGAGCCCGAGGGGAGAATAGTTGAAGGCAGCTGCTCTATAACCCAGAGGCAGAGGGCAAGGAGTAGGTTCAAGGGAGTATAGGGGAATTTATCTTAGACACACTTGTTTACTTATGTTGACCAGGAACTGACCTTTGATCATCCCCATGCCTGACGTTCCCCGAAAGGGGAATGATAAATGTTAATTACCTACAGGTGGTGTTTGCTCCAGGTTTTTGGCATTGTGCACACACTGAATAAAAGCAAGCAGTTCTTGCTTCTCGAGGCTGCCTCTCTGGCCACTAGGGCTAGGCAGTTACCTAGCTGCTGCATACCTGTGTCTGAGGAGTCATTTCATCTGTCGGCCAGGGTCTGTGGGACAGACCTGGCAAGGTATTTACATTTTGTTATTTGGATTAGAATTATGTAATTCTTCTCTCAGTTTACCTTCTGTTCCTGGAAAGTTTTTCCTGCTAAGAATGGTGTCTGACAATGATTAAAATATCATTTGGCTTTTTGCCAAGGCAGTTACTGGACATCTGATAGATGTGTAGTTAAATTTCTTGGTTTCTGCTAATATGACATGACAAATTTCCATAAAAAACTTTCAACACCTAAAATAGAAGATATTCTGGGAATTGTTACCTATGGGCCAGTTAATGACACTCAAATCTTTTGAGAAGGGATTCCAGTAGTATCATATGAAACAGAGGTGTTTTTTTTTTTTTTTTCCTTCCCTGGAGACTGAGAGAACTTTAATTTGGGTGCCTGGGCTGCCAGCAGGCTCACGCCTAAAATAGTCGCCGACCCCAACAAGGTTAAGCTAAACAGAGGTTCTTAAACTTTGTAAAGTATCTAAATCACCTGTGGCATTAGTTTAAACTTCAGTGTGAAGGATTTCTACTAGTTATTTCTGATATCTGTAATTTCTTTTCCACTTACCACTTGATTGCTGTTAAGTACTTAACTTGCATATCTAAAAGAAGGGAAAGATACTATATTTTTAATTCCTTCACTCCTAATCCTCATTTTCTATCAATTAGTCCTATAAATTTCTTTTGCTAAGATGTTTCAAAACTGCCACTCTCCCCATTCCACCCACAATTACTGTCTTAGTCAATGCTATAGTTATTATAGTAGTCTCCCATCTGGTTTCCCCACATATGACCTTTCTTCCTTTAAATTCATCATCTTAATTGCACAAAGTTATTATGTATATTACTCATATAATAGTTCTTCAGTGTTTGCTTATCACATCTTTTACAATTCTGTAGAATCCATAAAACTGATAGCACAAAAATTTTTAGGTGGGACTTGGATAACTATATAAAAAAGAATCATTTGTAGGTTTATTTTTATGTGGACTTAAAAATATAACTGATACCTGCTGTATGAGACAGGAGAGCTAGGCTGTTGATATATGCTAGACTAGCAGATGCTGTCAGTACCCTGTCCATATTTTCTTGGCCCACCTGGATCTGCCTTAGAGCTTCCATGGACCATACAAACTCATTATTTCTGATTAACTGGCTGAGGGAGGATGCTTGGTCTATGGCTAGGTTAGGCCTGACTGGGAGAAGAGCGTTAAATGCTCTCAGAGCAACCAACAATGAGGGTCAGGAATAAATATCTCAACTTTCTTGCCCCTTAATGGGACAATTCCATGCTGAATTCTACAGTTTCTTAGAGAATATCTGTTGTTGCTGTGATAACTTGCCCTTTAACAATCTGCTTATTGGCTTTCCTCCATTTCCTTTCACAGTTTCCCAATCCCTTAACATATTTCCTGGAATTGCTTCCCAAGGAAATTAGTTGCATCCAAATCCTTGACTCAGGAAACCTAATCTAAAGCCGTTGGTACCTGAGGTGGTCATAGAAAGCGAGCCCTTAGAATGAGAGTCTGAAATCTGATCATTCTCTGGCCAGGCTAAATAGAGATCCCATTGCTGATGCTAACTGGGGTGGTAATAATACTAACATGTTGTAGCATTGCTATTACCAGGTTTCTGGAAACCCCCAAGGTTTGCAGAAACAACCTTCTCTCTCTGGCTAGCAGCTTCTATCACCTGGAAGCTGCTTCACTTGAGACCTTTCAAGATGATGCTTGCCCTCCTTAAGAGCTGCCTACACATTTTCTCATTATTTCTAGGCTAATAACTAGGGTCAAGTTTTAGCATGAAGAAAACAGGGATGTATAGTCTCTGCTATTGGAGGGAATGGATTACTAATTAAAGAGCTGTAACCTATGGTTAATACTGACAGAAACATAGAACATATATGGGAATATTATAGAATAGGGGCAGGGGCAAAATGCATGATTAGATAGGGAAGAGTTTATTGCTGTGGAGGTATTTTCTCACAACTCAGGGTTTAACATACTGGCAATAATGCTGGGATCTAGTCTTAAAATACTACTGGTGCAACTCTTTGAAATCATGGTGATAGCAATGACATAGGAAATGAGGTGGAGATGTTGAAACTGCCATAGTAGACAATGAAGCAAAAGGTCAGAAGTCCCAGAGGAATCATTATGCTAGAATAAACATATTACAGGAAACAGCTGACTATATCTTATGGTAGGGCATAGAGGATACTTCCTGCACTAAAGCAATGAAGAGTGCACTGGCGAGAGGGAAGATAGCAACCCCTAGAAGCTCAGTGACGGCTGTGTGTTGTAGGCAAGTTGATGATAAAAGTTGCTACTATGGGACTAACTGCCTAATGTCAGTGGTGGTAATAGGATTTTAGAATAGAAGGAGCCCAATGGTGACACTTAACTACTTGAGGCAGGGTGATTTTAATTACTTGTCAACACAGTTGGATAGCCACCAGGGAGCCTATACTTATAGGGATCTGTAGCAATGGCAGATGAACCATGATTTCTTAGAGATGAGAGAGATGGGCAGTCAATGAAAGTATTGCTTGAATTACAAAACCAAATAATATTAAGAGCTTGCAAGTAGAAGGTTGAAATCAACGTTTTTCTTACAATAGAAAAAATTCACTCTTACTAATTTTCCAGACATGAAGCCTATTGACTGAAGAGGAGGCTTGTCAACTTGAAGGACTATAAAATACTACAATATGTATTTTCCAAAAAGTGTTTACCAATTCATCATTCAAGGGCTCTATAGCTATTTACCAATGTTCTGTACTCTAGGGTTGGGTATGCTCAGATGTTGTGAGGATTACTGTATATGAGGGGTAAGCCAATAGTGCTACCAAAAATGCTCTCATGGCATCCTTGATAGAGTTGCTAAATACAAAGGCCATGAAACGCATGGAGTCTTCGCTGAAGTTCAATTCATAGCAGTCCAGAGTAGATCCAACCCACAACTCATCCTTGGTAATTTCTTCAGTTCCTGAGTACAGAAACATGGGAGCAATGTCGGCACCTAGCAAAATCATCATTTTGGTTCTGCATTTGTGGAGTAAGAGCCATCATGTTAGAAAAGGCCAAATGGAAACCTCTGAAATTGCCTTCTCCTACCACTCCCTTATACTTTGTTCAATATGGCAAATAAGAAGCAGTAACACAGTACTCTATCCCAGGAGGAGTTGCAAGAACTCTATCAAAGACTAAAAAGATGCAGGGGTAGTCGTCTTCATCATATCAAAGTTAAATTGAACAATATAGACTTTACGAAAAGCCAGATGAATCATGGTAGATACAGGTGAACTTCAAAATAAAACTGTACTAGTTTGTGTTGGTCATTAGTTTTGTTACAATTATCTTGGAAGTCAATGGAAGAAACTGTTTCCACAAAGAGGAAGTAATCATCTATGTAACTTGCTGCTATGTCAACTAAATGAGAACTAGGACTTGAATTTAGCAGCATTGTCGACCTTGACATGAGCTATTTAGGTGCAATAGTGGTGGCAAAAGCTTGATTGGGTAGGGGTCAAGACAAAATGGAAGAGAATAATTGTATATAGAATATATAAGCATTTTTTTTTTCTGTTAAGTAGAGAAGCAGTAGCCAAAGGGGATTTTAGTTCAAGAGGGATTTATTTTTTCATGGGAGAAACTATAGCATTTTAAAATGTAGATGGGACATATTCAAACAAGAAGTACTTATGTGGATTAGGGAAGAATTGCTGTAGCAATTTTCTTGAGTAGGTAAAAAAGGTTGGACCCCAGTATAAAATTGGAGGGATTCAATTAAAAAATTGCTTTTAAATAGATGAGGGAGTATATAAATAAATAACTAGTCAGTGTTCCCTTCAGATATCATGGTTGGGTTAGTAGAAGGCAAATATGACTTCAGAGAATACCATCTCAGGGGATTAAAAGTATTTAGGACATCTCAAATATCTTGTCATTTATTATGTTCAGTTTTTGAAAGTTGAAGTTGTAGTGCTATAATTTTGTCTACTAACAACCGTGATGACTGGCTTAGCATTTTCCATTTACCGCATGCAAAAAGTAATTACTCTTACCTTTCATATTCCTTTTACTTCTGGCCGACACATTTTGAGGGAAAAATGCTATGATAGTCTAACAATTCAGATGAGATAAGAGGCTAGTATAACTCCACATATGAGGAAACTTGAAAAAATTTGTGGAAAAAGATGGAATCAAAGATAAAAAATATAAACTTTATTTTTCAACATAAGCTTCATCAAGTTCAAGACACTTTTAAAAGCGATGATACCAGCCAGTCATTAAGTCTATTCCTAAAGAATTGAGGCCATGAGAATTTAACCATATCAGTGTTTTTTGTTTTATTTTTTTACTGAAGAAAAATGGGAGTCCTTTACAGACATGTTAAGATCAGGAAACAAAAAGAACTTCAGAAGAAGCCAAATCAGGACTGTAAGGTGGATATGTAACAATTTCCCATCAAAACTCTTGCAAAATTGTCCTTGCTTGATTAGAGAAATGAAAAGGAGAATAGCCATGGAGGAGAAGGACTCACTGGTGAGGCTTTCCTGAGTATTTTTCTGCTAAAGCTTTGCTACTTTTCTGAAAACACTCTTATAATAAGCAGATGTCATCATTCTGTAGCCCTCTAGAAAGTAAATGAGCACAATGCCTTGAGCATCCCCAAAAAACTGTTGCCATGACCTTGCTCTTGACCAGTCCCCTTTTGCTTTGACTAAACCACTTCCACTACTTGGTAGCCATTGCTTTGTTGTGCTTTGTTTTCAGGATCATACTGGTAAAGTCATGTTCCATTTCCTGCTACAATTCTTTGAAGAAATGCTTCAGAATATCGATCCTACTTATTTAAACATTTTATTGAAAACTCTGCTCTTGTCTGCAGCTAATCTGGGTGCAATGGCTTTGTCACCTGTCAAGTATGGAAAGTTTGCTCCTTTAAATTTTCAGTCAGAATTGTGTGAGCTGAACTAAACGAGACGTCTATGGTGTTGTGTATTTTTTCTGCTGCTAATCATTGATTTTCTTCAATTAGGCTGCAAACAAGGTGAACTTTTTCTTCAAAAGTGATGTGGATAATCTGTCTCTGCAGACTTCATCTTCAGCATTGTCTCCTCTCTTCCTAAAAGAAGGTATCCAATTGTAAACTGCTGATTTCTTTGGGGGCATTGTCCCTATAAACTTTTTGTAAAGCATCAGTGATGTCACCATTCTTCCACCCAAGCTTCACCATGCATTTGGTGTTTGTTTTTGTTTCAATATTAGCAGAATTCATGCTGTTCTGAAAGGATCTGTTTTCAAAATGATAGATGTCTTAACCTTCTTATTGCCTCAAACTAGATCATGTTCAAACATGTTATAACAAGTTAGTACAAAATAGAAATGTATACATAGCTTTTTTCATAACATCCATTTTCCATGAGATTTTGAAGACCCCTCTTATATTTGAACAATTGTGTAACCCTAAATCAAATCCTTTCACACGCTTTTATTATTCATTTTTAGGCTATGTCTCCCATTTCCAAGAGCAAATATCTGCAAGTGGATAAGGTCCTTGATGGCTTTGAATAAATTAAGAGTATATGAGATAGGAGAAAATCTCAGGAAGGCTAAGCATCTGTAAAAGCATCAAAAAAAGACTTTTCTGGGCTGAAGGATCAGAAATTGCCTGGCTCTGCCCCTTGAGTTTACAGATGAGGAAAAGGAGAGTCAGGGAGAATAGGTGATTTACCCTAAATGATGTGATAGAATAATGGCAGAGCCAGAGTTAGAGGCAAGGTTTCCTGACTCCTACTCTAGTGTTCTCTCTAAAATGCCTTCCTTTTTGATTGTAATACATTTGTAACAAAATTAATGTGTCAAATTTTAGAATATATATAATTATTTTTCAGTATGATATATAATCACAAGGTAAGGATTTACATAAATGACCCACCCAATATTTCCTTTATATAACATAATTTTCATTTTATAAAAATATTTATAATTATAAAATGTTATTTATATTATGTATAATTTATTTTTATATATTTAAAATATTTATATTTATAAAATAACTTCAAAGCTTTTTTAAAGATGGTGTAAATTGATTTTGCCAAAGAATAAGTTAGGTTAAATACTTTTTGCTGCTTTGATATAACAGGTTGTTAGAGACTAGAAAACAATATTATCTTAAGAAAGCAAAGAGGAAAAAATGTTTTTCATCAGCTGTGGTTTGGCCGCTAGACAAGGACTTACATTTAGTTAACTTTTTCCACAGCTTTGAGAATAGGCATTATCTCCAATATACTATATAATAACGAGCTCACAGAGGTTAAGTAATGGTTCTAAGGTGAGGAAATGGTATTTTACTGAAGAGAAATTTGTGAAAGAAAGGAAAATTCTGCTGACCTTACAGTTTTGTGCAGGTCTGACACTTCCATATGACTCTGTTCAAATTTATTGTACCATAAATAATTGTATAATAATGAGAACAAAAGGTTTGTGCAGTTAATAACTGATTGATTGAGACTGGTGTATTTTCTTTCACCAACTTCCTTGAGACACTAAGAAAAGCACTTAAGCTTTCTCTGTCCTCACCTAACAATTGAGGCCAATTTTGAGTCCTAATATTTGATTAATGTATGGGCTCATATATGTCCTGAGAATTTCAGATTTTCATAGAATAGACACCATCTTCATATCATTTGATAATTTTGGTGACTATTCTGATTCTATTTCTGTTGAGATATTTGGACTTTACACAAACTAGAAATTTGCCAGACGAATTGTCTGAGTCATACACTACTTAAAGGAACATAGACAAGTAATTTAGAAACAAAATAGAGGTGTGTGAATTTTTTGTGTGTGTGAAAAGGTAGAGGAATGGAAATATATACAACTTTTAAAATTATATATTTCTCAAAAGCTTGTATTAGAAAATAGCTGGCAGAAGAGAATACAAATGTAAACTAGGTTAGAAATTAATATAAAACAGTGAAATAATTCTATTTGGTGATATATGTTCTAAATATGCCAAATCTTTACTAGTGTTTTAACCAGCTTAAGGTATAATTGATTATAACATTAAAAATTATAGAATAAGAAAAATTGAGAAGCTCTTTAAAACTAATGTGTCACTTTATTCATCTATTTTAAAAATAAGAACTCTTCCTTGGACAAATTCATGGAAAATGAACAATGTACCTTCACAATCTCTTTCCTTTCTTTCTTTAATATGTATTTCTTTAAGCATCTATCATAAAAGGCATTGTGTTAGGTGCTCTGAGGAATTTAAAATGTGGAGAAGAGATTTCTCTCCTTCTAATGATAGGTAAGTAATCATTAGGAGGATAGGAATGGGAGGTTTAGGAGGAGGAATAAGTACACTCAACATTGTGATGCAAAAGGAAGAATTTGAAAAATCTCAGAAAAGTGGTAAACATTTTGTCTGGAGTTTCACCTGAGATGACACTGAAATTATAGATGTTGAGTTATCTAACAAGGAACATGAAATACCTACTTCATAAGGTTCCTGGACATTCCATATAAGGCTAGTTCCAGTTCATATTGATACTGTGAATGGATCTTCATTTTGTAGTTGACTTTGCCAGCAAAGGAGTATTTTAGATTTTTCAAATGATTGGATAATAATGGCTGATTTGTTTTAGTATCGCCAACAGATAGTTGTTTATGTTGGTTTAGAATTTTGGCATAAAAACCTTATATAATGGAATTTTCAAGTTTTCTGTTCCTAGGCTCAGGAAATGTTTCACTTTGTTTTAGCTTTTAAATAACAAATAGGCACTAAACTTTGTCAGTTTTTTTCTATCATTGGAGAAATCACTTGATTATTCAGTTTGCATCCATTGTATTTTGTTACTTAATTATTTCTGCAATCCTGGAAAAACCCTTAGTCATTTTAAAATGCACTGCTAGATTTAGTAGGCTAGTATGCTCCTTGGGATTTTGGCATCTATGTTTATAAGTGAAATGGCCCTGTAATTTTCCTTTTTTGGACAAGGCTTAACAAGTTTTGGAATTAAGGCTATTTTAGCATCCTAAAATTTATTAGGCTACCACCTCCCCAACCGTGTTCAAACTTATGGAACAGCTTGTATAACATAGAGTTACTTGTTTCTTGAGAGTTTTGTAAACCTTACTTGAAACTCTCTGGGTCTAAGGTTTCCAATTCTTTGTTACTTGTCTATCAAAGATATTTAAATTTTCTTGTACCAATTTGGGCATTTTATGTTTTGTCAATAAATATATCCCTTTAATCTAGATTATTACTATTCTAGCATAGAGTTCAGATTATATGTTTATTTTAAAAATTTTAAAAATCTTGCTGTGTCTATACCTATTTGCCTCTGTATTTCACTGTTTTGGTGTTTGCTTCTTTCTGCTCAAAAGAGGAAGACGGGTCAAGGAGACTAACAGAGGCTTCCATGGATCAGTCAACTTATGTGGAAGGCAGGGATGCAAGAATGATGAAGTATGACTGGACAGAAGTATATAACAAAGCTATTGAGGTCAGAAAGATTTTTTATTTTTGAGGGGAGTGGACTAAATGTTATTAATTTGCTTGGAGCATAGAATACACATATTATAAGACAGGGACCTAAAAGATTATGCCTTAAAGCATAAGGTTGGCACTTGCGCTGGAGCAAATAAACAAGTCTAAGGCAAGTTTAAGAGGTAACGACAGAGGAAAGTTTTGAGAAAGTAATATGGTTAAGAGCAGAGATTTAGCTGACGTAGATCGTGAAATAACTAAACAGGGACCAACCAAAGAAGAATATCAGTCATTTGTACATAATTATGAGTTACTTTAATTCAGTAATGAAGCATCTCCAGAATTACTGTATTGTTCTTTCTTTTCCATTTCCTGTCTCACCTTTTGAAAAGTTGATACTCCATTCACTCATACAGCACCTCCAGTTTCCTTAAGTTCTTGCTATGTGGTGTTTTCCCCGACTGTTTAACTCCTAAAAAGTGTCATAGACCTGATGTTGCCAAATCAAATTACTTTTTTGTATTTGTCATCTTGTTAGAAATTCGGATACTCTTTACCTCTGCAACATTAGGGAAATTTTCTCTTACCTTGGTTTCTATGAAATTTGGTTATTTTATTTTCTTTCTTTTCTGTAATTATTTATTCCATGGCTCCACCTTTTTCTTCCCCCTCTGACCCTATTTTTTCTTATTTACTATGATTTTGTTTTGTTTGGGGGAAATGTTAGTGGTTGGGTAAAGGAATCTAGCCAATTGTGTTTTTTCTTATAGCCTCAGTTATAACTTCTACCATAATAACTCTCAAATCTAGAGTGAACTTCCTGAGAGCATGGTCTGTATCTCCTCACTGCTGTAAGCCCACTGCCTAGGATTCAGTCAATATGTCTGTAACAAGAGGCTGCTGTAAATCAGGAACCTGCTAGATGCTAGACATACAGTGGTGATAAGATGATCACGATTCTTCAAGAGGTTATAGTAATAAATGGTTCTTGAGTAGGTGAGTCAGTATCTGTCCTCAGCGTTGGTCTCACTTGCAAGCTCCCTACTTGTTAGATATCAGGTATGTTCATGCTGAGGTATGAAAAAAATCCAAAACTAGCTAATCATGTTCTCTAAATGTTTTCTTCCCATGTTGTGGTTTTTGCTGATCATACTGTCTTTTCTAAGTTTATTAAGCTAAAAAAAATCCCAAACATCACTGATGCTTTTCTCTATTTAACTCTCTACAGCCAACTAATTGCCAAGTTTAAGCACTTGTCATGTCTTTACAAACATTATAAGAATTTTCTCGTGGTTTGCCCTCCATGCGATCTCTTTCCCTCCAATGCATACCATGCATTGCTGCCAAATTGATAGATCCGAAGCCCAACCTTGATCATGTTACATGCAAACAATTGCCAGCTAGCCACTGACAAATACAATCATTGAGTTTTCTTCCTATTGCATTGTAGGTGCTACGTGTTCTAAGCATGATACTATTTAAATGTTACATGCATTCCCATCTCAAGGCACTTTCATGCACTTGAGTTATTGAGATACTTCTGTCACTCCTTCCATTGTTTAAAGCCTACTTTAATTCCTCCTTTATGTTTATAAAAATCCTTTCCGATACCCCAGCATTCTTGATCTCCACTGAATTACACTGGCTTTTATTAATATGACATCTTAATTTCTAACACTTTCTAACTGCATAAAATGAGGGTTCATTTAGTTGGTTGCTGGGCGTAGGATTTTATTTTTATTTTACAGAGTTAAGGTGAGAAAACAGAAGGCATGTCCATTAAAAATGGAGAGGGTGGTGGGAAATTTTCTGACTATGGAGCAAAAGTTCTAGAAGACAGAAGATTCTGTCTCTACTAAAATTTCAGCCAATTGAGGCTAGGGAGGAGGTTATTAGAAGATATCTGTAAATATAAATTAGAAAGAAAATCACCAAAGTCACATTCAGACACATTATTTTCATCTCGCTTACCATAAGACCTCATGAGATAATTAAAAGAAAGTTTGGATAGAGTTTGACTGCAGCTTTCAATGCCTTTGGAAAGAATAGGCAGCATATTGTCAACTTTGCAAAAAAAAAAAAAATCAGAATTAAGAGAGTGTATTGTATTTTCCCTCAATCTGAACTTCAAGACATTTAATTACACTCTAGTTACTTAAAAGAAGTCAGAATACAATTTAGGAGTAAAGTTAGTTTATATTTATGGAAAAATTTCCCTCTGGAAATGGCAGCAAACACCTGATGTTTTTAGAAAATTCCTGGGGACTTATTTGATATTTAGATACATTTCCTTCTCAGACAAAGGCCAATACAAAATATGTGACTAATTTACCAAAGGTCTTTTCCACTGGGCAGGTCAATATTCTGTGAACCAGAAAAAAAAAAAAAAAAGAAAAGAAAAAAAAAGGTAATCAGTCATTAAACTTAATTTTAAGAACAAGAGTCAATCACAGGACTGAAGGGTACTTATTCACTTTGTAAATGTTCAATGCTTCTTTTGACTAGGATTTGACTGTGCTGTGTTCACATTCCCAGAGATGTTAGCAAGCTAATTATAAAAGGGAGCTTGATTATTCTCCCTTTTTCCTCTTTCCAAATTCGTAATTTATTCTCTTTCCTTCTCTGCTCTGCTGTTGTGAGTACTATTGGTGGAATGACACTATTAATTACGGTTCCTGGGTCCACTACCCTTCTGGCTTCCGGGCGGGCTCAGAGAGTCAGAGGACCTGAGGAAAAAGGGGCTGGGGCTTCGCTTCACCTGCTCCCTTCCTGTCTTTGTGCCTTAAAACTGTAGATGGTACTGGGCTACTCTCACTGGACTCCAACACCATCAGTTCCTCTCCTTATCTCTTCAGGCTGGGGGTAACGGCTTCCTCCTGTTTCTAAACCCTGGGTGCATCCACATTTTCTATAGGTTCCCTTAATCTACCCACCCCCTCCAGAAATAGTCCCCTCACTAAATTATCTTAAGCCTTTGGGCTGTCAACTGAAGAATGATGAGATCCATACATTTGGATAAGAGAGCTTTATGTCTCATAAAGGGTTGCAGCTTGCTGGGTGGCCAATCTCTCAGGCTAGAAAGCATAGCCTCTGGTCAGAAGTTGGAAACATACACTTCAACGGAGGGGCAGAGGGAACAGGAATTTATGCTGAACAAGGTGGCCAAAGATACATATTTAATAAGCTGTAGGAAGAGTCGTAAATATTTATGAGAGGAGACACATGCACATGTGCAATTGAGCTTCATGCTTCTCCATAGGACACATGTTCAAAAAAAGGCAGCATGTTAGCATGATGTGAGGGTGGAGTTTTTGGTCCTGTGGTATCAAAAGGTGAAGCAGAGGATGTGAAATCCCTTACTGTGCATCCACTGTGGACTGGCCAGGAACACTCCATGGCCAGTAATCTCTTATTAGGAAGAAATGCTGGTAGTTGTTTTTTTGTTTTTTTGAGACAGAGTCTTGCTCTGCCACCCAGGCTGAAGTACAGTGGCTCAATCTTGGCTCACTGCAACCTCCGCCTTCAGTTTCAAGCGACTCTCCTGCCTCAGCCTCCCAAGTAGCTGAGACTACAGGAGTGCTACCACTCCTGGCTTAAGTTTTTGTATTTCTACTACAGACGGGGTTTTGCAACATTGGCCAGGCTGGTCTGTAACTCCTGACCTCAGGTGATCTGCCTGCCTCAGCCTCCAAAAGTTCTGGGATTACAGGCGTTTTTATTTTTTTTTTAAATGAGACAGTCTTGCTCTGTCCCCCAGGCTAGAGTGCAGTGTCTGATCTCAGCTCACTGCAACCTCCGCATCCAGTTTCAAGTGATTCTCCTACCTCAGCCTCCTGAGCAGCTGGGACTACAGGGGTGCACCACTATGCCTGGCTAAATTTTAGTATTTTTAGGAGAGATGGGGTGTCACCATGTTGGCCAGGCTGCTCTTGAACTCCTGACCTCAGGTGATCCATTGTCTTGGCCTCCCAAAGTGCTGGGATTACAGGCATAAGCCACCATGCCTGGCTGCTGGTACTTCTTTTGTTGAAACTGCAAAATGGAGGGGCAGCATCAGGCAATTGGTTGATATTCATGTGTAGTCTTTTTGAAGGGCTGGTTTCAGTTTAGCCCTTAGTGAAGAAAATGTCATGGCACTAAGTGAGGGAGGGGCTTCTAGGGAGATGAGTCTGATACCCCATCTCTTCATGGTCGAGAACTCAGTTTTCAAGCTTACTCTGTGTTCTCCTTGGCCAAGGGGGCTCTGTTCAGTCAATTGGGAGGCTTAAAATTTTATTTTTATTTCTCAGGGCTGAGTGTGTCTTTTGCTTTCCACTGGGACTCAGACTGATCCAGAGAACTGAAGTGTTACCTTTATTTACAGAAAAATATATAATTGAAAGATGGGCCACTGAAGCTTCAAGATGTGGTATTGGAAATTATGACTGTGATGCTTCATGGCTTGACGGTGAATTCTATATATGGTTAGGAAATAACTTTGCTCTTTCTCACTTCCGAGTGCCCTTCCACACACAGACCTAGGCAAAAGGCTTCTGTTCTGAGTCCTGTGCTTTAGCAGACCCTACCTTGGCCCTCCTCTAGCTGTGATCCTTTCCTGAGATTGAGGAATCGATGTGGCCAACAGGATGTGCTGAGTAAAACCCTTGTCTCCATTCATTACCCTTCACCCAATCCACTCATCCTCTCGCCTTCTAGCACCTGACATCTAAACTGTGTTCTGGATATATTGGCCCCAGAATTCTCCACCCAAACACAACTGAGCCCACTTCCAGGCCCTGATAGTTCCTTTTTTTACTTTTTGGAAAGAACCATGTTGCTGCCCTGGTGATATGGATGGAGCTAAGTATGGGAAGGGAGAGGCAGTATTCAGACCGGGGTGCAGAACCTCAAGAAATCCACTCAGTCTGAATTTAAACCTTCCTTTCTAGCTTCAGTTTCTTTTGAGAAAACTAAAAGGATGATGCCAATCGGGGGGGGGGGGGGGGCTGGAACACTATATGAGCAAACATTACTTAGCCTGGACTGGATAAGGTGAGGGGAAGCCTCTAGGCATGGGGTAGGAGAGGCTGTGTGCAGGGCTGGGCCTCTATCTTGATTATTTCCTTCATGTTTTCCTTTTCTATTTTCACTAAAAAAAAAAAAAAAATTTGATTCCTCTGATGTGTTCACTATTAAGCACTAAAATGACATAAATATAAGCTTTTTGATAATTTCCTGAAGCAAATAATTTATCTTAAAGACCATTTTTTGCCTACTCTAGAGGGAGAAAAGTGGGAAATTTTTTTTCATGCATCACAAGGAATACTTTTGTAAAAGAAAAAAAAAAGAGACAAGCACAACAAATTCATCCAAGTTTTACATGATGTTTCGGAAGCCTTCATAAATGAATACTCAAAGACCCAGGGAAAACTGTCTATTTTTATGCTTAGGTTTAATGAAGAATGAACAGCCATGTAGAAATGTGATTGGACAAAGGGGGATGGTCTAATGGAAAGAGAAAGAGACTAAGTGGGGCAGCAAGTCCTGTCTCTTCAGATTCTTCTTGGCCTCTCTGTGTGGCATTCCTTTCCTCTGTATGTAGGACAGGGTGCTTGTCACATAAGGGTTAGTAAGGAGAAGGCAGAAGGTCAGAGAGTGATCTTTCTAGGTTTTATGGCCTGCCTTGGGGAAGAGGAGTTCTCCTTTCTATGACCTGAATTAGGGGAGAGGAATTCTGGTTTCTGTGAATCACTTCAGGGGGAAAAAGGGGCAAGAGACAGGAAGGTGAGAGAAGGGCAGAAAGACATTGCTACTAAGGCCCTTCAGTTCAAAATACTCAGCATGCCGAGGTGTCGTACTTTGGGGTATTGTGTTCTGAGCCCCAACGCTAGCTACTTTAATCAAAGAGCTCATCATATTTTATGAACTCCTTTAGATATCCTAGTAATACATCATGAAGTTAAAAAAAATTCATGGTGAAGTAAGTTAGATTAACATGATTATATCACATACAGCAAGCATTAGAGTTTGACCACATCAAGCCCATGTCTCTGTTCAAGACTTCCAGATAACTTGTCTTTATTTGAATGCTAATTTCTACATTGCTCTGCATCTCTCTCAACCTGATCACCAAACAGCCCACCTGATCTTTCAGAACTTTTTCTTGTGCCCTCCAGAATTCATAGCCTATCACCAACGAGCTGCCTTACATCTCCACTGTCTTGTGAGAACATTCCTTCCACCTTACTGCAACTGAAAACTGCTTTGAGATTAGTACTTCCCTGGTGATTTTTCTCCCCATACACTAAACACCTCAGAGCTGGAAGCTGAAGGAGGTATCCTTGGTAACACTTTGTTGTGAAGATCTCATTCCTCACTATCTCTTAAATTCTTCCCCTTCTCCTTGTTTTCACAGCAACTACCCTCATTTGAACTCATTAAAGGCTCTAGATTCCTGCAACTGTCCGCTAACTACCTCTCCTGCTCCTAGGATGACCCCATTCCAATCTGTTCTCCACACTGCAATTATATTGATCTTTTAAATCATGCCATTTTCTTGTTTAAAGTCCTTCAATAGCCCCCCACAGCTTTCAAGGATAAAGTTCAAACTCTTTAATTTAGTACATAGGGCCTTTCATGACCACATTTCTTCCTATAATCTCGGCTTTTTTGTCTGCTACTCCTTCACATTCACCCTTTGCTCCAGCCGTACTGAGCTTTTTGTAGTTCTCTGTGGTTTCTGAGAGAAGCAGACCACTTTTCAGAATAATTCCCTCCTGGGACGACTTAGTGCACTCTGTTCTCCTAACACTCTCTGACCACTGTGTCCATCTAATCACTGCACTTGTTGTAGTGTGCCACATACTCTTTGATTTGCACCTTCTTGAGAGCAAACACCATGCCTCAGTCAGAATTGAATCCCTAGTACCTGGTAGGTGTTTGCTGAATAAATGAATAAACAAAGAGGTAACCAAAGCTATTCTATCGCTAAATAATGGGGCACAATTTTGAGTTGTTTGGAAAGTTGGTCGATGTTGACTAGTTAATTTTCTTTCTATTGCTTCCTATGAAGTTAAGTGTTATATGTGTATGTTGGGTGATGTTGGTGTTGAGGAGAGGATGTGGCTGTATGCATTGTGTGTGTTTGGGAATGGAGAGACTGCAGGGAAAAATTACTGTCTTAAGGATGCCCCCAAAAATCTTGCTCTCAGGACCTGTGAGAATAAATTCCCAGAACTAGCTGTTGAATAAATTCTTAAGACTACCTGTCTTGGAATGCCCTTATGGGCTAGGATTAACGTATTCTAGGATTCTTTACCCTAGTTTCTCTGTGTGCATTCTTTCGGTAAGCCATTAAATTAGCAAAGGTTCTTATTAACATCAAAATCTAATCAACCAAATTTACTGTTAACAGAAATAACTCTCAGGGATTTGACATGGACTAACCAGTTAATAAGGATAACATGCTTTAAAATCAGGCTGGCTGAAAAATTAAGCAGTGAAGGTGTCTTTCATGCTCTTTCTTCTCTTTGCCTGGAATGTCCACTGCTTGCTTTTCTGCTCAAATTTGTTCCTCAGGACTTCCCTAAGTTACCCAAACTGAGATAGGCATTGTCGCTGCATTTCCATAGCACACCATGATACCTCACTAATAGCACAGACTGAACAATAATGTTTTAATGAATATCTGTCTCTCCTAGACCATAAGTTCTTTAAAAATGGGAGCTACGTTATTTTTGTTTGTTTATTTCATCCTAAGATTGTATATAAAACACAGCAAAAACCAACTAATATTGCTTAACTTTCTGGGTCATGGGAAGCAGGAAAATCTGATGATGGCTGTAGGCTTGGCCAGAGAAACTACTTGTATATACAACAACTATATACTTATTTATATGAAAGTAACATATACTATTTATAGAGAATTTAGAATGCATAGAAGTATACAAAAACCAAAATTTAAATTTCCTGTAATCTTTACAACTACCCAAGATGAATTACTTTTAATAGCTTGAATATTTTACTTTTGTATACATACAATATTTGAGGGTCAAACTTAAATATTTATATCAAGTTTAAATATTTAGCTTAAGTTCATATTGAATCAAGAATCAAAATGTGGAGCACTCCTAAGGAATCAAATACTCCCTTGAGGCAAAGCAGTTTCAAGGACAAGAAAGCAGTTTCAAGGACAGGAGGGACAAGTGAGATTTTCAAATTTAGTTCAATTTAGGGAACCATTTAGCCTTAAAGGAACTGTTTACCTTGTATGAGTAAGCATTTTATTCTGAAGCCAGATTTTATTTGTTTAGAATTAGTCTTTTGACTTTTTTTCACTATCTAAAAACCTGCTTAATAAAGCTTAAGGAATCAGTTATTATAATCTACAGAATTTTGTTCATCCAGCTTTTTTAGCTAAGGAGTAGTTAGCAGTTGGAATATGTGGAAATGGCTCTGAAACTTTGAGTAGATGTTCTGAAATGTCGTTTTCTCCGGGTAATGTCGTTAATCTTCCTGGATCTCTGATCTCTTCCCTGGGGGCTATGGTGACTGTTACTACAGCTTCTCTACATCCCTCCCTCCATCCCTCACCACTCTAGCCCTGGTATTATAGTAATAAGGTAAAAGGAACAATCACTCCTCTTAAAGAAAATAAAACCCTAGTCTTTCAAGGTTGGTCCTGGAGGGAAATCTTATACATCTCAGAAGAACTCTTCGTCATTATTTCCTCTGTTCTATAGTGAGCTTATGGTACTGTTTTACTTTTTACATTCTAGCCCCAAAGTGAATCCAAGGTCTTTCCCTTTAACTTCCTGTAACATAGCTGAGATGAAGCTAAAAAGTTTTTTTTAAGGGCTTTGTAGAGAAGAAAAAAAAAATGACTTCTCTTCACCCTTCTAAGTTTTTGCTAGTCTATGAATTAAATTGACATAAAAAACATTAACAGGAGAAAAACCATATTTAATTATATACATCTATACAGGATACCCACAAAAATATGAGACTTGAAGAAGGGTGAGATGATTGAAGCTTCTGTAGCATCTTGAGCTATAGAAAGGAAGAAGGGTTTGGAGCTTTTGGTGGTGAAGACAAGTTATGGGAGGGTGAGGGGAGGAAATATATGCGAAATAAAGGCTACCTTGTTATGTAAATAAAAGTCTCTGGGGTGATAAAAGGAGTAGCTCTCTTTCTGATATAGATAACTTTACTAAAAAAATTTATTTCAAAGATATAAACTGATTTTACAAAGGGCAGCTTTTCAGAGCTATTTATGTATCTGTAGCTTCCTAGAATAACTCACTTAAAATAGTCAATATGCCAAAGAGAAAGATTTTGAAGTGGTATTTCCTGAGTCCTAATAGGAAATACCACCCAAAAATACTTTATTTTGAGACAGAGTCTTGTTAGCACTATCACAGCTCACTGAAACCTTAATCTCCTCAGGCTCAGGTGATCTTCCTACCTCAGCCTCTCGATTAGGTGGGACTACAGGCACATGCTACCACACCTGGCTACTTTTGTATTTTTTGTAGAGACAGAGTTTTGCCATGATGCCCAGGCTGGTCTCGAACTCTGGTGCTCAACTGATTGGCCTGCCCAAACTGTAGGGATTACATGTATGAGCCACCGTGCCCAGCCTTATGATTCTGCATTTGTAACAAGTGCTCAGGTGATGTTTCTGCTACTGGTCTGCACATCAAACTTTGAGGAACCAGGATATATGCCTGGTAAAATTAGAAATGATTGAGACATCACTACAGAGGTTGGAAACCATGAGCTGCCTGGAAAAAGGGAGGAGATGATAGTTTGGGAAACACTCCAGGAAACCCTCCTCAAACCAAATTTCAGGACCTTTCTCAAATCATGTGACCCTGAGAATGTGTGCCTCCTTAAATCTTGCATCCCATGTGCTTCACTTTACTCACTCTAGATTCTCTCTGTCCAGAATCAAGATACAAGCATAAAATTGATGGGAAAGTATATATGTCAGATTTTTGGAAAAATCTCAAATCTTAAAAATTGTAAAAATTAAAAGAACCTTACTACACAAAACAAACCAACATTTAGTGAATGTCCACCATATGCCACATACTTTGGAGAGTTTTATCCTAAAATCCTTTGGGTGTAAGTCATTATTAAGTTCATTTTGGAGATGAGAAAATTAAGGTTTAGAAATATTTAATGTCTTTTAAAATTCTCACTAGGAGTTAGGGAGAGAGTTTGATTCCAAAGTTACACTGTTCTACTCCACCACCACTCCTGACTATCCTTGGAGGGTTGGGTGTCTAGCTCTGTGAAGGGTAACATTTTGTTACAGTGAATATTTAATGAGAAAAACTATGGAGAAAGGAAATAGTATAGGTAACCAAACACCAAAAGGTATACTTGATTTTGGGACAAACCATTTTTTTGGTAGTCCTAGGTAACTTTATTTTCCTTCCAATGATATTAAAATTTAATATTTATTCTTTCTATTAAGTAACAGGAAGGAGTTTTTAATAAAAATATGTTGTTACATAGGCAGAGAAAAACCTGACCTGGCAATAAATATTGTCTCAAATAAATGCTGGCATAAACAAGCGATGAATGAGTAATTTGAAGCTATCTTTACAAATTCTTCTAAGACTCCTAAGTTTGAAAGTTTATCTGAAGCATTGGACAAACATAAAAAAAATCACAGTGTTAATTGAAATTAAATTAATTTTGAGACATGCTGTGACCAAATTAGATAGTTAATGAAAATGTACTACTATATAATTCTTTTTAAATAGGCAGCTTTATCAATAGAACTTGTACCTACACATGCAAATTAAATTTAAAGAATAGTTGATCTCTAACTACTAATATATAGGCCATCGAGTCATTGAATTTCTTGTTTCTTTCTTTTGTTTTGTTTGAGATGGAGTCTCGATCTGTTGCTAAGCTGGAATACAGTGGTGCGATCTTGGCTCACTGCAATCTCTGCCTCCTGGGCTCAAGCGTTCTCCTGCCTCAGCCTCCCAAGTAGCTGGGACTACAGGCATGTGCCACCACACCCAGCTAATTTTTGTATTTTTAGTAGAATAGAGACAGGGTTTCACTATGTTGGTCAGTCTGGTCTCGAATTCCTGACCTCAAGTGGTCCACTGGCCTCGGCCTCCCAAAGTGCTGGGATTACAGGCTTGAACCACCACTACTGCCAAGTCATTGAATTTCATTTGTAACCATCACAGGAGTGAACATTTGGTCTTAGCATTTTAAAATCACCTCACACATTACTTGTATTAATTGACACTATATCCTAGTTAGTAGACAAAATGAATTTCTTCCCTTAAAAGGCCAATTGAGCTAAATTTGATCCTTGAACTAAAATTGCTTTAAAATTCAGTTTGTTCTGAGGCAGAATAGGTTAAAAATGGAGATATTGAACTTTTAGGCATAGGGTGAAAAAAATTAGATTACCTTTTAGGTTACTAGCAATGTTAGATCTGTTGATTTTAAAAGGGAGTTTATCAAAGAAGCAGAAGGAATAATGAAATTTTTTTTTTGGTGAAATAGACACACCAAGTAAATTTTTTGGACACTTAACAATATATTACTTTTTTATTAGTTTCTGTTTCATGTATTATTGTAATCTCCCAGCAAGAAAGGACTATATTTCTTTTATTTGCCACAGTTACAACACATTATTAAATATAAAACATAATAAATAGACTTAATGATCACTACAGAAAAAAAGTTCCATGAAACTTGTAAATGGGTATCAAACTGTGCTGGATGCTGTACACAGCAAATTGTCAAATGATGCAACTCTGTATTTTCTATCCTGAGAAACAGCATTAAAACCAGAACAACCTAATACACCAAATTACTGTTAGTCATAAAGTAATTCTGGAAATTTTCTAAGTAAAATATGCATATTTTTCTTCTTCTGGTTCTCATTGATATTTGAGGTGATGACATTCACAAGGGAGAGGATGCCTGATCTAAGAATAGTTTCAAGGGGAGGTAAAGTATCACATGAAACAAGATTAAAAGCAGATATAACTAGAAAGATTGTTTTAACCAAGAAACAACTTCGTCCCTAATTCTCAATTTCCTTTCAAGGCTCTCTTTTACTCAGAAAATGTAATATCCCTCATCCCACAGTTAAGACAAAAATCAATAGAAACCTTAGGCAGTTGTCATCTTATAAGTTCAGTGCCATTAAGTTTTCACCCAGAGCCTTCTGTAGTCAATTCTGGTACATGGAGTCATTTAAGGGTAAGAGAAGTATTCCAGGAGTTTGTAGGAAGATAGCAATACATGAAATAATACTAGCATTTATTCACTGATTTATTTATTCAACACTCATTTATTGCTCCATATGTTAAAAATGTAATAGTTAACAAATCAGACCTTCACCCCATCCCTCAAATTTGTGTCCTCGTTGAGCTTACATTCTATAGAGGGGAGAAATAAGTAAGTAAAATACAAAGGAGATCAAACATTGATATGAAGAAAAATAAAGCAGAGAGAGGCTATAAGGAGTGTCAGGTGGTGGGAGACTTAGTCATTTGCTATTTTAAGTAGAGTGGTCAGGTTGGCCTCAGTGAGAAGCTGCTATTAAGTGGAGATCTGAAGAAAGGAAGAGAGGGAGACAGGTGAATGAACATGGGAAGAAGAGTCCAGCCAGGAGAAACTGCAGGGGCAAAGACTCAGGAGAAGCATGGAGGCCCAGGTTGCTACAGTGCAGGTAGTGAAGAGGGGAGTCATTCAGATACACATTGGGTATCTGCATAACTGCAAGGAAGTGAAGTCAGATAAATGAGTGGGACCAGGACTTGGGAGTCCATTTTAAGTACTATGGTTTTCCCCAACAGAAAGATGGGTTTTGAGCAGAAGAAAAGCAAAATCTACTTTATGTTTCAGTGTAGTTACTTCGATTGCTGTTTTGACAAGAGAGTATAGAGGTTGTGGAAGAAGTAGAAAGACCATTAAGGAGACTGCTGCAAAATCTAGGTGAGAGATAATGGTGGTTTTGACTAGAGTGGTAGCATGGAGGTGCAGAGAAGCATTCAGATTCTGAATATACTTTGCAGGTATCTCTAAAAGGATTTGCTGTGGAAATGGATATGAGGTGTGGTAGAAGTCAAAGGTAATTTCTCACTCATCATTGACATTGAGTGACAGTTGGGCCCACAACTCTTCTGACCCCTGCTCAATCTCCTCCTTCATTTCTTCAAGTTCTGGCCCAGTTGAGCTGGCAAAGGGTACCAGCTTTTTGTGCAGGTCACGTGTGTCATTGAGGTTAGATGCAATGAGAGACAGTTGAGTGTTTCAGTTGATCTGTGTGCTTCCTAGCCTGTCCTTGCTCATCTCTGCCTTCAGTCTTTCTTCTGTATTCCAGTCCTTGCTGACCTACAACAGTGCAGTCAGGTCCATTACCAGACACAAAGGCAAAAGCCTTCCATTAATGCCTTTACCAGCCATAACAAATGCATAATGTTTAATCTCTATAATAAAGATCTTTTTCCGTATCATTCATGATTCTGGATGCAATGATCTGCTGCATTTGTCATTCTTTTATGTCCAGATTCTTGGTCTTGCTTAGCTGGACTACAGGGCTTGGTCTTCCTGTTGATATAATATTTCATTATTTTAGACATTCATTATATTTCCTATAAATGTTATATTTTATTATAGAATCAATCATCATATTTTATTAATGTTAAGAGTATCTGTATGAATATTCAGCCATTCTGGCTAAGATTTTAGAATTCTGACATTAAACCTTGGTTAAAAACTTTATCAATTAGTTGAGTATAGAAGATTTTGTGAAGCAGTTAACATTTTATTGAACTAAAAATTGACATGATGAACATGTGATCCAGCAATCTCACTTCTGGATATATATCTAAAAGAATTCAAAGTAGAGTTCTCAAAGACATATTTGCACACCCATATTAATTGTAGCATTATTGTCCACAGTCAAGAAGTAGAAGCAAACCAGTTATTCATCAATGGAAGAATGGGGGAAAATGTGATATGTTCATATAGTGGAATATTATTCAGCCTTAAAAAGGAAAGAAATCCTGTCACATGCTATAACATGGATTAATCTTGAAAACATTATGCTAAGTGAAATTATTCAGTTACAAAAAGGCCAGTGTTATATGACTCCATTTATATGAGGTATTTAAAGTAATCAAATTCATAGAAACAAAAAGTAGATTGGTGGTTACCAGGGCCTATGAGGAGGAGGGAAAGAGAAATGCTTGTTTAATGAAAACAGAGTTTTAGTTCTACAGGATGAATAATTCTGGAGATATGTCTCACAACAATGTGAATTTACTTAACACTACTGAACAGTATACTTAAACATGGTTAAAATGTAAATTTTATGCTGTTGGTTCTTTGTTAGAATCAAAAGTAAAATAAGTAAAGCTAAAATTAAAAATTTTTAAAGGGAAGAAAATTCTGACACATGCTGCAACATAGATGAACCTTGACTATTATGCTAAGTAAAATAAGTTAGTCATAAAGGAACAAATACAGTTATGTGTTGTTTAACAATGGGGAATGGGATTCATTTTGCAAAATGCAGCATTAGGCGATTGTATCATTATGCGAATTTCATAGCGTGTACTTACACACGCCTAGATGGTATAGCCTATTAAACATCTAGGCTATATGGTATAGCCTATTGCTTCTAGGCTACAAACTTTCACAGCTTGTTACTACTAAATACTCTAGGAAATTATAACACAATGGTAATTATTTGTACATCTGTACATATCTAAACATAGAAAAGATGCATCAGAAATACGGTTTTATCATCTTATAGGACCACTATAGTAAATGCTGTCATTGGCTGAAATGTCATCATGTGACATATGACTGTACTCTGATTCCACTTACATGAAATACCTAGAGCAGTCAAATTCATAAAGACAGGAAGTAGAGTGGTACTTGTTAGAGGATAGGGGAAAAGGGGCATGGGAGTTATTGTTTAATGGGTATAGTTTCAGTGTGGGATAATGAAAAGTTCTGGAGATAGATGGTAGTGATGGTTGCAAAATGGTGTGAATGTACTTAATGTCACTAGTTGTACACATGAAAATGGTTAAAATGGCACAAAAAATTAATGCAGAACATCCAAAAGTCAGCCCTAGACCACAGGGTCCAGAGGGGAAACTTAGTGAAGGAAATACTATGAGAGATGAAGGAACCAGTAGAGAAATCCTAATACCCACTGCTATAGCTTGGGCCTGATTACATGAAAAAAATGTACAAGACTAAGGTTGATCTGTTGAGACATCATCATAAAATATTAAGAATGTAGCCAATGGACTAGAAGTACAGTATAGCCTATTCTTACATAATTTCTAGAGTTGAGTCTGTAAAAATCTGGAATCTTATTTAAATATTAAAATTTCAGCATTAGTTAGAAAGGTTAGATCTACAGACTATTCCTTTTAGATTATTTTTTATAGATCTTTCAGTCAAAGTTTCACAATTGAAGAAGTCAAGGTATAGGAGAGTAAAATAAGTGGCCCAGAACCACATCTCTAGTTAACACCAAAGCAACCTACACCTAGGTTTCTGATTTCCTGTCTGGCGTTCTTTCTTCTATAGCCACTGCTACTCTCTTTTATTTTGAATATGTAAGTTCATCATTGCTAGTCTTACGCTTTTACCTTAGTAATACTGACTGTAGAGCTATAATTGTTTCTAAATGGTCATTGTCCCTTTCTTCCATAGTTAGAGTTCTGGCTGTACCAGTGGCCATCGAGTTAGAGGGTACACTTCCTAACTTTCCTTGCATCTAGGCACAGCCATATGATTAAGTTTTGGCCAATGGGACATGTGTATATGACTCTTGTGTCACACTTGAGACTATCTCTACCAAGAATTGGGCATCTGCTTCCTTTATCCCAGTTACTCCTTCCTGACTGTCTGGATCATGGACTTGGTGGTGGTGGGTCAGCTTGCCCCTATAGATGACCCTATCGAATGCTGGAGCAATAAGATAAAAGAAACCCGAGTTTCCTAGGCAACTTGGTTGAGCAGAGTTTCCTGCCCTTTATCAATTTGAATGTTTATACAAAATAAAAATAAGTTTTCTATCTCATTTAAGCCAGTGTGTTTTGGTCTTTGTTAAAGTAGCCAAGACAATATCCTACTTAATGCAGTGGATTTAATTTTCCAGAGCAGTTGCAACCTCAAAAAATAGTGTTCTATTCTTCCCACAAACTTTGATATGTTCAAAAAATTTCAGCTAGATCAACTATTTAAGTTTCATCTTTTTGATTCCACTTTTACCTCACGTTGATTAAGAAACAACACAAAACAGGACACTCTATTGGAAAACATTTTCTTAATATTTGGGGAAAATATGCTCAGAGAGTCCCAAATTCATGCCCAAACTCATATTTAATTATAAGGCTAGACTCGGGAAACAACAAACCAACCCAAAATACACGAGCAAAACAAACCATAAACTAATCACAAAGATTATCTTGGCAAGTTGTGTGTCCCGTAGGGTGATCATTTTCTTTTTATTTCCTCTTGACCCTCCAGGACATATCCTTCATCCCTCATGGAGATGCATACATAATCAAAGACCATCTTGTATTAGCTCTGCCAGGGAGAATCAAGTGAATCCAAGTTTAATCTAAAGGGTTTAAGGATCAGCAATGGAATTTTTGGAATTTGTAAAGTAGGAAAGGATATTACGAGTTGCCTACAAAATCCACTACTTGAACTTGCCTCTTTTGCCAGTATTGTGTGTTTTCCTTGCCACACCAGCCTGGTGGCAAAGCTGGAGTTATAATTAATAAAAGTCACACAAAATTTCTCTGGCTCTTGGCACTTACCTGAGATTGTGTAACTTGTAGCTCCTCTCACTGTCTCTTGTGGTTATTTCTAATGGAACTGTTCATGCCTGAATCCAGTTGTGACATATGAAGGAGTTCTCTCATCCTGAGACAATGAAGATAAGGATGTGAGTGCCATTTGTTCTGGCAGCAACTACAGAGGGTGTTCATGCCTCTAGAGTAGAGAGGATAAGAGCACGGGCTTTCACATCAAAAAGACTTGTGTTTGAATTTTGGTCTTTCCCTTATCCACTGGGTGATGTTTGCAAGTGATTTAATCTCACTGAGTCTTAGTTTCCTCAACTATAAAACAGAGCTTGGGAAAGTATCAGATGAGATAAATTTTGTGAAGTTGTTAGTATAAATACTTGTCACACACTAGGCACTCATTAAATGATCTTACAATTGTTGCCACCCTTGCCACCTGTTACACTAAGAGCCATTGATGCACCCTGAAGCTCTAGTCTTGCTTCCCACTTCTTATCAAGGCCATGCAGCCTATAATACTGTAGTGTTTGCTATGGAGAATGGTGCTGCCTCTGCTGGTTCCAGGTGCTGAATGAGGACTACCGTCTCTTGACCCCTCACAAAGTCAGACAGTGATGGCACAGCACTCTGCTGAAACCCCACACCAAGAAAAAAGGAGCAACTTTGTGTTGTGCATCTCAGTTTCTTTTTGAATCTGCAGTGTCTTACTAGGTGGACTAGGGAAAAAGAAAATATGTTACTTTGCAACATTTTCTATCCATCCCTTCTAATTAAACTAAATGAAAAGGGAATTTTTCTAGACCAATGCTTCATAAACTTTTTCACATGATGACATGATATTTGTATAGGCCATTTGGGTAAATGGATGAGGCCCCCTATGGCTAGAAATGATCCAGGAACTTCAGCAATCACAAGTTCTGCTCTTTACCCATCCCCAGAGCCGAAGGTATCAATATCTTGACCCATTTGTGGTATAGCAGTAGGGTTTACTTAGAACTGAAGGGTTCCCTGAGATGTGAAATTTTCATTGCTAAAACTAGGAAAATCCTGGATAAACCAGGACAAGCCAGTCACCCTATGTGCCAGTTGGAAAGCTCTGGAGTAGACTATACCTTGTACTTTGCTGAGTCAATGGAGTATATGAGTGGATGAGGAAAAATGGAGAATCTAGAGAGGGCAGCTGGGTTCACACTAGAAAGGGAAGAGGGTTGCTGGTAGAAGCAATCTGGAAGAGAAGAGAAAATGGGCCAAGAAGTTTAAGATGCCTTTGGGAATGCATTTTTGCGAGACTGCCTTTTGTGGGGAGATTAGAGTGGAGCAAAAAGAGACCCTGAGAACAGACGTTTTCTAGTTATTTTGGGGTCCTAGCCCCTGTTAACATGACTGGGCCTCATGGTGACTTAGTTTTGTATAGGTAACTCTGGGAATTAGACATTGGGCTTTGCAAACTAGGTCAGGGGTTATCTGAGGATAGGTTGTGTGAGTTTCTCAATACTGCTTTTCTTTCTGATATTGAAACGTTTTCTTTCTTTTTTTCCTTTTGACCCCAGATACCTCCTTGGGAAAGAACAATTTTCTATAAATCAGATTTGTGTCATTGATTCTCACTTTCCTGGCAATAGAGCGTTCTTTCTCAAGATAGTCCTTGGCCAGATAAGCAAATGAATTCCTGTAACATCTGCTTTCCCCATCTGTTATCAGAGTCCCAGCAGTGTTACAGTTTAGGTGCAACAGTGGGCACTCCAGGTTCACGTGGACCGACACTTTTCTGACACTTATCACTCTGCCAAAGCTCAGTCTTTGCTTCACAAATCAAAATGCAGCATTGAGACTTTAAGAGGTCTTATTTACTTCTTTTAAGTTTAAAGTATTTCAGTATTCTTTATAGCTTTTCCTTTTTCTAACTATAATATTCCTCACCTGATCAAAGAAAGGAATTATTGAACAATCAATCAATAATTGTGATTAAAATTATGTTGTGATTAAAAATACATTCTGGCTTGTTTCTCTTTACTTATAATTTTAGTTACACTAGTCAGGGGTACTGCAGGAAGGGTGAGCTAACAAGCTTTCAGTAGGCCTAATACTCTGCCAGGCCATCTCTTCTCAGCAGGTCACTCCTGGGTTATTCAAGAAAAAGTTGCACATGGTTAACACTGAATGGTAAACTTGGCAGTCGCAGCTGTCAAAATGATTTGTTAAACCTTAGGTCCTGGAAATTAGGTTATTCTTGCTGTGGTTTTCTTTGTGGCACTGTAAGATTTATTGAATGTAGTTAACGCACTCAAATTTTTCTTCCTTTAGGAGTTAGTTGTTGGCATTAAGTTGAATGGAGAGGTAATAACTTAGGAGACAACAATAGAATTTAAGCATCTTTGACAATGACCTATGTTATTGACAAGCCGAGGTGAAAAGATAGGGGAAAATTTAAAACGGGGAGCAAAGGAATGTGAACACACTTCAGAAAGAGTAATATATCTCACATTCAAGGAGAAGGGGTAGAAAGTAGCTCTTTGAGAGTGAGACAGAAAAGATCTTGGACTGTTAGTTGATGGTAAAGGGAAGGGAAGGGAAGTCAAGACTTGTGCTGCCTCTGTTCCTTAATGTGTTAGTTTCTCTCTCAATGTGTGAGCTTAAGTTAACAAGGTTGGTGCTGAATCTTCAGTAGAACATTGAAGATAGCGCCTTAGCCTCTGCTGAAATGGCCCTGAGTATTTCTTTTGTGTTGGCTGGGAATATTTTCCCATCAGCTCTGTATTCTGCAGTTCCTCCATAAAAGAAGTAATAAGTCCACTCCCTCTCCCACCTAGTTTGCTTATTCCAAAAAAATATTTTTTGGGGGGTATAAGTAGACAAATTGAGGTAGGAAAGACCTTTGCCCTCTGATAAAAGGAAAATCCCAAGGAAAGGAAATTCATCCATTCTTATTACATATTTAGGTACAGTTTTAATGTGAAGAAAGAGTAGATCATTTTCCTGGGAGCCGACTGAGAGGATGGGAGAGAGACGGCAACACGATGAGAGAGCATCAGCATAGGAAAGGAGAGGACAAGCTCTTCCAGTAGGCGAGCTCTGCCTGATGTTTTTGCCAGCCTCCTCTGCCTGATTGGTTAAAACAAGAAGTTTGGGAGTTCTCCCAAGTGTTTTCCTGCCTTCATTTTAGCTTTGTCATATCTTTTGCATAGCTCTCTATAGATTAGACTTTGTTTCAAAATGGTATTTTAAAATAATTAAATATTTAAAATAATGTAGCACAAATGTTTCCAGATAACCAAAAGGAAATGAAGTTTTGCTGGATTCCCAAACTTTTCTATGTAGAAGAGTTAGGCCACTGTGTTCTTGGGAATCTCTGAAATGTTAGCAAATGAACATGTACTCATCCAAACTTATAGGTCAAAGAAAATGCCAGAGAATCAGGTTCTAGAAAGGGTGGGGAGGTAAGTGTGCTATTAATGCTTTGTGTGAATGATGGAAAGGAAGCAGGCAAATTTTCCTGCACCAGGCAGTTTCTGGCACTGGGTTCTTTATTTAACTTACAAGTAATTTCATTTATCTAGTATGGAAGAGAGAATAAAAGAGGAGGGAAATTTGAAGTCAGAGTTAGAGTGAGGCTATAGATGACATGACTTAAAAAACTTGGACTTACTATGGGAAACTAGAAATAGTTTGTGGGGCTTGTGGTCAAACATAATTTCCTCAGAGATGCTTTAGATTAGAAGCAATGCCAGAATGAAAAGGGGGCCAGAATAAAAATGTTTAATAATTCTTCCTGTTATGAAAAGTCCTTTTCATATTTATGTCAACTAACTTTAGAGAATGTATCCTATTCTCCTGTAAAATTCATTCTGTTTGGGTGTTTCATTCTTGGAGGACTCTAATACTCTTTCATCCAGTCAGTCAAGCAATGTTTCATTAAAAAAACATTTGAGTACCTATTATGTGGCCACGCATGGTGCTAGCACTGGAGAAACCAAATGAAATGAATGAAACATAGTCATTGCCCTCAAGGTAGAGCCTGCAGAAAAGCCCACAGTCTTTCTTGGGGTGATATTCAATATCAAATGAACCATGACAACATTGGACAAAAATGAGTAACATAGGTCATTGCAGACTTGAAAGAGGCAGTGATGAAATCTTCTTTGGTACATCAGAAATGTCTTCTTGGAGCAGGGTCAAAGCTGAATCTTGGATAAAAAAAAGTTCTCTATGGTGGGGATAAAGGTGGGTGTTTCAGTCAGAGAGCATTGTAGAAAGCAGCAGTCCAGTTTAGATGATGAAGGGCTTTGTATGCTCTTCTCAGTTCAGACTTTATCCTATAAGCTCTGGGGAACCATAAAAGGTTTTTTAGTAGATGAATTACATGATAAAATTTGCAATTTAGAATGGTCACTCTGGTGACTTTCAAGAGGACAGAACAGTTACAACATTCTAGATTACTTTGGGCAGAATTGTTTGTTATCTAAATACTATTGAGTTTTCTAATCTACAGACATGGTATATGTCTCGGTTTCTTTTGGTCTTCTTTAATTTTTTTTAGTAATGTTTTGTTGTTTTCATTAAACAGGTCTTGCACATATTTTGTCAAATTTATTCCTCAGTTTTTCATGTTTCTGGTGCTATGATAAGTGCTATTGTTCTTAAATTATAATTCCCAATTGCTGTTGCTAGTATATAGAAATGCAATTGATTTTTGTGTATTAACCTTGCTAAACTAGAATATTAATTCTATATTAGCTTTTTAAAAAAGGTTTCTAAGGAATCTAGAAAATGGACATGATTATGTTGTCTGAAAAAAAAGAGTTTTACCTTTCTTCGAATTTTAATTCTTTTTTTCCTCCTTGCCTTTTGCACCAGCTAAAACTTCCATTACAAGTTTACAAGTTTCAGTAGAAGTAGCCATGGACATTCCCCCCTTCCTCCTGATCTTAGTGGCAAAGCATTTGGTCATTCATCTTTAAGTATAATTTAAGCTGTTGCCTTTTCACAGATATTTTCAGGCTGCAAAATGTTCCCTTCTATTCCTAGTTTGCTGAGAGTTAAAAAAAAAAAAAAAGCAAGAATATTAAAATGTATCAATGATTTCTCTGTGTCTATTGAAATGATTATATTGGTTTTTAAAAAATTCTGTTGATATGAATTACACTGAATGATTTTTAATGTTAAATCAAGCCTGATTTCTTGGAATAAACCCCACTTGGTCATGATGTCTTATTGTCATTGTGTATTTCTAGATTTTGCTTGTTAAAAATTTCTGCTTATAGGTTTCTAAGGGATATTGACATGTATATTCCTTTGTTGGGAATGTGTGAGTCTGGTTTTGGGATTAGAGTTATTCTGGCCTATTATGGTGATTTGGGAATTCATCTTTATCCTTCTCTTTTCTGAAAAAATATGTATGAGACTGGTATTTTTTTTTCTGTAAATGATTAAAATAGTTTACCAGTAATGCCATTGGTACTAGAGTTCTCTTTGTGGGAAGATTTTGAATGATGTACTCAGTTTCTTTAATAGATTTAGGGCTATTGAGTTTTTAAAAATTATTTCATCAGTTAGTTTTTGGTAGTTTATAAATTTTAAGAAATTTTCCTATTTCATCTAAGTTGTCATTTTTTTGGTGAATTTTTTTTTGCAATATTTTCTTTTTATCTATTGAATATCTGCAGAATTTATAGTAATGTCTTCTATTTAATTCTTGGTATTGGTCATTTGTTTCTCTCTTTCTCTCTTCCTCTCTTTCTCTCTTCCTCTCTTTCTTCCTCTCTCTTCTCTCTTCCTATCTCTTCTCTCTCTCTCTCTTTCTTTCCTTCTTTCTTTGTTTCTTTTCAAGATCTCCTGCTGTTGCCCAGGCTGGAGTATAGTGGTACAATCATGGCTCACTGAAGCCCCAAATTCCCAGGATGAAGTGATTCTCCTGCCTCAGTCTTCTGAGTAGCTGGGAATACAGGTGTGCACCACCATGCCCAGCTAATTTTTGTATTTTTTGTAGAGACAGGGTTTTGTTATGTTGCCCATGCTGTCTAGAACTCCTGGGCTCAAGCAGTCCTCCCACGTCAGCTTCCCAAAGTGCTGGGATTACAGTTGTGAGACATTGTGCCTGGCCTCTTTTTTTTCTTTATAAGTCTAAGCATAAGTTTATCAATTTCATTCATTTTTGTTTTCCAACAATTACCTTTGGGTGTTTAAAACTGTCTCTATTGGTTTTTTAATTTTCTAATTTCTTGATTTCTATTCTTTACTATTGTCTTCTTTCTACTTACTTTGGGTTTAATTTGTACTATTTTTTAGCTTGTTAAAGGGTCATGCTTAGGTCATTTATTTAACATCTTTTCTCATATAACCATTTAAAGCTATGTATTCCTCTCTAAGCACTGCTTTAACTGCTTCCCACAAGTTTCAGTATGTTTTGTTTTTAATCTTCAATTCATTTAAAATATTTTCTAATCATTTTGTGATTTCTTTTTTGACCAAACTTAAAAGTTTAACTTTCAAATATTTGGACATTTGGTAGATGTTTTGCTATTGTCGATTTCTAATTTAATTTGATTGTGATGGGGTAATAAATGTGGTATTATTTTAATTATTTTAAATTTGTTGGAACTAGTTTTTAATGGCATGGCATTTGGCCTACTTTGATGTAAATTCCATATGTACTTGAAAAAAATGCATTTCTTGATGTTACTGTGTGGAAGGGTCTGTGAAGATCAGTTAGCTCTGATTGAATGCTATAGTGTTGCTCAAGTATTTCATATCCTAATTGATTTTCTGTTAAATTATTTGAATAACTATTGAGAGTATTGTTGTCTCCAACTACAATTTTGGATTTGTCTTGCTTCAGTGTGTCAAGGGTTGCTTTTTTTTTTTTTTTCCAAATTTTGAAACTCTAGGTTTTAGCTTTATTATATCTTTTTTTGTGAACTGACCTCTTTATTATTATAAAATGTCCATCTTTGACCTGAAAATATTCCTTTTTATAATGTTTACTTTGTTTGATGTTAATGTAGCCACTCCAGCTTTCTTATGATGAATATTTTCATGCTTTATCATTCTTCTATCCTTTAAGTTTTAATCTACCTGAGTCTTTATCTTGAAAATAGTTTTCTTGTAAATGACATACAGTTGAGTCTTAGTTGGGTCTTGTTATAATCCAGTCTGATGATATCTGTCTTTTAATTAAACTATTTAGACTATAGACATGTAATATGATATAGTTGAGTTTAAATCTATCATTTTGGGGAAGAAGGCAGCAAACCACATTGCCATGTATGTACCTGTGCAACAATCTTGAATGTTCTTCACATGTACCCCAAAACCTAAAACGCAAGAAAATATATATTTTAAAAAATAAAAATCTATTATTTTACTGTTTGTTTTTTTAGTTTTCATATTTCCTGATTTAACATTTACAAATATTTAATATTAATAATGCTTAATATTTTTAGGGTTATATTTTACTTCCAGGAATGATTTATTTAATGGATTATCTCTGCTTTTTATTTGCCCGATAAAATTCTTATTTTTCTTTTTTTTCCCCTTAAGAATATTTTCACTGGATACAGATTCTATGTCAACAGCACTGTCTTCTGGCTTGCATAGTTTCTGACAGGAAGTCTATGGACATTCTGCTTTATTCTTTTGTATATATGTGTCTTTTTTCCTTTGATTGCTTTAAAATTTTTCCCTTCAATGCTTGTGTTTGGTAATTTGATCATACTACATCTTCATGTGATTTTTCTCTATATCTTGTTCATCATTAAAAACTTCTTAAATCTGTTTGTTGCAAGATCTCAGAAAATTTAGAATACATCTGACCACCATTTATTCTTCAAATAATTTTTCTGCTCCCTCTCTGCTTCCCACAGACTCTGTTATGTCTGTGTTAAACTCTTCACTATTATTCTACATTGAGGTTCTGTCAATTTTTAAGTGTTTTTATATTTGTGCTTTATATTTGGATAGGTATATGGTCCCAAGTTCACTAATTTTTCTTTCTACAGTGTTCAAACTAATGCTACTTGCTTCTAGTCACTTTTTCATTTTCACTATTGCAATTTTCATTTCTAGATATTGCATTTGGTTTTCTGTATGACTTTCATTTCTTTTATTATTATGTTCATTTTCCTCTCCTTTGCATCCTTCAATATGTGTAGGAAATACATATCATCTTAAGCTTTTAATCTCCTAATTAAATCTCTATTATTTTGGGGTATGTTTTTAATTAACTGGTTCTTCTGGCTATTTGTCATATTTTTTGGCTTCTTTGTACATCTAATAAATGTTTAATTGTTTGCTAGACTTCTGAATTTTATATTGTTGAGTGGTGGATGTTTTTGTGTTAATTTAATATTTTTAAAATTTTGCCTGAAGACAATTAAGTCACTTGTGGGTTAGTTTGATTATCTTTGTTTTAAAGCTCTTTTATCTTAGATGAGTATAGAGTATGTTTTATTCTCAAGATAAATTTTTCCCACTTTTACTGAGCCTTCTACAGTCTACTGAATACCTTGTGTATTCAGAGAAATCTCTCCATTCTGGCTGGAAGGAATTCAAACTGTTTTTGGCCCAGTCTCAGCTCCAGAAACTGTTCATCTTTCAGCTTCATGGTAATTGCTTTTTCTGCAGAAATTATTCTTGTCTGTCCTCCTGGGATTTTACCTTATAAATGGGCAAATATCTCCTTAGCCAAAGACTCAAGGTGACCCTTACCCAGGTTTCTAAAGTTTTTTCTCTATGTAGTTTTGTACTGTCAGATACATTGCCTTAAAAATTCTAGCAACTCTGACCTTCCTGAACTTTAACTGTGTCTGTTCAACACAGTGAGACTGCTGGACACTCCTTAGGTTCTTCCTTCCCGCATCACTTGGGCATGGGTAAGATTCATCTAGTTCCTTCTTCCCCTTCCCCAGTTATCAAGGAACATTATTATTTTACTGTCCATTGTCCAATATCTGAAAATAGTTGTTTTTTGTATTTTGTTCAGTTTTATAGTGGTTTGGAGGGTAATTTAGACTACCTTACCTTCTCATGGACAGAAACAGATGTCTCTTTTGTCTCTTAGTTTTCAGTCTGTCCTCCTTGTCTTGCTTTTTTCCCCCACTACCCAGCACCCCAGCATTTGTTTTAATCTTACCTTTTGGATCGTAGGGTGGAAAGAGATCAAACCTTGTGCACAGGTAAAGAAGGATAATGAAAAGAATCAAAGAAAAGGCAAGCAAATATTTCTACTTCTAAGATGGGTTCCTTCATTAATAAGATTCCCAATCATCATTGTGAGAAAGGATTCCCTGTCCCCTTTTCCGGCCTTACCCAACATTGCTAAGATTGTCCCCATCACACAGTCTGATTATTACATGGCTAAGAATTTCCAAATTTTCTTCAGTTTTAATACAATCCTCTTGCTCTATTGTTAGTTTTCCACGGTTCACTATCCCAGAAGGTACCGAAGAGTGGAGAAAACAGTAAGATGTCATAAAAGTGGGAGAAAATTGGGTTTCAGGCACTATGGTTATGAGAACATTCTTCTTGAAGTTAATGTTTGCTTCTTGTGGAAACATAGTTTAAATGTCTGCCCACAATCATTTATCATTCATATTTCTACCTGGGAGAGTATTTATTTAAGAGCTAGAGAGGCCAGCACAAATACCATGGAGGAGCAAACTCAGAAGATAAAGTAGATTTTTCTCATATGACCTGCTTTTTGGTTTTTTATTTTATGATTTTGACATAACTAGTTCTTCCTTTATTCACCTCAAAAGATACTAAGGTTATTTTTCATAGGCACTACCTTCTTTAAGTGGAATGAAGTCACCTTAATATACTTGGTTAACACAATATTTATAAACTTCTCTTCACCCCTGAATTTTTAGAAAATGATAGTTAATATTGGAAAATCTTTTTTATATTATACCGTAAGTTTATTTTCCACAGTACTTATTATTATGCTTTGTTCTCAATTGTTTCTCACAGATTTACTCCTGCTCCAGTAAATCTCACAGGTTTACTCTGTTCTAATATGATTTAATTTGTTCTCTTTGCTTCCTTCCCCACCCTCCATATTCATTCCCTATCCTTTTTTTGACGTGTTTTGACTACTTGGTAGCTGACCATTATGAAAAGAGTTATCTGGGTCCACTTGCCTGACTCTCTTGCCTTGATGGTTGAGAGTCTCAGTAGAAGGTTGAAGGTCCAGAAAGTTGAGTCCCAGTAGAAGGTTGGAGAGAGAAAGAAGGGAAAGAGATGTCTCTTTTGCCTCATTGTCCCTTCTACAGTCTGACAGTGGTTGTGTATCTCCATAGTTAACAGCTCTTGTGAGATAGTCTTCTCTTGCTTCAGCTCTCCCAAGGCTCATATATTCCTTTTTTCTTCAATTTGTCCCTTCAGGCTTTGGGGTAGTCCCTGGGTACTTCACTAACCCTTGTTGGCTTCCATAATCCTACCCATGACTCCACATGCAGTCTCTTCACTGACCTCTCTTTAGTTAAGCCCTTTTTGAGTGTGGCTGTTTTTCCTGCTGGGACCCTAACAGATATAAATTCTATATATTGCCTAGAGAACTCTTTATAAAACTGGAGTCAAATAACATTGCTACCCTATTCCAAACTCTTCAGTTACCTTCCTTTGCAATTAGAATCAAAGAAAACTCTTTGATAGAACCTCATGATCTTAACTCTCCATTTTTTTTCTCCTTCCAGTCTCTCTCTCTCTCATTCTGTTCCAGCGACACCCATCCTCTTTCCCTTGAACATGCTAAGGTCACTCATACCTTGGGCCTGTACACTTGCTATTTTCTCAGCCTAGCTAGTTCCTCTCCTAGACCTTAACATGACTGACTTTTTCTCAACATTCATGTTCCTGCTCAATTTTCACCTACTCTCAGAGAATGTCATTGATCAATGTATTTAAATTGATCACTTCCCCTAGTATTACGTGTCTCATTGCTCCGTCTTATTTTGAAATAACAATTGCTACTGTTGGAAATAATTCAATTTATTTTTCTCTTTGTGCATGATCTTTCTTTCCCCACTACAACATAAGCAGCTATATTCAGGACATTTGTCTGTCTTGTTCACCATTGCATCTCTAGTGCTAAACCACTGTCTGGGTGCATCATGTACTCTCAATAAATGTTTATTCAGTGATTGAATGAGTAAATCCATGGTTAATTTAATGAAAGATTGAAATAACAAATGAAGCTGAGGAAGCCAAAGAATTCTTAATCAATCCTCTGAAAGGTAAGCTGTATATATTGATCTATTCTTAGAAAATTCATCATGTCCCATCCGTAATTCTGGATTGAGAGGCAGAACTTATTGGTACCAGTGTAAGCAAGTTTGACTTGGGAGAAAAAAAGAGAGTAGATCAGCCAGGAGCTGAGACTATGGAGAAGACTATGAGTAGGAGAATGACAGTCACAGGCCAAGGCGTTAGTGGACAGAGATGCCCTGTTTCAAAGGGAAAAAAACGCAGCAGGAAATAAACCTATGCCAAATCAGAAATGAACCGTCCTAGTAAAGGCCAAGAAATGCAACAGGAACCATGGAATCAAACGGATATGAAGTCCATGGAATCATCAAAGGCATGAGAGTATGAAGAAAGTGCCGATACAAGACCCATATAAACATGGGCTTAGATGCTCTAAGTGTAGTTCTGTGGCTCTCTGTTCTCCAGGTCAGCATCTCTTCCCAGGTGGCGTGCTCTCTCAATCATCTGTCCACCCACAGCTCTCCCTGATCATCTGCATATCGGCAGGGAAGCCTTGGAGTTTCTTAGTTGGATTTGTCAGTGACTGCATTTTTTTCCCCAGCAGAATCAATAATTCTGGCAGAAAGATTTCCTTCTTTTGAGACACTAACTCTCTGTTGTAATCTCAACAGCATCTGCACATCTAAACTTTTTCAGAGCAGGGTATCTCTAAAGAGGAGGCCAGACTGCCTTCCCACCCATCAGTTGAAGCCCAGTTTCTTCCTCTAGCTACAGGAGTCTTCCAGACCCTGGCTCTTCTAAGACAGACTACACATGATGCTGATTCCCATGTCCATGTGGTTTTCCACAGCAGGGTTGGTTCAGCTTTTTGCTAGCCCATTGCTTTTTTAACTGGAGCTTCCATTGTCCTAAAACTTAATCCCGTTAGGCAATGCATGGAAAGAAATCAAATAAACTAAAGATTTCAATTAAGTTTATTGGTTACTAATCATTATCCCAGATGAAACTGAGCCTTCCTTGGTGCCTCCTAAAAACAGCGGCACAGTCTTTATGCCTCTTTAGCAGATTTGAGGAGGAGCTGTGCTGGAACAGTGACCTTACACTCTCTCTCCACACCAAAGGTGAAGGAATCACTTTAAGAAGTCAGTTTACTATTCTGTTCCAAGAGAATTCCTCTGGAACAGGACTGTTTAAAATAATCTTTTTTTGATGATGAAAATATTCTATATCTGTGCTGTCTGATGCAGAAACCACTAGTCACCTATGGCTGTTTAGCATTTGAAATGTGGACAGTGCAGTGAGGAACTAAATTTTAAATTTTGCTCAAATTTAAATAATTTAAATTTCTTTTTTTTTGAGACAGAGTTTCACTCTGTTGCCCAGGCTGCAGTGTAGTAGCACGATCTCGGCTCACTGCAACCTCTGCTTCCTGGGTTCAAGCTATTCTTCTGCCTCAGCCTCCCTAGTAGCTGGGATTACAGGCACCTGCCACCATGTCCGGCTAATTTTTGTACTTTTAGTAGAGATGGGGTTTTGCCATGTTGGCCAGGCTGGTCTCCAACTCCTGGCCCAAGTAATCTGCCCACATCAACCTTTTGAAGTAGTAGGATTACAGGCCTGAACCACCATGCCTAGTCTATAATTTGAATTTAAATTTAAACAGCTACATGTGGCTAGCGGCTACAATATTGGACAGCACAACTCTAGAGTCTGCTTACCAATGCACCACAGCCCAGGTGCAAAATTCTGCACCTCCTCTTGTCTCTAGGCATGATGTAATGGAGGGATTGGCAAGGCTCAGACTTATTTTGGAAGAGTACCACATATAAACAAGAATGTATCTTGCTGAGGCACCAATCTGTAAGGGGTGTTACTTCTTGTTCTACTCATTCTGGAAACTCACTGAATAAAGCCAAATAATGCATTTCTGGTGCTAATCGCCAATCACTTTTTTAAGTGGTGCTGAGAAAACTCATGGTCAGTGTGACTAGGAAAGTCTCTGTCTTTGTTTTGGGTCTGCACCTATGATTCATTCTCAACTAAAGCTCATGCTAATCCTTCTCCCATACCCGTGCTTGCTAAACAAAGTCAGTAACAGTTCTGACAAATCCAAATGCTATTATTTCTTTCTGACATTACACAAAATCCTTCCTTTAAAGTACAGGACCACCCTGCATTGGCTATAGAGCTGCATTAACTATATTCTAAAGCTTTAGCTAACTGTTCTTTTATTATTTTATAAAGTTGTATAAATGCTGGTCTCTCTGGCTCTTTTCCAGTATAAATGGATTCTATTGGTACTGTCTTTAAAACTTTACCTCAGGGTCCTCCAAGAAGCAGACACCAGGATGAGATTAAACAGATAAGCTCTATTAAGGGAACATGCCTGTGTGCAGGAAATAGGAGGACCACCTGACCACTATGCCAGTCTAACCCAGAGTGAAAGAGAGACAGAGAGACAGAGCGGCAGTGAATGTTGAGTGGAGGGCCACACAGTTTTGGCAAAGCCACCAGGAAATCCTCAAACAAAGCTGACCAACAAAAAGTCCCGTGTCTCTCTGGAATGGGGTCTGCCTTAGTATCACTGCTACACTCAGTCACTGGCTGGAGCAGCCTGTGAGAGGAGTAGCCTTGAAGCAAACCCTGGTACTGATTTCCAAGCTGGAGCCCCTGGTCCATCATGCTCTCTAGAATAAGACATGAGCAAAACACACGCCTTGTACAATTCCTGCTTCAGTGATGATGGGTGGAAAAGAAAATGAAAGATAAAAGATGGGATAGCTAGAAAATGAAATATCTGAACAATACCTAGAAGATTTTCTTCTATTAGGCAGAATTGTCCCCACTTACTGCCTCAATGTTAATTCTAATTCTGTTCTATCCAATGGTTCCATTGGCTTCAGAATTAGGGATAGAAACTATCTTCTTGTCACCTTTCTGGACTTTTGTTAAGTCACTTCTATCGACTTCTAGTCGTTCATTTCCAGAATATGCCAAGGAGAAACATTTTCTTTTGCATTCTGTTTACCAACTATTGTTATTTATTTATGTATAGTTTGGGGTTCTTTGAAAAGGTCTGATAAATAATACATTGCTTCCACATTCAGTTTCAGAATAAGAGAAGAACAGAAAGAAAAGGGTCAGTATATAAAGGCCTCAAAAATGACCTTAATTACTAATAAAACTAGATAATTTGACTATGTCTCTGGATAACTTGGCCCCCTGATGCTGTATCTAGAATTCAAAGGGCATCTACTCAGCTTCATTTGCACTAGAACAGGGCAGGAGTTTCCAGCTCCAAGTGTAGGTTCTTCCCAAGCTAGAGAGGGGAGCATGTTTCCTGGAAGCTTCCATTCATAGTTACTCTCCCAAATTCACTGATCAGGTTAAGTCTTTCCTATGTCTCTGGAATGGAACTAAATGAGTGAGGGAGGCAGAAAGAGGCCAGGAGTATTAAATCCACAGAAGGAAAGATCAGTAGTGGGGAAGAGGCCTGACAGATAAAATACCAAAATGACACTTGCCAGGGATGCACAGGCTCGGTGGCCAATTCTCTACTTTACAGTGGTTCTACGAACATCTCCAGAATTCTGAGTTCAACCAGTGGGTACATTTGTATACTACCTTCTCTTTGGATTCTTGAAAAATGTTTTCCCCACTTTTGGCTCAAAATTTGGGGTCAAAATCTTTTTGGAGAGCTTAGGAAAGCTTTGGATTCTCCCTTACCAAAAAATGTTTACAGATTCAATTTTTTTTTGTGACTAAAACCAGACTGAATTTATTTATTGACTCAGAACTCCAGCTCTCTTTTCTATACCATTTTAATTTTGCATACACACATATGCACACATACACACACGCATTGGACTTGAGGTTCTGAAGGCCTTTTCTTTCATTCTGGCTTTCCTTTAGCCACTTGAGTCAAGCCAAAATTACTATAATCCTGACTTTTGAACTTGGAGAGCTTATGTGAAATGGTCCATAAACTCATTCTGAGAAAAGATTACTTAATGCCATTTCTGTATTACCATGGAATTAAATCCCCTTTCTCAAACCTACTTTTACATTATCTTTCTTAGGTCAAAATCCCAACTTGAATTTTATGGATTTGGGGAAAGAATTTTAGTAACTGAGTCACGCTATAATGTGAAGTAGTATAATTGAAGTAGTACTGGGTGAGCACTTAGGCATTGGAGTAAAACAGAGCTGTTTTTAAATACTAGCTCTTTGACCTTGTAAAAATTACAAGGTAAATTTTACAAAAATTCTCAGACCTCTCTGAGATTTACATTCTCCATAAAATGAAGAAAATAATAGTACTTTTGTCACAGGAGTATGGTGAGGGTGAAAGGAGATGATGTATTTAAAGCATTTAGCATAGTACCTGGCACATAATGAACCGGTGATAAAAATCAGTGATTCTTGCTGTTATTATTATTTTTACTTAACTTGCATTAACAGCACTTGCTGCAATAGCTGACACAGAATAAATGCCTAAGAAATATTTACTAAATGAAGACTAGGGCAAATTTAGTCACCTTAGTCTTCTCGTACCCAAAAGTAGTAGATCGTGCCATATCTTATGCCGCTGTACGATGGAAATCAAAATGGACTCACCACTCTTTACTTCTTCTGTGACCAGCAAAACCTGTCTGAAGACATGATACTAAATAATATAGTATCTCCAGCTATTATCCTCTTAGGAAAATATTTGTCAAGTTCACATTTATTCAAAAATTTTTCTCTAGGATAAATCAAAATGTTTCTACTCAGTGAACATAATCACCAAGAGCTTCATTACATGTTTCTGAGTCTGTCTGTTTAAACAGACTCTTTTCAAGAATTGGTGCAATTCTTTGAGAATAAAAAATCAGACTAAGTTAAAATCAACCAGACAGGTACAAATAATCTATCCAAAACCATTTGTTCTTTTTGTCTTTTTACAAATATACATAGAAAGGCAGATATATGGATAGATATAGATATCAATGTTTTGAGATTAACTTTTGCTATTCCACAGATTCTAGATCATTTTCTCCAAACCCCTCACTTCAGTACCTCATCAGAAGTTTCCATATCAGGAAATACAGGTTAAACAAGTGTTTGTTTTATAAAAAGTGCTTCATTCCTTTAGGGTTCTCTCTCACATGATTTCTCTCATCTGTCTTGCTGGGCAGATAGAATCTTATGAGGATGTCAGCTTGCCAAATAATTAAGATTCTTTTCAGTAATATAGGACTCAAATCAAAAACATTCCTGGAGACTAGTACATTTACAAATATTATTGCTTATACAGATGTGTGGTGGAATGGGATAAAATGTTAGGTATGACAACAACGAATTAGAGAAATATGAGGCTGCCTTCAGGCACATGAATATATACATGAGGGTAGAAATATTTTGGTGGGAATTATTACTAAGGATGTGAAATCTTTGAAACAATATTTGGAAACAGAGGCGTCCAAGTCAAAATGAAGGAAGCCAGTCAATGAAGGTTTCTTGAGCACAAATTATGTGCCAGCTACTGGTCTAGGCACAGAGAACATAGACATGAATGAGACAGACATAGTCCCAGTCTTGGTTCACAGTCAAATGCAGAAGATGGACATTAAGCCAATAATGAAATAGCTCAGAAGAAACTAGGGCTTTGAAGAACTGTGAGGTCCTGTAAAATTTGGGGCAAAGGTAGCATGGAGGAGAAGATAGGTCTAATCTAGTATGGAAGGTTAGAGAAGGCCTTACTTTGAGACAGTGTTTTCTAAAGCAAGACATAAGTCTGTCTTAGCTAGGAAAAGAGGGAGGGAAGTTGCTCTGTTAGATAAAAGGAACATCATGGGCAAAGGTCCATACAGAAGTTGAGAGAATCCCATTGCCTTATTTTCCTAGGGCTGCTGTAACAAAGTACAGCAAACTGGGTGGCTTAAAACAACAGAAATTTATGACCTCACAGTTTTGAAGGCTAGAGGTCCAAGATCAAGGTGTCAGCTGGGTTTGTCCCTTCGAAGGGCTGTGAGGAAGAATGTTTCATGCCTCGCCCCTAGCTTCTGGTGCTTTGCTGGCAATCCTTGGTCCCTTTGGCTCGTAGAAGCATCATCTACATCTCTGCCTGTATCCTTACATGGCATCTTCCCTGTATAAGCCTAGGTCCAAGTTTCCCCCTTTCACAAGGACACTATTGAATTAAGGGTCCACTATATTCTAGAAGAACTCATCTTAACAAATGACATCTGCAATAGCCCTATTTCCAAATAAGGTCACATTCTGAGGAGTCAAAACTTCAACATATGACATTTTTTGGGGACATGCCTAGCCTGGAGAGAGGAGTGGGGATAATGGTTTGATGTGATCTCAAAAAGGTAATTAGCGTACCAGCACATAACACACATTTAGGTGAACTTAGTATTTTGTACATTTTTTCTAAGGGCCATGGCAAACCATTTATGAATTTTAAGCAGGGGAGTGGAAACGATCATATTTGTGGTTTTAAATAATTGCCCTGATTTCAGTGTGGGCAATGGATTAGTAGGTGGTACAGCATCATATTGTATCCCTCCACTTTCCTTTTTGGCATCTCTTTAGTTATCCCCGAAGATATCAGCTCTCCCTACCCCATGTTCATAAAGGCTATTTAGCTGGCCTTTGAGAGGTCCAGATCTCTTTCTTGTACAAAATGCTCTCTTGGGACATATTCTATGTTTCTGAATCCATCTGTCATTCATTATGTATTTTTCTCCTTTAGACATCAACAGACAGGAAAGTTTAAATTTGCACAAAGAATTCAGTTTAGTCAAATGACTCTTGATCTTTTCAGATCATTGAGACTTTACATTAGCTTCAATTGAAAAAATTGCTAATAAAATGTTGAATATTTAATAAAAAGACAACTTGTACATGACTGTAAAATCAAGTATTCAAGTTTGGGCTTTTACAAAATGATGAGAACTTTTGTTGTTGTTGTTTTTTGTTGATACAGGGTCTCACTCTGTCACCCAGGCTGTAGTGCAGAGTGTGATCTCAGCTCACTGTAGCCTGGACCTCCCTGGCTCAAACAATCCTCCTGCTTCAGCCTCTAGAGAGACTGGGTTTACAGGTATGCACCACCACACTTGGACAATTTTTGTATTTTTTTTGTAGAGATGGGGTTTCACCATATTGCCCAGGCTGGCCTCCTAGGCTCAAGCAATCTCCCCATCTCAGCCTCTCAAAGTGCTGGGATTACAGGCATGAGCCACTGTACTTGGCTGATGAGAGCATTTTTTATGTTCATGTTGGGAATTGACTTGCATAAGCAAGAGCAATGTTGAGTCAACTTAAGTTGATTCTCCCAGAGCGCCTTCTGGCTCTCCCATGTGAGCTGCAGGATTTCAGGTTTCAAACCTCACATCAACTGCAAGCCCTCCCTGGCTGCTTTGTGCTGATAGGCAGAAAACTACTTTATGTGATCTAATCTTCTCATAGGATTATGTCTGAGGATAATGAAACTTTACTAAATGCCTGTGGGAATTTGAAGATAGCCTTTGTAATGAAGGTAATCTATTGTCATACTGCATGATACTGAAGCAGAGGAATATTGAAAGTGATTAACAGAGCAATTAAAAGATATAATGATGGGGCCTGTAAGTCTGAGATACTGAGAAAAAGAAAATGCTATCATTTAAAAATTGATCTTAAGCTTTAGCATGTGTTTCTGTGACCATCACTGGCAGAATAGCAAGGCTTATTCTGTATGTTTTAGTGGTAAGGCAAAACTTCTGTTTCTTCCATTTTATTTATGAACAGTCAGATCTAGAACATACTTTAGAGATAGTTTGTGTAGGACCTTCTGTGTCAGGTAGGGTTCACGCTGAGCTAATATAACTAAAGCGGTTTGAACAAGATAGAAGTATTTTTGCTTCTCTCTCATGTAAGAATCCAGAATTAAGTAGTGCAGGGCTGATGGGCTTCTCTGTTTAGTGATGTCTATCGGGATCCTGTGCTGGTGGCGGGCTCTGCCATCCTCATCACGGGGCTCTCATTCCTGGGTATAGGTGGTGGATCCAGTTATGGCCATTTCCCAGCTAGTGGGACAGGAAAGAGTCCAAAACAAGTGGCTTTGTCTTAAAGGAAATGACATAAAAATTACAATATCATTCTTGCTAGCCCACAACCACTCTTAGCTATGAGGAAGGCTGGAAAGATAGTCTCTAGCTGGGCATTCTTGTGCCTAACTAACATTTGAGGGTTTTGTTACTAAAAGAAATACTGGGGCAATTAACTGTATCACACTGTCATACTCTGAGGAAGAAATTAAGACCCAGAGAGGGTAAATGACTAGTCAGAAGTTGCACCGCTATTGAAACTCTGATCTCTAGAATCCCAGAAGGAGACAAACTTTACTAAGTAGCTGTGGGAACTGCCCCTTGTCCTGTTCCTTCCACACCACCAGTATTAAAAAGAACTGTGCCAAAGGTCAAGAGTTTGTCTTTGAAATGGCAAGTTTGTCAGTTGGCTTCCAGGGATTTCCAGGAGTTAATTAACTTTAAGCATTTGTCCAAAACCGCCCCCAAATCTAAGTTGCTTGTCAGATTAGCAAGCTATTGGTAGGCTTCCCATGACTTGTTCTAGAATAGTTTTATCCATTTTAATGTGCTACTTTCAACCCCAAATTCATATCAACTCATATTTGCTTCTTTTAGAAATTTTTGAATTGAAAATCCAGCTTCCTGAGTAAACCTGTCACTGATTCCCCTTGTTACCATTTTCACATGTTGTCTTTCATTCTGAGATTATCACACAGTTTGCTGAGATACACAAAGTAGCACATAAGACGACATACAATGTGACCATTCTATTTCTATTAAGAAAAATCCTTAATTTCTATTTGTATAAGTATCTTCCTCAGCATTTTATTGAGAGGAAAATGGATCAAGCAAACTGGAAAGGCAAGTAGGTTTTCTAAGTGTGGAAACAAAGAATTAGATTTCATTCATTCATTTTTTAAAACATGTTTTAAAAGTAATAGTTTTCAGAAGACCTAATTGATCCTTGCTTTAATTTTAGAATTATTTCACCTTTGGGAGTTCTTGACCAAACTTAAAAACTCTGTGAGCAGTGGCACTTCAAGCTTTCTGGGACCTTTTCAGGTAATACAGTCTCAGTGTTCTGCTTCCTCTTGATCAATCAGAGGTGAGATTGCTTCTTCTTTTCCACGTAGCAGGGTTTTAGTTCCAAAGAGTGTATTTGTCTCACTTACGTACTGCTGAAGCCCTGGGGTTGTATTTTTCTGAGATGAAGATAGTTTAATGCAATCCCCTTACACAACTATTCTAGATGTGTTTGTGGCTAAGCATTTAGTATTTAATAAAGCCTTCAGGAAAATATGTGTTTGTTAGTAGAGCATTTATTTTCTTTAAACATAGGAAAGGTAATCTTTCTCTTAAGTTTCTTAAAAATACTTAAATACACTCATAGTCTGTTAAGTCTAAGAATAATGTATAATGGGGAAGTGGGGATGGTGGGATTCGCAATAATACTCAGACTATTCCTTCCACAAATTCAAACACCGGACATTTTAGTTGTTTATCTCTTTTTAAGAGAATGTTGTCTTGTATATCTGCCCCTCTTCTGGAACTTTAATTTTCTACCCTTTCTTCTCTCATTTGTATACTTCTATTAATACTCCCTTCTTCAGACCTAGACTTATCATGTTGGTTGCCCTCTATTTCAGTAAGAATCACATAGAAATCCAGCGGGTGTCAGGCAGCTGGCAAAATAGAAAGGCTCTGCTAGCTGAGTTTACCCAGGACCTGTATCCAAACTCTGCCCATGTTTTTAACTTCTCATTCATAGACTCTCCTGTTTGCTATGACCCCTCACATGCTATGAACAGAGTTTTGACCTCTTGTAGGTCTTTCACTATTAGAATTAATGCATGCTTCCACTGCTAATGGCTCACAGGGTTCTCCTTCCCAAGTCTGACACAGTTCTATGCACTCCCCATCCTTAGTGTGGCCTCAGTTATCCTAGTAATCTTATGTCCATGACCAATATAACTTCCTCTTTTGAAGGTTATGACCAAGAGCTATGCTATATCAAGAAGGTTTACAATTCATGTAATGTATAATACTGTTGTTTGTTTCAATTAAAATTACAAAAAATTAAGTCAATATAGTTAATTATATGCATGATATTTATTGTGCTAAGATTTATTGGGCTCTGATTTACATTTTAATAGTAAACTATCCATTTAAATGAAAATAGTAAGATTTTCATATAGTGAAGCTAAGTATGTTACTTGGGAAAGTGGTTCAGAGACGGTGGAACCAAAGTCTGTATATATATCTTTAGGCTTCTTTTCTCCTGATCAATTTCTTCTTCCTTGAATCCCAAGGTATTACTTAAAGAGAGTTTCTGCCCAGATTCAAGTCTTTACTTTGAAAACTCCATAAGACAAGACAAAAATCCATTATGTATCTGTTGTAAATTTCCAAAAGCTAGGGTGGGCAAACAAGTTAGTTGAGGTTTAGAACATCTAGATTTCAACTGTGCTCAGTTTAGTTTTCCAAGAAATAGAGAATGGTCACCATAGAGAAACGCATTCAGATCATTAGAAGGCTAAGGTGGCAGCCGATAACAAAGAAGATAAAGGAAGCTACTCCTTGCTTATTGGAATAGCTTTTTAAAAAATCTAATTTCAAAAATAGTATTTCTCTTTTTATTGTATTCCAATTTATTATAGAAAAATTGGAAAATGGAAAACAAAAAAAGAAAAATGTCAGCCAGTGACCACTACTCTCATGGGGGACTTTCAGCCTTAAGGAGTAATTAAAGAGGAGGTGACAGTCATAGGGAAAAAAGATGCAACCCAAATTGGCAGGGCACAAAAATAGCAACATTTCCACAACATTATAATATTATTACTTAATCAGATTCTTTCCTAAAACCGGCCTTTGAGGAAAGTGTGGTGTGGATGAGTGAAGAGGTAATTTCGGTTGCTAAACAGGGTGTGGGATTAGGAGTTTCTGTTTGTTTGTTTTGAGACAGTCCCTATTGCCCAAACTGGAGCACAATGGTGCCATCACAGCTCACTGTAACCTCAGCCTCCCTGGTTCCAAGCAAGTCTCCTGAGTAACTGGGACTACAGATGTGTGACAGCATACCCAGCTATTTTTAAAAATGTTTTTGCCATGTTGGCCAGGCTTGTCTCAGACTCCTGGGCTCAAGGTATCTGCCTGTCTTGGCCTCCCAAAGTGTGGGATTATAGTCATGAGCCATTGTGCCTGGTGGATTATGGGTTTTTATGGAGAGAACCATGAGGGCACCAAAGAAAAGGAGCCCAGAGGCTGGAAACAGGGGAAACAAACTCCCTCTACTTAGACATGTTGCTTATTGCAGCCTTGCCCACTCTCCTTTGACTTGTTTCAAGTCTGTTCTCATACTTCCTTCTCTTTCCAGTACTCTCCTCTCAACTCTCCCACACCCCTGGCTCTCACCAGAATAATAATAGTAATAAAAACAACAGTAATATCAAAAGCAGCTAACATCTAGACAGCACATTACAGCTTACAAATGCTTTCATATATGTCCTCTCATTTAATATTTGTATTAGCATTTATTCATTTAACCAAAATTTAATGATCACTGGCTAATTTTTAAGTGAACAGAACAAGCCTAGTGAATTAAAGTATTATAGAACAAGCCTAGTGAATTAGGTATTAATAGTCCTTCTCCTAAAAATGAGGAAACAGTGTTTAGGAAGTTCAGGAAACTTTCCCAAGAGGACACGACTTTTATTTGAATCCAGAATTGAGCTCCAGGACTGCTTATTCTAAGTAACATTTTTTTTCTTTTTCATGGTTTCTTGAATAGTGAGCTAAAGAGTCAGTGAACTGAGTGTGTTTCTGTGACCTGAATCCTTAGTACTCTATAATAATAATTTGTTTCTAATGGAATTTTAAGCCCTGGAGTTTGTTTGGACCTAATTTTTATTGGATACCATTTCCTCAGTTCTTTCATATAAATATCTTACACTGAGAGACAAACACTGAAGGATTTCATTCATTGAGACATAATATTTTGCTGCATAAAATCCAAGAGGCTTTTCTAAGATTCATGGAAAAATAGTAGATATCCTGTACTAACTAGCACACCTTAATTCTTTACTGTTTATCTTTTGACATACTAAATCTAAACTTCATTAGAATAAGACTTTTGTATGTTTCCTTCAGGACTATATTCCAAGCATCTAGCTAGTGCCTGATCCATAATATACATTTGACATATGTTTAATTCTTGAGTGAATTAAAGCACATTGTTGGCGTAAATGTGAAGTTGAACTGAAAGTGTTTTATATACATCATTCATTCAACAAATTCAGTACCTGGCCAGGCACTGTGCTAGGAACTGAGGATAAAATGTAGATTATGTCATAGTGAAATAATTTTGTAAGTCAAGACTTATAAATTGAAAGTTATGGGAATTCAGTAAACTTTAAATATCAAAACAAAAAATGAAATGCAGCTGCTCAGATAACTGGGAAGTTCCAGGTAGAAATGTGGCTTCAGGCGTGGCTTACCCAGGGGGTTCATGTGCCATAGGAGGCATCTGCTTCCTTTATACATCTCTGTTCTGCTTTCCTTTGTGTTGCGTTTATTTTTAGGCAGGCTACTCTTAAGGGGAAGCAACACAGTTATCTCCCTGGCATACTTTTAGCTAGTGTTTGCAGCTTCTTTCTAAAGAGTTGTTCTAACATACAGGTGAGAAGTGATAATGATTTGAATTAGGGTAGTTCAATGGCAATGATAAGAAGTGAACTAATTTGAGCAACGTTTACAAAGTAGAGCTGATTTAATATGGAGGAAGAGGGAGAAGAAAAAGAGTCAAGGATTACTCCCAATTTTTTGAGTAGGGAAACGAGTGAATATTCACACCACTTACTGGTACTAAGTACACTGAAGTTGGGAGAAATATTTTGAAAAAGATAAGTTTAGTTTTGGATGTGTTGAGTTTGAGGTTTTCATAATATTTAAAAAGGTGTAGGCACTTTGATCTAAAAACCGTGAAAGAAATCTAGCTGGAGACGTATAGTCAGAAGCCTTTAGTATGAAGATGATAGTTGATTCCATGTGAGTAGATGAGATTACGTAGGAAGAGTTCGTAAAGTCTGAACATAAAAGGTCTCACCACAGAACCTTGAAGAACACTTATGAATAAGGGATGGGTAAAAGCGGAGAAGTTCACAAAGAATAATTACCAGAAATTTAGAATGAGGTGCTACAGGAGTTATGGGAGAAAGTATTGAGAAGAGCAGGATTACCAATATTATCAAATGTAGTTGAGAATTTAAGAATGATAAGGGCTCAGATATATTGGAAATGGAGTGGAGGCCACTTGTGATCTTATCAGGACCACTTCAGTTGAATAGTAGGGGTGGAAACCAGATGGCAGTGGTTAGAGGTGTAGTGGGAATTGAGGAAACAAGTAGAAAACTTCCAATAGATTTTTCTATAAAAGAGAGGCAAAAAACAGGGTAATAATTGGTATGGTGCATGGGATTGAGGAGGGACTTTTGCTTTTAATTGGGAGAGGTTGAAGAATATTGGCAGCTGTCTTTTCCAGCTTTTAGAGGACATTCACATTCCTTGACTCATGGTCCCTTCTCTCCATCTTCAAAGCCGGCATCATTGTCTCTCCTCTGCTTCCTTCTTTTACTTTTAAAGACCCTTATAATAATATTGGATCCATCCGGATATACCAAAATAATTTCCCTATTTTAAAGTCAGCTGATTCACAACCTTAATTCCTTTTGCCATGTAAATCAATATATTTATAAGTTCCCATGATTAGAATGTGGACATCTTTGGGAGGCCATTTTTATGACTGCCATAGCAGACCATACTAACTGATGAATTTCAGGGATCTGACACAGAACAGAAAAAGGTATTGGAGATGTTTAAGAAAAAGCTGAAACTAAGGAGGAGTTTTACACATAAGCAACAGAAAACTTATTTGTATGTGACTTAAAGTTGAAATGTTTTTGTTTTGTTTTTATAAGTTCTACATATCTCATTAATATTACCCAGATGCCTATAACCTTATGTTTTAGGTCAAAAACTTCATAAGCATCAGGTTTGATTAAAAGTCCATTTGGTAGCCTGTGTGGTTAGAAAACCAAATAAATGCATTACATATGATTAAATGTAAGCCTAAACTGAATTTGGAAGTGCATCTTAACATGATAAATGTAATCAGGAAACACAGAAAAGCAATAATTATTGATTTATATGTAAAAAAATGAATGTGATTTCATTAGTGGAGAAAACTTTAGAAGAAAATAGAATAATGGATGGAAAAATACCTTAATAACCAAAATTATTCTTACATAATTTTTGTTTTTCAGGAATAATTCCTTGATTAATCATATAACTATGATCATATGGGTTAGATTGAAGAACTATTTACAAGAGGTACCCTTGCGTTGAAAATAAAAACATCTCCATCTGGCTATAGCTAAAGAGAAATATAATCTAGGATTCTGTCAGATACAGGATATCAATGTTGCTTTTCAATAAACTACATAGAAATATCACTGTTGTTCCTTGTTAGTTTTCCTAGTATTTCTGGTGAACAAAGGTACCAGTGATTCTCATCTGTCTTCCACAGTAAACACTCATGATAAATGATGGCATTCATGTATGCAATACACATGAATGAAATTTAAGCTCAATTCCCTGAGCAGTATTTCTGATGCTATCTTTTTCTCTGTCACTCAAGATCATATAGCTGATAGTTTGAGAATTAAATTCATGCTATTATAGATGTAATACAAGGGCCTGCTAGCTTCTTAGATTCAGCCTCCTTTCAATACCCAAATAATTATCATCTGGGCTTTTTTTTTGTTTTTTTTTTTTGAGACGGAGTTTCTCTCTTGTTACCCAGGCTGAAGTGCAATGGCGCGACCTGGGCTCACCGCAACCTCCGCCTCCTGGTTTCAGGCAATTCTCCTGCCTCAGCCTCTTGAATAGCTGGGATTACAGGCATGCACCACCATGCCCAGCTAATTTTTTGTATTTTTAGTAGAGACGGGGTTTCACCATGTTGACCAGGATGGTCTCGATCTCTTGACCTCGTGATCCACCCGCCTCGGCCTCCCAAAGTGCTGGGATTACAGGCGTGAGCCACAGCACCCGGCCCATCTGGGTTTTTATCATATGGGAAGTCACACAGTGCAGACAAGTCCTGGGAATCCACAAGTCCTGGGAAGCCATGGTTAGAACTTACCTTCCCCTGGCTGTGGGCTTTGCCTAGCTTCTCCACCATTTTTCCCAACCCTGCTATCTCATAACTACTCTTCATGCAGTGCAGATATTTCTGCTCTGCCTCACTATAAAACTAGACATCACTTTTCTCTCTCCAAAACACAGCTGACAGGCTTTATTCTTCAAAAGACTTCACTCAAGAATGTGAACTATAATATAAGCTACCCTCCGGAAGGGGTCTTTATTTTGTCATAGACAAATCTCAAGTACCTAGAATATTGCTTGGCACATAGTGCAAGTTCATTAAAAACCTGTTGAATAAATGGAAAGTTTATGGAAACATAAGGTAATTACAATGCAGAAAAGTAGGAAATCCTACTCCTAAAATCTATTAGTCGTTCCTCAGCCCTCAACTAAATTCCTAGGACTTCATTCACTTTTCTTGCTGAGAAAACCTTATTTTAACTTTATTCTTGCTGTCCAAGAGAAAACAAAATGGTTAACCCCACGATAATCTTTCAGAAATGCTGCTGTGACCACAGAAAATAGCCTTTTACATTGCTTTTTGTAGTTAGGTTTCTTTTATTCCAAATCCAGTGTTTCAAAACAGAATCTATTACCTTTGCATAAGCAAAGGCTCATGAAAATGTTTATTCTAAAAGCCAAACTCCTTCTATCCCAAAGGTGATAGAAAATTTATTTTTAGCAATACGAAATATCAATAAAGCTTTGATGTTCCAGGTGGTTTTTTTCTTAAATATTTCAAAGAATCCAGATCAATATTCCCCCTTTTCCTCCTTGCATATACACAGCAATCTGAAAGTGGTAAAAGTGGTAGGCATTTTCCAGTCATTGATAAATCTGGCATTGGGAGAAGGCAAGGAGAAAATTTATCTTGGTTTTTAGACTCATAGGGATCATCCTTCCTCCCGTTGTACACATGTAAAGATGACTTTGAATCTCCTCTAATTCTTTTTTTTTCCAAAATAAGTCATATGCAAACTGCCCTGTGATAATTATTATTAGTAACATGTTTCTAGTGACCTTTCGTCATACCAGTATGTTGTAATAATTCAGCTGAAAGCACAAAGCAATAATTAAACCCAAAGGTCTTCATTCTCCTAGCTTTGTTTTCTAATTTGCACATGGTATGAAAGAAGTCTTTTCTAAATGTATAATTTACAGATTTGGAAAATAAAGATGTATGTGTATAATTAAAGCAATGACAACTTTATGTCACAAATGTAGAAAATATAGACAATATAGCATGGTAGTCAAGAGGACAGGTAGCACTTCAAACTACCTAAAATCCCCAGAGACTCCATGACAATAAAGCATGGTGACTAAGTACACACATCTTGGAAACAGAAAGACCTGGATTTGAATCCAACATTTACCTCTTATTACTGTGTCCTTGAACAAGTTATACGACCTCTCTGAGTCAGCTTCCTTACCTGTAAATAGGCACATTATTGCAGGTCTTAGAGGGTTATTGTACTCAGATATACAATGGTGCCTCTAAAAAATCAAAGTCCCAATTTCCCTTGGGCCTGTAATGCCACCTCTCCTGTTCTCCACAGCCACTATTTTATACCTTTTCATGTTCCTAAAATCTGTGCCCACATCCTACATCCAATGCTACTGAGAAAAAAAAAGGCACTCTAAGTAGGGTGACCATATAATTTCTCATCTAGATGGGGACAGCTTTGAGAGTCAAAGGGGATGCTCTTATAATTTTATACCAAGTCAATGAGTATTGACAAAGATTGTTCCAGATAAGCTAGGACATATAATTACTTTAATCACTAAGAAATTCCCTCAATTTCCAATCACCATGCTAAAATAATCTGACCTATATCTGTGCTCATACTTTTCTCCTCATCTCTCATGAGTGTGAAAAAGGTGTCACCTCTCTGTCACTGAAAATCCCTTTTCTTATACTCTGGACCCATGCCTTCTCACCTTCCCAACATTTCAGCTTTGCTCTATTATTCCTTCTCTCCTTCCTCTCCAACCTCACTCCAACCTTCCCTCTTTTTCTCACTGTCTCTCTCTCTCTTTCTCCTGGCTTCTTTCCATCAGAGCTATTCTCCCCTAGAGCCTGATCTTCCCCAGAGCTTCCAAATGGAAGGTAGTCCTGCTGACACCTTGATTTTAGCCAGTGAGACCTATGTTAAACCCCTGATCTACATAAAGGTAAAATAATACATTGTGTTGTTTTAAGCCTTTCAGTTTGTGATAATTTGTTAGAGCAGCAATGGAAAATTAATATACCTGCTATTTGCAACATTGTGCTGTTCATTTTTTTGATGCCTCATCTTTCTCTTTGTACCTTTTCTGCTTCTTTAGTGATGTTCCCCCACAGGAGGCATGGATAAGTCTGAGTGGGTTAGAGATGTAGTCATGGTGGTACACCTGAAACTTTTAGCCTATTTAATATAAGCTAGGTCATTTTTCATGACACTAGCTTTCCTCTACTCATGCCCTTAACTCATAATAGACATCCTCAGAAAGACCACATTATTTGTAAGCATAGTGCAGTGGTGTGAACTGAGGAGAAATAATCACCCATGCTCATAGCAAAAGTTTTCATTTTTATTCCTTAGGGAATGTTTCTGGAGTCAAAAATTTAAATTTAGTTAAAATTTTACTATCTCATTGTCAAAAAGGCTTATGTGATCTTTTGCTACCTATTGTCTATAGCAATGAATATGAATCAGAGGATGAGTTGGGTTTTTTAAAATTTTATTTTTAAAATAAGCATATAGTGAAATTGACTTTTTTTGGTGTACATACCTATGAATTCTAACACATATATGTTTACTTCTAAAAGTTTTATAATATTACATTTGATGTATAATCCATTTTGTGTTAACACATAAGGTATGAGATTTAGGTAATTTTTTTTCTTACAGATATGTAATTGTTTCAATGCCATTTGCTTAATGACTATTTTTCCGCATTGACTTGTCTTTACATCTTTGTTAAAAATCAATTGGTCATAGTTGCGTGGGTCTATTTTTGCAGTCTTCATTTGTTTTCCTTGATGTGTTTCTCTCTTTGCCAATGACACACTGTCTTGATGACTGTAGCTTTGTAAGAAGTTTTAAAAACAGGCAAAGTGAGTCCTGCAACTTTATTCTTCACCTTTAAATTGTTTTGGTGATTCTAATTCCTTTGCTTTTCTATATAAATTATAGGATCAGATTGGTTTGTATCAACAAAATCTCTCATGGGATTTTGATTTAAATATCATTATATGAGTAGATCAATTTGGGAGAAGTGACATTTTTAGTACATTGAATTTTCCAATCAATGAACATAGTATATCTCTCAATTTTAAAGTCTTATTTGCTTTCTTTTGTCAGCATTTGTAATTTTTGCCCTACAGACCCGGTACATCTTTTGTTAAACTTACACATAACTTTTTTTAGTTAATGTAAATGGTATTTTTTAAAAGTTGCTCTTCATTATTCATCAGTAGTATATAGAAATATGATTGATATTTGTACACTGACCTTGTATACTGCAACTTTGTTAAAGACACAGTTATGGGAGGTTTTATTTTCTACATAGACAATAATGTCATCTGCAAGTAGGAAAAGTATTCTTTCTTTCCAATCTGTATGCATTTTATTTCTTTTTTGCACCCTATTTCACTGATTATGACTTCCAGTACTGTGTAAGAGTTGTACCCTTGCCTTGTTCTCATTGTTAGGAGGAAAGCATTCAGCCCTTCACAATTAAATATGATGTTAGTAGTATTACATTGAGAAAGTTTCCTTCTATATTTAGTTTTCTGAGATTTTTAGATCATAAATTGAATTTTGTCAAATGCTTTCTTCTGCATTAATTGATTGAGTTTGTGGTCTTCTGTAGAGTTTGTAGTTTTCCTTATATATGGTGAATTATTAGGTTGGTGCAAAATTAATTGCCATTTTTGCCATTACTTTTAATGGCAAAGTTTTCACTAACCCAGTATATTGACATATATATATACATAAAAAAAGTTCAATTTGTTAATATTTATATATATATAAATTCAATTTGTTGAGGATTTTTGTATCCATATTCATGAGCAATATTGTGTTAGTGGTTTTCTTTTCTTCTGTTATCCTTGTCTGATTTTGGTATAGAGTACGGTGTTTGGAATGTTTCTAACTACAAAATTAATTCCCTTAATATTTATGAGATTCTTCCAATTTTCTATTTCATCTTGAATGAGTTTAAGTAGTATGTGGATTTCAAGCAATTGGTCTATTTTATCTGTATCATAAAATGTATGTGCATAGAGTATTTCATAGTATTTCCTAGCTTTTAAAAAAATATTTTCATGGTCTGTTATGATATCTCTTCTTTTGTTTCTATTTTCAGTCTTTGCAGTGTTATTTGGACCAGATCCACGTGTATAATCATTCAGTAGCCAGTCTAAGACCTGAGGAATGATTTAACTTTTAGTTTAGTTTTCAGAGTCTTTGGTATGCTGATTAGGGCAGATGCATGCAGGTATGGTTTGGAGATGAACCTAGGAGTTCAGAACCAACTTTATTGGGTTGCTTTTTTCGGCTTCTCTCCATGAATATCTCCATTACTTTCCAGTTCCCTGAAGTTCCCCTTTTCAGTCTTGCTTCCAGAAAGCTGGACTTTTATTTACTCTGTTCTGCCTGGCATTTCTTATGACTCTCTACCAGTGCTGTGGCTAAGCAGTAGAATGACAGAGAAGGTAGAAAACAATGGGGCTTACCCCACCCTCTTAGGTTTTGGGATCTGAGCTCCTGCAAGTGGAGAGAAAGTTTCTTATTTCTCAGAATTTTAGATAATTGCAGCATCCCCTGCACTGGCCACCCCTCAAGTCTAGAGCTCTTTCTGTTTTCACTGATGGCTACTTCCAGGTTTTAGGCTGCTTACAGTTTAGGCCAGAGGACATCAGTGGAATACATGATACACACACTAGTGGTTAGTGGTTCTTTAAATCTGGTCTTTGTTACTCGTTTGCCTGCTGCTGTTTACTTTTCAGAGTCTCCAAATGTCTACTTCATGCATTCTATATAGGTTTTTAAAATTACATTCAGTGAGAGAGACAAGGTAGAATTTGCTTACTCTGTCTTATTCCAAACAAGAATTGAATAGAATTTTTTTATTAGATTGGAAAGTGATATGCTTTGAACTGAAGAACTTTGGTGATTAATTTCATGGACAACACTGAGTATCCTGGTGGAATGGTGATGGCAAGGGGATTAATATTTTGGAGATTGAAGTTAACTTCTTTGTAGCCTTACCCAGGGCTGCCTTAGCTCCAAAACTCATTATCCCCTGCCCCTTTCTAGCCTGCTTGAAAACCTCATATTAAAGAGTTGAACAATTATCAACTCAGGGACACAATTTGCCATAACCTTCAGTGGCACAGGGCTTTAAACTGAGTATCTGCAAACAGAATTCTATCTCCATTGGCTCATTTTTCCAGTCAGCTGTCTACTGATAGTTTAATCTGTCAACATTTGCTAATTTCATCATTTCATGTGACATCTGTAGTAAACTTAAAGACCATTGCATATAAGATTTATTGAATGAAGCATAAAATTCTTATATTTTATAGCTTCACTTAAAGTTATTTAAAATTATTTTTAGGATCTATAGCTAACCAATTCAGTGTGTTGAAATGGCAAGAGTTTAGTCCTGCCCTAAAGTACACAAAAAGATGATTACATGTAATTTGGTGGAATACTCCTTGCATTTGTGTTGCCAGTTAATCCTCCTGTAAGCAGTTTAGTTGTTCACACACTGCAAAGTATGTGGATTAGGGTGAGGCAAAGACTGTGTGGGAATTTATAAAGATCAGGAACACTAGTTTGCCCTATTAAATCCAATTTTCTCTTCTTTATGACCAGCTTAGCATCAGAATATTGTCCCTGAAATGAACATTAGAGGCAATTAACCTAACTTACAAAAAAAGAAAAGTAAATATAGTTAAGTGACTTGCTTCAGATTATACAGCTGGCAGGTGACAACACTAGGCTTAGGGTATAGATTCTCTGACTTCCAGCCTATTGGACCATGTTTACAAAGCAATTCTATAAACTCATCATTAGCTGGAAGGGTATTCAGGATGTTAGGAGCCACCAATCGTAAAAAGGCACACAGGAAGTTTACATCTCTTTAAAGCCTGCACCCTGGTCTTATTTCCTATTTGGAGTGGTTAAACTTTCACATGCTCACATGCATGTTCAGCTTGAGGGTTAGGAGAGAGTTAAAGGTCAGAAGCATGCACTGTGGTCACTTAGAAGCAGGACAATATCACAAGCTTTCACCTTGGTATATACTCAGTTGCATCATCCACAACAGCAGTAACGAAGGCAAACATTCTTTGAGAGCATATGTGTGGCAGGTACCAGACTGGTCACTGGTGATAGAAAGAGTAGCCCAGGTTTAGTCTCTGCCCTCAATGAGCTCACAGTGTAGTTAGTAATAGTTGGTTTGTCTCTGCAGAATGTTCTCTGAGCTAAATAATATATAATTAGAGAGCAGCTGTTTTTTTTCCTTTCTCCCTTTCTCTAATTTTGTATTCATTCCTCTTTATAAATGTGGGATGTGCATTCAAGAGCTACTTTAATCTTATTAGCCTTTTTGGAAGTCCTGAAGCATCTTTGGGTGAACAAGAACCAGCCGTGTAAGCAAACAGATTTCTTAACACTGATTCATTAGGTGGATAGCCACACTGTTTTCTGGTTTCCTCAACACCTCTGACAGCCTGAGGTCTTGGAGTGCTCCTAAAATTTCTAGGTTCTTGTTTTCATCTCTGTTAGCATGTAAAGATAAAGGGTGTGGGGGTGTTTCTAGACCCCACTCATTCCTGGTTCTGCTTTCTTATGATCTGCTCTGCTCTTGAGTGTCTGGGCTACATCCTCTGCTACATTTGCCCTGGCTTGGGCTGTATTCTTTGACTCACAGCTTCCTATCAGCACTGATATTTTGATTGGGCTCATCCTGTTGCACAGAATAAAGTATCAGAAAGCACCTATATTACTTGTAAATCAATGCTAAACAATAAATTAGTAAAAAAAGAAAATGGAGAAATGTGTTACAGTGTAGTTTTTGGAAAAAAGACATGGGACAAGTAAGGGAATAGTTACTGGTAATAACTATAGTTAGTTTTTGCTCTGCCTTCTTACCTTATTTCTGCTAAGTTATCATATCAAATATTTTCAAAAGTGATGACAGCTAATGAGGGCAGAGGAGCAGGGTGGAGCCTAGGAATTTTATTTACTTCAATGACTTGGTACCTCTTGCCTCTGGCCTCCTTGGCATTTCAAGTCTTCAAGGCTTTAAAACAATATTTAAGAGAAGATGGCAACTGTGTTCAGATAATATGCAGCAATATTTTTAATTGAAGCAATATAATTGATAACTGTTTTAATTAAAAGCCAATTAAAAGAGGAACCAAATACATGAATTCTGCAATCCAGGTATCTTTAAGAATTACCAGTCTGTGTAGATTTTTGCTAAGATTAGAAACCAAACATGTTTACCTGGAGGCCTTCAGGCTGACTCTCCACTCTTTAAGGGGAATCTAAGTGAACACAGGCTGCAAATTCAGATCAGAGGGCTCTGAGATGGCCCTGTCAAGAGATTTTAGCAAAGATAGATTAAAACAAAGATCTAGGTTTCTACTAGGAATTACAGATCAAGGATCTGGAACCTTTTACAGCATCTTAGACTAGAGAGGATTCCATGAGGTATTTCTGGGCCCATGGCTGTTCTTACAGTCTCTGAACCAGTCCATACCCACTGGCTTATGTACACAATTAATAGGAGAGAGGAGTCGTGAATAATCTGAGGGCATCCAAATGGCATGGGACAAAATCATAACAATTTAAAAAATATCTACTGCCAAAAATTGTCCCTGACATTTATTAACTGCTGTATTTGTGTGATCTTATTCAATCATTACAATATCCTTTAAGGGGTGGATACTATTATTTCCCTAATTTTTAGATGAGGAAACTAAAAAATATCGATGACTTGATGTCTTGTAGATAGAAAATGGAATTTTTCTTCATGTCACATTCAGACTGTTTGAATGGCTCAAAATAAAATGGAGGCCATTACTGTTTAAAAGTCTTATTTTGATTATGGTAACAATATGCAGTAAAGTTTTATATCTGCAAGACTCCCTTTGATTTTATGGTGGGAAATCAAAAACCTTGCAATACTCATTTGCTAAAGATCATGCAAGTAGTAAATGGCAGAGCTGAGAGTAAAACTCGTGATTTTTGACAAGGCAAAGTCCTTTTCACTAACTTCTTGATGGTAGAATTCAGAAGGTTATGAAAGTGGTTGGAAGCCTGCAATTATACAGTAACCAGGAATTTGCTACCATCTAGTGGGTTGATTGAGTAATTTACATTTTCAAAAGCAGTTTCAGATATTGCATATAGAGCAGCATAAACACATACACACACACACACACACACACATAGGCAAAGAAAGATAATACTGTTGTCAAAGAATATGAGGTGAATAGGAATTGTGAAGGTCCTCTAGTCTATTGCCAACATTTTACAGATGGGAGCATTTAAAATGTTCTCCAAGGTCACACAGTAAATATAATGGCAGCAAAACTGGGAGTGAAACTCCAGTCTCTTCGCTTTTGGTTCAGTGTTCTTTTCCTCTGATACTCCATAAACAGGAAAGAAAAGGTTCTTTTAATTAACAGAATCCAAAATCAAAGTATTTGCCTGAAGTATTTTGAGTCTTTCAGCACAAATATCATTCAGCTTTCTATTTTGGCAGTCAAGTCTCAGTTACATTAGTGGAAAGGAAACTTGTTGTAGGTAATAGGAATATATAACTATATATCCATATTTATATACATTTATGTTTATATTCCTGTACTTATAACTATGCCTATACTTATATACCTACACTCAGAGTGCTCGTAAAGTTGCTAGGTTCTAGTTTACATTCCTGTTAGCATCTAAGGATAAAGGATATAGGATGCTTATTGCTGCTTTATTCTTAGATACTAACAGGGATGAAAACAAGAACCTAGCAACTTTAGGAGTACTCTAAGACCTGAGGCTGCCAGGGGTGTTGAGGAAACCAGAAGAGGAGAGTATAGCTATCCCCTTGTTGAGTCAACATTAGGAAATCTGTCTGCTTATATTGCTCATTCTTATTCACTGACATATGCCTCATGACCTCTAGAAAGGCTGATTAAAGTAGTTCTTAATCTATTTATCTTAGGCTAATACTAGAATAAATTTCCCTTTCTTAGGCACATAATAACTTGTGATAGACTAGAAGTAGACTGGATGGCAGTAGACTACTGTTCAGCATTTAAAAAAAAGTTAATAAAAAAGATGAATAGATTGTAAATAATGAAGTATATATTGTATAAGGTATACTTCATGCCATTATTGTCAGAGCAGTAAAAGAGTTTTGTAATGAGTTTTTTAAAAGCTGATTTCAAAAACATATTTTTATTCCTACTTTTGATAAATTTATTTTGCATATCAAATAGCATACAAGATCTACTATAATACACTTTTAAATATTCTTAAGAACTGGTTTGTTGTATCTATACATGGATAGACCATTACTTAAAATGGTGGGTCTTTCTTTGTCATATTTGTTAATTTCTTTCTTAAAACAGTGTATCTTGGGAAGTGAAAACTGTTTGGCTGTGTTCTTTTGAAAGACAGCAGGGGAACTGGGGCAGAGACAAACCTGGGCTCCTCTCAGGAAAAAGTCCTTTTTTTTCTGTGGATGGTTTCTAAAATGTCCGATATGGAGATTTTAGAGGATTTCTTGGTTTTCAGCCCTTTTCCAAGACATTCTCATAGATGGACGCCACCATCAAGCATGTTGCCATCTTTGCTGTACTCATTTGTTATCATTGTCAATATTGCAGGATTGTAAACACAGTGAAAAGTTTCAATATACTTTTAGTAATTTTAAAAGACAATGAGAGAAATAAAGCAAAAGAAAGGAAGGAAGGAAGGAAAGAGAAGAAAAGCAAGCAAGCAGGTAGAAAGGCAAGCATTAAAACTTTTAAACCCAAACAACAATACACAAAAGAAATCTGGCTGCCTGTTTGGATACATAGGTAGAAAAATGTCTTTCCGACCGAAGCAAGAAAAATTTCTCCCATTACAACTTTGGCCGTCATTTAGAGAAGCTGCTTTTCTTTGATGACTATGCCCAATAGATAGAGATAGAGTGGGATCTATCTGAGTTCACAGACTTTGAGGTTAGATTGCCTAGGTTTGAATCTTAGCTCCACCATCATTTATTAATGATTTATTAATGGTGGTGGAGCTGAGGGCCACTACCAGTATTTAACCTGTAGCCAATCATTTAATCTCTGTATATAAATCTTCCTAATATAAAACCAGTATAATTATTATAGCTATCTCACAATTTATTTCTCTGTGTGTGAATATGACATACTGCAGTTAAAGTGTTTAGAACAATGTTTTGCACATAGTAAACAATTTTGTTATTAGAATAACTTTGGATGGGTTGTAGTTAGAGATTTTTTTCTCTTAATTTAAAAAAAATTTTGTGCATACATAATAGGTGTATATGTTTATGGTATATATGAGATGTTTTGATAGAGGCATGTAATGTGAAATCATCATATCATGAAGAATGGAGTGTCCATCACCTCAAGCATTTCTCCTTTGTGTTACAAACATCTAATTACACTCTTAGTTATTTTGAAACTCACAATGAAGTTATTATTGACTATAGTCACTCTGCTCTGCTGTCAAATAGCAAGGCTTATTCTTTCTATTATTTTTTTTACCCAGTAACCATTCCTGGCCCCCTGCCAGCCCACCACTATCATTCCCAGCCTCTGGCAAATGATCCTTCTATTCTCTATATCCATAAGTTCGAGTGTTTTGATTTTTAGACCCTGCAAATAAGTGAGAACATGCAGTGTTTGTCTTTCTGGTTTTACTTATTTCATTTAAACAAAATGATCTCCAGTTATATCCATGTTGTTGCAAATGACAAAATATCATCCTTTTTATGGCTGAATACTACTCTACTGTGTATATGTACCACATTTTCTTTTTTTAAACAAATTTTATTTTACTTTAGGTTCCAGGATACATGTGAAGAATGTGCAGGTTTGTTACATAGGTATACATGTACCATGATGATTTGCTGCACCTATCAACCCATCATCTAGGTTTTAAGCCCCACATGCAGTAGGTATTTCTCTGAATGCTCTCCCTCCCCTTGCCCACAACCCTCCAACAGGCCCCAGTGTGTGTTGTTCCCCTCCTGTGTGCACATGTTCTCATTGTCCAACTCTCACTTGTGAGTGAGAACATGCAGTGTTTGGTTTTCTGTTCCTGTGTTAGTTTGCTGAGGATGATGTCTTCCAGCTTCATCCATATCCCTACAAAAGACATGATCTCATTCTTTTATATGGCTGCATAATATTTTGTGGTGTGTATGTACCACATTTTCTTTACCTAGTCTATCATTGATGGGCATTTGGGTTGGTACCATTCTTTGCTATTGTAAAGAGTGATGCAATAAACATATGTGTGCATGTGTCCTTATAGTAGAATGATTTATAATCCTTTGGGAATATACCTAGTGATGAGATTGCTGGGTCAAATGGTATTTCTGGTTCTGGATCCTTGAGGAATCACCACACTGTCTTCCACAATGGTTGAACTAATGTACATTTCCATCAACAGTATAAAAGCATTCTTATTTCTCCACATCCTCTCTAGCATCTATTGTTTCTTGACTTTTTAATGATCACCATTCTGACTTGTGTGAGATAGCATCTCATTGTGGTTTTGACTTGCATTTCTCTAATGATCAGTGATGATGAGCTTTTTTCCATGTTGTTGGCCAAAGAAATGTCTTCTTTTGAGAAGTGTCTGTTCATATCCTTTTTCCACTTCTTGATGGGGTCGTTTGTTTTTTCTTGTAAATTTGTTTAACTTCCCTGTAGATTCTGGATATTAGACCTTTGTCAGATGGGTAGATTGAAAAATTTTTCTCCCATTCTGTAGGTTACCTGCTCACTCTCTTTCTTTTGCTGTGCAGAAGCCCTTTAATTAGATCCCATTTGTCAATTTTTGCTTTTGTTGCAATTACTTTTGGCGTTTTAGTCATGAAGACTTTGCCCATGCCTATGTCCTGAATGGTACTGTCTAGGTTTTCTTCTAGTGTTTTTGTGGTTCTGGGTTTTACATTTAAGTATTTAATCTATCTTGAGTTAATTTTTGTATAAGTTGTAAGGAAGGGGTCCAGTTTCAGCTTTCTGCATATGGCTAGCCAGTTTTCCCAGCATGATTTATTAAATAGGGAATCCTTTTCCCATTGCTTATTTTTTTCCCACCAGTTTGTCAAAGATTAGGTGGTTTTAGATGTGTGCTCTTATTTCTGCGGTCTGTGTTCTGTTCCATTGGTCTATATGTCTGTTTTGGTACCAGTACCATGCTATTTTGGTCACTGTAGCCTTATAGTATAGTCTCAAGTTGGGTAACATGATATCTCCAGCTTTGTTCTTTTTGCTTAGGGTTGTCTTGGCTATACAGCTCTTTTTCTGGTTCCATGTGAAATTTAAGGGAGTTGTTTTTTTTTTTGTTTTTGTTTTTCTAATTCTGTGAAGAATGTCAATGGTAGCTTGATGGGGATAGCATTGAATCTATAAATTACATTGGGCTGTATGGCCATTTTCACTATGTTGATTCTTCCTACCCATGAGCATGGAATATTTTTCCACTTGCTTGTGTCCTTTCTTATTTCCTTGAGCAGTTGTTTATATTTGTCCTTGAAGAGGTCTTTCATGTCCCTTGTAAGCCGTATTCCTAGGTATTTTATTCTCTTTGTAGCGGTTATGAATGGGAGTTCATTCATGATTTGTCTCTTCTCTTGTCTTTTGTTGTTGTATAGGAATGCTTGTGATTTTTGCATATTCATTTTGTATCCTGAGACTTTGCTGAATTTGCTTATCAGCGTAGGAAGTTTTTGGACTAAGACTATGGGGTTTTCTAAATGTAAAATTATGTTATCTGTAAACAGAGACTATTTGAATTCCTCTCTTCCTATTTGAATACCATTTATTTCTTTCTCTTGACTGATTGCCCTGGCCAGAACTTCCAATAATATGTTGAATAGAAGCGGTGAGAGAGGGCATCCTTGTCTTGTACGGGTTTTCAAAGGGAATGCTTTCACCTTTTGCCCATTCAGTATGATATTGGCTGTGGGTTTGTCATAAAAAGCTCATATTATTTTGAGATATGTGTCATCAATACCTAGTTTATTGAGAATTTTTAACATGAAGGGATGTTGAATTTTGTTGAAGGCCTTTTCTGCATCTACTGAGATAAGAATGTGGTGTTTGTCATTGGTTCTGTTTATGTGATGGATTACTTTTTTTTATTTGTGCATGTTGAACCAGGCTTGCATCCCAGGGATGAAGCTGACTTGATCATGGTGGATAAGGTTTTTGAAGTGCTGCTGGATTCTGTTGCCAGTATTTTATTGAGGATTTTTGCATCAATGTTTAACCAGGATATTGGTCTGAAGTTTTCTGTTTTTGTCCTGTCTGTGCCTGGGTTTTCACATCAGGATGATTCTGGCCTCATAAAAAGAGTTAGGAAAGAGTCCCTCCTTTTCAATTGTTTGGAATAGTTTCAGAAGGAATGGTACCAGCTCTTTTTTGTACCTCTGGTAGAATTTGTCTGGTCCTGGGCTTTTTTTCTGGTTGGTAGACTATTAATTACTGCCACAATTTCATAGCTTATTATTGGTCTATTCAGGGACTCAACTTCTTCCTGGTTTGGTCTTGGGAGGGTGTATGTGTCCAGGAATTTATCCATTTCTAGATTTTCTAGTTTATTTGCATGGAGGTGTTTATAGTATTCTGTGATGGTAGTTTGTATTTCTCTGGGGTTGGTGGTGATATTCCCTTATTGTGTCTATTTGATTCTTCTGTCTTTTTTTCTTTATTAGTCTAGGTAGCAATCTATATATTTTGTCAATCTTTTCAAAACACCAGCTCCTGAATTCATTGATTTTTTGAAGGTTTTTTTTTTGTGTGTCTCTATCTCTTTCAGTTCTGCTCTGATCTTAGTTATTTCTTGTCTACTGCTAGCATTTGGATTTCTTTGCTCTTGGTTCTCTAGTTCTTTTAAGTGTTATATTAGGGGGTTGATTTAACATCTTTCTACCTTTCTGATGTGGGCATATAGTGCTATAAATTTTCCTCTTAACACTGCTTTAGCTGTGTCCCAGGGATTCTGATATGTTGTCTCTTTGTTCTCATCAGTTTCAAAGAAGTTTTTAAATTTATGCCTTAATTTCATTTTTTACCAGGAGTCATTCAGGAACAGGTTGTTCAACTGCCATGTAGTCGTTTGGTTTTGAGTGAGTTTCTTAATCCTGAGTTCTAATTTGATTGTACTGTGGTCTGAGAGACTGTTTGTTATGATTTCAGTTCTTTTGCATTTGCTGAGGAGTGTTTTACTTCCAATTATGTGGTCAACTTTAGAATAAGTGCCATGTGGCACTGAGAAAAAAGGCATATTCTGTTGATTTGGGTTGGAAAGTTCTGTAGTTTTTTGTTAGGCCCACTTGATCTGGAGCTGAATTCAAGTCCTGAATATCCTTGTTAATTTTCTGTCTCGCTGATCTAACATTGAGAGTGGGGTGTTAAAGTCTCCTGCTATTATTGTGTGGGAGTCTAAGTCTCTCTATAGGTCTCTAAGAACTTGCTTTATGAATCTGGGTGCTTCCGTATTGAGTGCACATATATTTAGTTCTTATTGCACTGATGCCTTTACCGTTATGTAATGCCCTTCTTTGTCTTTTTTGATCTTTGTTGGTTTAAAGTATGTTTTAGGTGGGGCATGGTAACTCACACCTGTAATCCCAGCACTTTGGGAGGCCTTGGCAGATGTATCACTTGAGATTGGGAGTTTGAGACCAGCCCAGCCAAGACAGTGAAACCCTGCCTCTACTAAAAATACAAAAATTAGCCAGGCGTGGTGGCGGTTGCCTATAATTCCAGCTACCCAGGAGGCTAAGGCAGAAGAATCACTTGCACCCAGGAGGTGGAGGTTGCAGTGAGCTGAGATTGTGCCACTTACACTACAGCCTGGGTGGCAGAATGAGACTCTGTTTCAAAAAATAAATAAATAAATAAAAGGTCTTTTTTTTCAGAGACTGAGATTGCATCCTCTACTTTATTTTTTGCTTTCCATTTGCTTGGTAAAATTTCCTCCATTCCTTTATTTAAGCCTATTTGAATCTTTGCATGTGAGATGGGTCACTTGAATACAGAACACTGATGGGTCTTGACTCTTTATCCAATTTGCCGGTCTGTGTCTTTTAATTGAGGCATTCAGCCCATATACACTGAAGGTTAATATTGTTATGTGTGAATTTGATCCTGTCATGTTGATACTAGCTGGTTATTTCGCACACCAGTTGATGTGGTTTCTTCATAGTGTCATTGGTGTTTATATTTTGGTGTGTTTTTGCAGTGGCTGGTACCAGTGTTTTCTTTCCATATTTAGTGCTTTCTTTCCATATTTAGTGCTTTCTTTAGGAACTCTTGCAAGACAGGTCTGGTGGTAATGAAATCCCTTAGCATTTTCCTGTCTGGAAAGGATTTTATATCTCCTTCACTTATGAAGTTTAGTTTGACTGGATATGAAATTCTGGGTTAAAAATTCTTTAAAAATATTTAATATTGGCCCCCAATCTCTTCTGGCTTACAGGGTTTCTGCTGAGGGATCTGCTGTTAGTCTGATGGTAGGTGACCTGATCTTTCTCTCTGACTACCTTTAACATTTTTTCCTTCATTTCGACCTTGGAGAATCTGATGATTATGTGTCTTGGAGTTGATCTTCTTGTGGAGTATCTAATGGTTTTCTCTGTAGTCCCTGAAGCTGAATGTTGGCCTGTCTTGCTAGTTTGGGGAGGTTTTCCTGGATAATATCCTGAAGTGTGTTTTCCAGCTTGGTTCCATTCTCCCCATCTCTTTCAGGTTCAATCAATCATAGGTTCAGTCTTTTTACATAGTCCCATAATTCTTAGAGGCTTTGTTCATTGCTTTTTATTCTTTTTTCTCTAAACTTGTCTGCAGGCCTTATCTCAGCAAGGTGGTCTTCAAACTCTGATATCCTTTCTTCTCCTTTATCGATTTGGCTATTGATACTTGTGTATGTTTCACAAGGTTCTAGTTCTGTGTTTTTCAGCTCCATCCAATCATTTATGTTCCTTTCTAAACTGGTTATTCTAGTTATTAGCTCCTGTAACCTTTTATGAAGGTTCTTACCTTCTTTGCATTGGGTTAGAACATGCTGCTTTAGCTGGAGGATTTTGTTATTACCTACCTTCTGAAGCCAACTTCTGTCAATTTATCCATCTCATCCTCTGTCTAGTTCTGTGCCCTTGTAGGAGAGGCATTGCCATCTTTTGGAAGAAAAGAGAATTCTGGATTTTGGAATTTTCAGTGTTTTTGTGCTGGTTTTTCCTCATCTTTGATTTACCTACCTTTGACCTTTGAGATGGATGACCTTTGCATGGGGTTTGTGTGTGTGTGTGTGGGGGGGGGTCTTCTTTGTTGATTTTGTTGTTGTTGCTTTCTGTTTGTTAGTTTTTTTTTCTAACAGTCAGCTCCCTCTTCTGCAGGTTTGTTTTAATTTGCTGGAGATACACTCCAGACCCTGTTCACCTGGGTATTACCAGTGGAAACTGCAGAACAGCAAAGATTGCTGCCTGCTTCTTCCTCTGGTTCCAGAGGGTCACCAGCCTGATGCCAGTCAGCTCTCCTGTATGAAATGTCTCTTGACCGCTGTTGGGAAGTCTCTCCTACTCAGGAGCCCCAGAAGGTCAGGGACCTGCTTGAGGAGGCAGTCTGCCCCTCAGCAGAGCTTGTGTACTGTGCTGGGAGAATCCCCCTTGTCAGGATAAGCTTCTCTCTTCAGAGCAGGCAGGTAGGAAAGATTAAGTCTGCCGAACTTGAAACTGCAGCTGCCCCTCCCCCCAGGTGCCCTTTCCCAGGGAGATGAGGGTTTTATCTGAAAGCTCTTAACTGGGGCTGCTGGATTTCCTGCAGAGATGCCCTGTGCAGTGAGGAGGAATCTAGAGAAGCAGCCTGATCACAGCCACTTTGCTGTGCCATGCTAAATGCTATCCAGTACAAATCTCCCAGTCTCTTCAGCATTGTCAGGGGAAAACCACCTACTAAAGCCACAGTAATGGAGGTCGTTCCTCCTGGCACCAAATTCAGTCATCCCAGGCTGACTCCGGACTGCGCCAGCAGTGCAAATTTTAAGCCAGTGGTTCTTAACTTTTTGGGGTCCATGGGAGTGGGACCCGCTGAGTGAGACCACATGACTCCCTGGCTTCAGCCCTTTTTTCCAGGGGAGTGGATGATTTTTCTGTCTCACTGGAGTTCCAGGCACTGCTGGAGTGTGAAAAAAATTCCTGCAGCTCACTGCCTGCCCAAACAGCTGCCCAGATTTGTTTTTGAAACCCAGGTCCCGGGTGGTCTAGCCCACCAGAGAATCTCCTGATTTATGGATTACAAAATCCATGGGAAAAGAATAGTACCCCAGGCAGCTAGCACAGGCCCTTACTGCTTCTTTAGGGTGGGAGAAGGAAGTCCCCTGGCTTCTTACACTTCATGGGTAAAGTGATGCCCCACCCTGCTTCTCTCTCTCCATGGGTTGCACCCACTGCCTAACCAGTCCCAGTGAGATGAACTGGGTACACCAGTTGGAAATGCAGAAATCACCTGCCTTCTGCGTTGGCCTTGCCAGGAGCAGCAGATGGAAACTGTTTCTATTTGGCCATCTTGGCCCCTCCCCCCAAATTTTCTTTATCCATTCCTGCGTTGATGGACACTGGTTGCTTCCAAATCTTGGCTATTGTGAAGAGTGCTGTGGTAAACATGGGAGTGCAGGTACCTTTTTAATATACTGATTTCCTCTCTTTTGGATATATACCCAGAAGTGAGATTGCTGGATCATATGTTAGATTTATTTTTAGTTTTTTGAGAAACCTCCAAACTGTTCTTCATAGTGGTTTTACTAATCTACATTTCCACCAACAGTGTATGAGGGTTCCCTTTTTGCCATGTCCTTGCCAGCATTTGTTATTGCCTGTCATTTGGATATAGGCCATTTTAACAGAGATAAGATATCTCATTGTAATTTTGATTTGCATTTCTCTGATGATCAATGATGTTGAGCATATATCTGTTTGCCATTTTTATGTCATCTTTTGAGAAAAGTCTATTCAAATCTTTTGCCCATTTTTTGGATCAGATTATTAGATTTCTTTTTCCCTGTAGAGTTGTTTGAGTTCCCTATATATTCTGGTTAGTAATCCCTTCTCAGATGGATAGTTGGCAAATATTTTCTCCCATTCTGTGGGTTTTCTATTCACTTTGTTGATTGTTTTCTTCACTGTACAGAAGCTTTTCAACTTGATGTGATCCATTTGTCCATTTTTGCTTTGGTTGCTTCTGCTTATGGGGTATTGCTTGTGAAATTTTTGCCCAGACCAATGTCCTAGAGATTTTCCCCAATGTTTTCTTGTAACAGTTTCATAATTTGAGGTCTTAGATTTAAGTCTTTAATCTATTTTGATTTTTGTATATGGCCAGAGATAGGGGGTTGTTTTATTCTTCTGCATATGGATATCCAGTTTTTCCCATACCATTTATTGAAGAGACCGTCTTTTCCCCAGTGTATGATTTGGAGCCTTTGTCAAAAATGAGTTCACTGTTGGTGTGCAGATTTGTTTCTGGTTTCTCTGTTCTGTTTCATTGCTCTATGTGGCTATTTTTACACCAGTACAATGCTGTTTTGGTTACAATAGCTCTGTCATATAATTTGAAATCATGTAATGTGATTTCTTCAGTTTAGTTATTTTTACTTAGGATAGCTTTGGCTATTCTGTGTCTTTTGTGGTTCCATATAAATTTTGGGATTGCGTTTCCTATTTCTGTGAAGAATGTCATTGGTATTTTCATAGAGATTACATTAAATCTGTAGATTGCTCTGGGTAGTATGAACATTTTAACAACATTGATTCTTCCAATTCATAAACATGAACTATTTTTCTGTTTTTTGGTGTCCTCTTCAATTTCTTTCATCAGTGCTTTATAGTTTTTGTTACAGAAATCTTTCATGTCTTTGGTTAAGTGAATTCCTAGGTATTTAATTTTATTTGTGGCTATTGTAAATGGAATTATGTTTCTTATTTTTTATTCAGATGGTTAACCATTGGCATATAGAAATGCTACTAATTTTTGTATGCTGATTTTTGTGTCCTGCAACTTTACTGAATTTGTTTTTCAGCTCTAATAATTTTTTGGTGAATTCTTTTAGGATTTTTCAAATATTAGATTATATCATCTTCAAACAAGAATAATTTGACTTCTTCCATTCCAATTTGAATGCTGTTTAATTTTTTTCTCTTGTCTGATTGCCATTGCTAGGACTTCCAATACTATGTTGAATAACAGTGGTGAAAGTGGGCATCCTTGTCATGTTCCAGTTTTTAGAGGAAAAACTTTTTTTTTCCCCATTCAGTATGATACTATCTGTATATATGTCATATATGCCTTTTACTATGTTGAGGTATGTTCTTACTATACCCAGTTATCTGATGGTTTTTATCATGAAGGGATGTTAAATTTTATCAAATGCTTTTTCAGAATCAATTAAAATGATCATGAAGTTTTTCCTTCCTCATTCTCTTGATATGATGTATCACATTGATTGATTTGCATATATTGAACCATCCTCATGTCCTAGGGATAAATCCCACTTGGTCCTAATGAATAATCTTTCTCATGTATTGTTAAATTCAGTTTGCTAATATTTTGTTGAGGATTTTTGCATCAGTCTTCATCAGAGATATTAGCCTATTGTTTTCTTTTTTTGATGTGTCTTTGGTTTTGGTATTAGGATAATACTGGCCTCATAGAATGATTTTTGAAGTATTCCTCTCCTCCTCTATTTTTTCTTTTTTTTTTTTTGTATAGTTTGAGTGGTATTGGTGTTAATGGTTTATATGTGTGGTAGAATTCGGCAGTGAAGCTCTCAGGTCCTGGGCTTTTCTTTACTGGGAGAATTTTGTATTATGGCTTTGATCTCAATACTTGATATGGGTTTGTCCAGGTTTTGGATTTCTTCCATTTCTTCCTGGCTCAATCTTGGTAGGTTTTATGTGTTTAGGAATTTGTTCATTTCTTCTAGGCTTTCCAATTTATTGACATATAGTTGCTCATAGTAGCCACTAATAATGCTTTAAATTTCTGCAGTATCAGTTGTAATGTTTCCTTTTTAATTTCTGATTTTGTTATTTGGATCTTCTCTCATTTTTTTCTTAGTCTGGCTAAAGGTTCATTACTTTTGTTTAACTTTTCAAACACCCAACTTTTTGTTTCATTCATCTTTTGTATTTTTTAAATTTCAATTTAATTTCTCGCTGTTCTGATCTTTATTTTTTTCTTCTACTAATTTTGGATTTGATTTGCTCTTGTTTTTCTAGGTTTTCAAGACACATCCTTAGATTGTTTATTTGAAATTTTTTCTTATTTTGATGTAGGCACTGATAGATACAAACTTCCTTCATAGTACTGCTTTTGCTGTATCCCATAGATTTTGGTACATTGTGTTTCCATTGTCATTTGTTTCAAGAAATTCTTCAATTGTCCTCTTAATTTCTTCATTGACCCACTAGTCTTTCAGGAGCATATTGTTTCTTTTTTACATATTTCCTAAAATACATGGTTCCTAAAATTCCTGTTATTAATTCTACTTTTATTTCATTGTGGTCACAGAAGATGCTTTATAATATTTCATTTTTAAAGTATTTAAGACTTGTTTTTTTGACCTAATGATGATCTATCTTTGACAATAATCCATGTGCTGAGGAAAAGCAGGTGTTTTCTGCAGCCATTTTATAAAATACCCTGTAAATAACTCTTAGATTCATTTGGTATACAGTGCAGATTAAGTCCAATGTTTCTTCGATCTGTATGGAAGATCTGACTATTATTGTATTGAAGCCTATCTCACTTTTTAGCTCTAAAAATATTTGCTTCATATATCTGGGTGCTCCAGTGTTTGGTGCACATATATTTAAAATTGTTATATCCTCTTGCTGAATTCACCCCTTTATCATTTTATAGTGACCTTCTTTGTTAGTTGGAGATTGTGAAGCTATCTAAGTCTAGGCTTAGCTCTGTGATGCCATGAATCAAATAGCATCCCTCTTGAACCAACATTTATTCTAACCATTTGGAACTAATTCTGTTCCTTAGAAAGCAGTTCTTTAACATCTTGGAAAGAGCAGGATTTCCTCCAAAAGTGTCAAATACGCCTCTGCTCTGTCCTAGGTGAGGGCTATGGTATAATAGCAGGACCCAAATTACTCTAATGTAAATGGAGCTATTATCCCTTTTCCTCCTCAAAAATGGTTAGAATTGGTTGGCATCCCAAGAGTAAATAATGAAATAGGCTACTTTTCAACAGTATAAAGTCAATGATAATTTCTGGCCTTGTCCTTGGGTTTCTGGTTCCTGGGCACCAGAAACCCAAGAACAAGGCCAGAACTTAGCATTGTCTCTGAGAGTGGTGCCTGTGACAGGTTGGACCTGTGACAGTGTATACCCTGCAGAGTATACACTGGAGATTCCTTGGAGCCACATAAGATCCTCTTCACCTTGCTCAACTGTTAGCTCAGACTATGGGAGTTCTTGGAAAAAGACATGGGAAGTGTAGTCCTTTTGACATACCCCAGTTTTGTGTGTGTGTGTGTGTGTGTGTGTGTATTTTCTGAGTACTTACATTGGTTCTGGCACTACAAGAAGGTGTAGGTTTATGATGTATATTTCCTCCTGTAGTTCTAAACTCTCCACAGATCCCTGGTTCTTGCTATTGGCACATACTATTAGAAACAATGATCTGGCTGTGGGTGCCAGGTGTGCCCATTACTTTTTGAGTATTGTGTCTTTGGCCCACTCAGCTGACAGAGCAAACAAGTATATGTGTGTGTACACATATCTGTAAATATTTCTCTACGTAACCACCTGTATCTATCTTAAATTAAACATGAGTTCTTACTGATGTTCCTAACTCAAATTCATTATTACATGGAGCATTCTAGACTCCTCCCCCTGTTTATTTGTAAATTCCTACTCTCACAGTGAGAAACCTGGCTCCCACTATCTGCCCTTTACTCACTCACTTAAATGTTCAATCCTAGTATACATGTATAGGTAGTATCAGAATTGTTAACACATATTTCCTTGGGAAATAACTTTATCCACTGGAGTACAGTGCTTATGTGCAGTTCTTTTTGCTTCTAGTCTTACAGACTTCACTGATTTCTAAGGGTATGTAGATAAAAGCCTTTTCTTCTAACTCTGTCAATCAACTTGTTTCATGCATATGTAATAAAGTTAGATTTTCTTGTCACAGTTTGCAGTCTTTCCTGGAATCCTCAACCTCCTAAACAATGTTTTTAAAATTGTATAGATTAAGGTTTACTTTTTGTGTTGTACAGTTTTATAAGTTCTGACAAATGCATAATGTCATTTGTCCACCATTACAGTATCATACAGAATGGTTTTACCATCTCCAAAATCTCCTGTGCCTCACTCATTTGTACATTCTCTTTTTTTGTTTTTGGACTTTTAAAATATTTTCTCAATTTTAATGTCTTGCTAGTTTTGGAATTGTAAATATTTTATCCCTACCTGCACATGTCTGTGAACTTTTTTCATGATGTCTTTTGTTGAATGGAACTTCTAATCTCGATAATAAAATTCATCAAAATTTTTCCTTATGATTTGTCCTTTTTAACTTTTTTTTTTAGTTAGGCTATTCCTACCTTCATGTTCCAAATACATTTATGTTCCTTTTTTTATTAACTCCAGAGATATATTTTTAAGTCTTTATTTGTAGCCTGCCTTTGCATGTGCTGTTAGATAGGGTTCCACTTTAATTTTTTTACACATGGTAGACAAACTCAATACCACCTCTAAAAGAATACAATCTTTTCATGTCTTTTTCAGACACTATCACTATAGTGTTTTAAGTTCCTCTACATTCCTGAATTTCTATTTTATTCTGTTTATTTACTGCTCTATTATATATTACTTGTTGTTTGTATGGCTTTGTATTATGTCTTAATATTTGGTTAAACACATTACCACACATTACTAAATTTTTAGGCAGATTTTATTGTAGACTTTTATGTTTCTACATAAAATTTTTAATAAGAATGTTGAATGACTAAAAAATTTTTCTGGAATTTTAATGGAAATTGCATTTAATTTATTGATAAATTTGGAAAGAATCAATACTTTTATGAGAGCCAGTCATTTACTCCAAGAGCATGGACTGACTGTCTTTTCACTTACTCAGACTATCTGTTATGACTTCTCTAGAATTTTAAACTTTTCCGAAAGCAAGAGCAGATTGTGGAATATTTTCTTCAGCTTTCTCTGCTCCAGAACGAATCTGCTACAATTCAATCTCCTTCCCTCACAATGTTCCCAAGTTCAAGGTGGCCTTTAAGGAATGCTTCCACCTTCAGACACCTCAAGGGCTCTCATATTTACTGTTGTTATGATTATTAGTTTCTTAAATTATTGCTAGTTTCCTCTCATATTTACAGTTTTTCCAGACTTGATTTTGGAGGAAAGAGCCAGTAGTTGGTTTTAAATCACCATCCTGGGGAAACACCTGGGGATATGGTTTGGCTGTGTCCCCACCCACATCTCACATGAATTGAATTCATGTGAGTTCACTTGTACCTTGAATTGTAATAGTCCTCAGGTGTCAAGGGTGGGGTCAGGTGGAGATAATTGAATCATGGGGGAAGTTTCTCCCATACTGTTCTCATGGTAGTGAATAAGTCTGGTGAGATCTGATGGTTTTACAAATAGGAGGTGTTTCTGTACAAACTCTCTTGTCTGCCACCGTGTGACATGTGACTTTTCTCTTTCTTCACCTTCCCCCATGATTGTGAGGCCTCCCCAGCCATGTGGAATTGTGAGTCCATTAAACCTCTTTCCTTTATAAATTACCCAGTCTCAGGAATGTCTTTGTTAGCAGCATGAGAAGGGACTAATACACCTGGCTACAGTTTGTTGTTAAACCTGTTTGGATAGAGCTGTATATTGCTATTGTGTAGAAGGAGAGAGAAGTCACTTAGTTGATCCATTTCAGTACCTGTAAAATAAATACCTGACCCTGAAACTGCAGGCCTATGCATAAGAGTACAAATGGAGGCCCACACAGCATGTGTCTAAATATTTAAACCTTTGAAATCTAGCTGACAAGCTGTTAAATAAATAAAACATGTTCTACCCTCCTAAGTTGGCAAATATACCTTTAACCAGAAAATTAAGGTTTAGCTTTAAAATTCATATTTCCTTTGAGTTCTAAAATAGAAATTGGCAGAATGAGGAGAACGAGCTTTCAGTCCACGCCTGTCCCTCTTCCGTCCCAGCTCCAACTCTGCCTAGCTCTGTGGGATCACTTACATATGCATGTGCAGACCTTGGCCCATATGTCTAAATACTACATCTGCCGCAAACAACTGCCTATTGACCAACCCTCGTGCCTAAGTCTGGTCTGCTTAGAGAAGAGATCTGTTCAGTTGCTCAAAGTTGCATGCAATTCTGGCACCCAAATGAGTAAAATTTATATTTGACCCTCTTACTCTGTTTTCTCAGTGCCCCTTCTTCTCCAGGAGTTTTCCCGACTTCCTCAGGTACCCTATTCCATAATGGCCAGAAAATATTCAGATGCAACCCCCTCCATATGTCTCAGTTAGTTGCCAATTGTTCATGGCTATGTCCTATTGACCAGCATCCTATTCAGGCCCTATGCATGGCATTGTTAAGTACTGTATTTTGAATCTCACCCCTAAAAATGGTCTTTGGTCTCATTTATTTGCCCTAAATATTTGGCTTTTAGGAACGTGGTTGGTGATCTCATTTTTTAACATATTTCTATAAATTTGTGTCAATGTTTTACATTTTTAAGAGCACTGCATTAGAGGATAGTGAGGTGGTTTTGTTTAAGGTTGGGGGAACTAAGTGAGTAGTGGGTAAGGTCACTTAGAGGGTTGATTGGCTCCACAAAGAGTCTGATAGGACATATCCACATGCTGTTCCCTGGAGAGTCAGCTGTTTAAAATCTATTTTCCTTACATTTGCCTCTAAAACTTGTAACATATTGAGTTCCTTGGCTTCCACTTTCAGCCAATATGTTTTTTCAAAAAAATAAATATTTCTTGAAAAGAAATTAAATCACTTTTGGGTATTAGCCCAATTTGGGGATCAAATAAGCGTATCAAATCCAATGATGAAATGAAAAATGCATTATAATATAAAAATAAGGAATTATTATCATTGTTATCAGAACACTGGAAATCTTGAGGAGAGTCTGAGGAAAAGAGAGAATTCCTAAAAGTACAAAAGGAAGTCCAGAGCTGGTTGTTGTGGGCCTTGGAAGATATACACTGCTTCCTCCCCGTTTGTCCAGGACCTGGTGGTGTAGAGGTGGCAGCATGATTTATTTTACTTATTATTTGATACGTCAACTCTCCACCTATCACCAAAGTTAAGCAAAAAAACAAACAAAAAGAACCCCAATAAGGTATAGTGACTTTTCAATGAGAAATCAATAAATGATATATTGTTCTCGTTGTCCTTCTAAGCTTCAACTCCCAGATGGAATCTCAGGAAAGCTGTGTTGGCTGATGAGATGAAGGAGGAGAAATGACAGATGGCAGCTCCCTGCACAGGACAAGAAGCCTTACAAGGTAATCTGCCCTGGAGCTGACTTAATAGCAGAGAACACCATTTCATGTCAAAAAGCCTGTGCCAATATTCAAACTGTAGACCTGCCACCGACCAATTTTCCTCTGAGCTCATCCTCAGTGATACCCTTCTCTCTACCTGCATCATTCAGTTCCTAACTATATTAGTTCATGTGTCTGTCTTCCCTATTAGAACAGAAGTTCCTTCGATGATAGGCATTGTGCTTTGTAAATGCTGACTCATGCTCAATAATTGCTTATTTAAAAGATATATTCCACAAAACATAGCCTGGCTAGATATACTTTTCTTATGAAATGAGGATGAAAGGAAATAGATATAAAACCTTTTTAATTTTTTTTACCTGATAATTGTGATTGATAGCAAAATACCCTTCAGAATTGTTAGTATATATCCAGCTACCAATTTCAATGTTGAGAGTATGCATAGAGGTTAAGGATATATAGTGGACCAGGTGCAGTGGCTGATGCTTGTAATCCAAGCACTTTGGGAGGTGAGGTGAGAGGGTTGCTTGAGTCAAGGAGTTTGAGAATACCCTGGGTAACATAGTGGGACCCTGCCTCTGCAAAATAGAAAAAATTAGCTGGGCGAGGTGGTGTGTACCTGTAATCCCAGCTATTAAGGAGACTGAGTTGGGAAGATCACTTAAGCCCAGAAGGTCAAGGCTGCAGTGAGCCATGATCACTTCACTGCACTCCATCCTGGACAACAGAGTGAGACCCTATTGATACAGAGGGCTGTGATCCTGGGTAAACCCCACCCTTAAGCCTGGAATCAAGGCCCTAAGTGAAAACAGCTGACACTGTTTTTCCTACCCGAATGTTGCCTTTTTTGGCCTGCCACTGCCCCTATCCTCTGCCCATAAAAAGATTTCAGCTGGCAGAGCAACACAAGTGGCTGAGTGTTGAGGATACAAGCAGCTGAGTGGTGAGCAGAGAAGCAACTAAGTGTTGGAAACTACAGAGAGACGTGGCTAACTTCAGATGGTACTACTTTGTAGAGGGGCCTAGCCCCAAACAGCCAGGCTTCAGGGAAAGATCACCTTCTACCCACACCATCCCTTTCCAACTCTCCATCCTGCTGAGAGTCACTTTCGTTACCCAATAAAATCCTCTGCCTATAATACCCTTCATGCCTATACCCTTCAATCCATTGGTGTGACTTGATTCTTTCTGGATGCCAGACAAGAACCTGGGTGCTGAGAGAGCAGGAGCTGCCACCTGGACCCTCCACTGAGCTGGTTGGCACTTGAACATCCCTGGATGGCAGAGGTGAAAGAGCATTGGTTGTAACACACTTGGATGCTGCTGTGGAGCCAGCACAGAGCCTACTCCTGCCACAGAGGAGTGACTGGCCAGTTTCAGTGTTCAGTAGCTTCAGTTCCTGTACTTGTTTGCACATTCCCTTTCATGAGGAGTGGCCAGCAGTGGGCAGAGTGAAATAAGTCACTCCAGTTCCTGTCCATGAAAGGGGTCAAGGGAATTATCCCACCTTACTATCTCAAAAAAAGAAAAAAAAAAAAAAAAAATATATATATATATATATATGAGAGAGAGAGAGAGGGAGAGAGAGAAAGAGAGAGAGATTGATTGCTTGATTTAGTTGCAGGGTCAAACTACCTGGAATTAAATTCTACCACTGAAACTTGACCTTGGGAGATTATTTGACCATGATGTGCCTCAACTTCCTCATCTATAATATAAAGATAATAGCAGTACCTATCTTGTGGAGGCTAATGAAGATAATGTATATGTGATTATTTTAAAAGATCTGCAAATTCTTTGATACAATACTCATCAAAAATTGCAGTCTATTTCTCCTCTTCTTGAACTTAAATGGGTCTTTGGACTTCCTTGATTAATTTAATATGATAGAAAGGAAGTTGCCTGACTTCTGAGGGTTGACTAGAAAGGATAACTTCTGCTATTATCTTGTGGGAAACTCACTCTAGGGCTCTTCAGCTACCATGTGAAAAATCTGGCTGCCCTGAAACTGCCATATAAAGAGACCACCTGAAGAGACCACTTAGAGAGAGATGCTCTAGGAGCCCATCTATTCCAGACCCCAGATGTTTGATTTTTTCCCAGCCCAACTACCAAACTACATGCCTAGGAAACCTTTCAAGATGGTCAGGCCCAACCTGCAGCCACTGACTGGCTGCAACTGCATAAGAAACTCTGAGCCCACTCAACCCCCAGATTTGTGAGCACAGTTAATGATTCTTATTGTTTTAAGCTATTTTTTTCTGGGTGGCATGTTACTAAGCAATAGATAAGTGACTCAGTTACAAAGCAGTAAGAGCTGTACTTAATAAAAGTTCTCAACAAATGTTTTATATTGTTAAATCAGTCTTTGTTGTTTGCTAGTGTGTGCCCTTATTAGTGTGCTCACTCACTGCACCTATCCTATCTGTAAATTACATGTAATAGGACCTGGGTTATCGGCCTTATGTGATTTCAATGAAGATTAGATGAGAAAATAAGAAAGTCCTTTGAAAAGTAGTAAAGTGTGTAAAAAGTGAGTATTACTGTTTTGCACATTTTTTTCTTACCTTAAATTTAGCAGGAGTTTAATATTGAGTAGATGTTTGTACTCCAAAACTAGTGCTATTTAAGAGAGAATTTTTCATATTTTTAAACATTTTCAAACTAAATGAAAAATTTGGATGGATTATTTGTTCTGTGTGTACAAAGTTGCCAAATTGACATAATTGTTAAAATCTCTGAGAATAAAATGAAAAATTCTGTATCTTGTTAACAAGAACTGCTTTTCATGTTGCTCTACAGCTATAGCATGGAGTAAGCATATCCTAGATGATTTTGTATTATTAATTTAATTAAGAACTGATTTGAGAATCTATTTTTGCTTAGTCATCTGCATTTTGACATGTCATCCACAAGGTGGAGGCAAAGGTTTTTATCTGAAATAGGCATTTCTTTAGAGGGGTTTCATGGTGCAGCATACAACAGATGCAAAGATTTATACTTTTGATATTGAGGAGAATACACATAGACAGTCAATCCATTATTAGAAACTTTCTTACTTGGGTAGAAGTAATATATGAATCCCCAGTGCCTTATCCATGGATGAGCAATAAGGTACTACTATTGTTAACTGCAAACTAGAACTTGCCAGAATGCATTCGTTATGAAACTAGTAGCTTAGTGGTGGTGGGTGTCATGGAAGAAACAATTAGACGCTTTCTTGGCCCAATGGAGAAAATAATATTTCAGATCCTTGAAGAAATGGACAAGGATTAAAATAGACTCTGGGAAAGAGAATTGTTTGACCTGATTATCTATGACTGGGATTTCTTTAGTGGGAGATAAAAGTTTATTTTATAATTAAGGAAAAAATACTCAAAATGCAATGCCAGACTGAGCTAATACAGTGTTAGAAATTCACACTTGCTACAGTTTCATTAGTCATTTAGCCAACATCTTTAATCGGTTAATCCAAGGTACTTTTCTCTTTCTGATTTGGGTGAAGGGATCAAGCTTCTAAAGCAGTGATTGGTAGGTTTGGTTGCCAGGTTTCATTCGAGATTACTTAAATCTGAATCTCCGAGGGGGTGCCTGGGCACTGGTATTTTTTCCAAAATTCTCCATATAATTCTAAGATGCAGCTGGGGTTTGGAATCACATTTATAGGTTGGGGCAGGGTGAGACCTCTGCGGTGGGGAAAGGTGCATAAAAGGGAGAGCAGAGATGTAAAAACAACCTTCTAAGTCTTCTTATTTATTTTTAGCTATTTATCTCCAAATGGAAACTGGGTAAACTCTCAAGCTGATCAAATTCTTGCTTCATTAGGACCTATTGCTATTGAATGAAATGACACATTAGAAAGGTCTTTCACTTACTGTTTTTAAATTAAAATCTTCCTAAAAAGCTTTGTTTCTTTAGAATTTCCAGGTGAGGTATTAATACTCTAATTCTGTGAAGACTGTTTAAGGTAATGGGTCCCAGGTGATGTTTAAGAACCACCCATGGGGCTGGGAGCGGTGGCTCACACCTGTAATCCCAGTACTTTGGGAGGCTGAGGCAGGTGGATCATGAGGTCAAGAGATCGAGACCATCCTGCCCAACATAGTAAAACCCTGTCTCTATTAAAATACAAAAATTAGCTAGGCATGCGTGGTGGTGTACGCCTGTGGTCTCAGCTACTTGGGAGGCTGAGGCAGGAGAATTGCTTGAAGCCAGGAGGCGGAGGTTGCAGTGAGCTGAGATCATGCCATTGCATTCCAGTCTAGTGCCTGGCAAAAGAAAGAGACATTGTCTCAAAAAAAAAAAAAAAAAACCACCCGTGGGATGACCTAGGAATCCAGAAAAACACAGGAAGTCAATACTGCAACTTGAAAGACTTTAGATCTTATAGATGACAAGAGAAGGTTTGTGTGATAGTTAATTTTTGTGTGCCAGTTTGTCTAGACTATGGTAATCGTTTGTGAAACATTTGCCTAGACATTGCTGGAAAGAGATCTTGCACATGTAACCATTGATAATGTGATAATGTGAGTGAATGTCATCCAGTTGAAGGCTTTAAGAGCGAAAACAGGTTTTTCCAGGAAAGAAGAAGTCAACCACAACTCTGTAACGTAGAAATCCTGCCTGTGTTTCTAGGCTATTTCAGACTTGCCAGCTTTACAAATGCATAAGCACTTTCTTAACATAAATCTCTTTATCTCTTGTTGTTTCTGTTTCCTCAGAGAATCCTCACTGATACAACTTGTAAACATCATTCTTAGAAACAAATTTGATATGGTTTGGCTGTGTCCCCACCCAAATCTCATCTTGAATTCCCATGTGTTGTGGGAGGTAATTGAATCATGGGGCCAGGTCTTTCCAATGCTGTTCTCATGATAGTGGGTAAGTCTCATGAGATCTGATAGTTATTATAAGTGAGACTTTTCCTGCACAAGCTCTCTTTGCCTGCTGCCAATCATGTAAGCTGTGACTTGTTCCTCCTTTCCTTCTGTCATTATTGTGAGGCTTCCCCAGCCACATGGAACTGTGAATTCTCCATTAAACCTCTTTCCTTTGTAAATTGCCCAGTATTGCATATTGTATTCATCAGCAGCATGAGATCAGACTAATACAGTAAAATTGGTACAGGTAGAATGGGGCGCTGCTGAAAAGATACTTGAAAATGTGGAAGCGACTTTGGAACTGGGTAACAGGCAGGGGTTGGAACACTTTGGAGGGCTCAGAAGAAGACAGGAAAATGTGGGAAAGTTTGAAACTTCCTAGAGATTGTTGAATAGCTTTGACCAGAAAATTGACAGCCATATGTACAATAAGGTCCAGGCTGAGGTGGTCTCAGATGGAGATGAGGAACTTTTTGGGAACTGGAGCAGAGGTGACTTTGCCAGGAATTGGGAAATAAAATGCCTGCTCCTTGAAGCTTCTACATAGAAAGTACAGCCCTACCTTTCACTAAGATTTCAAAATGAGAAATAAACCTCAAACAGAGAAGTTCTTTAGATGACAGAAAGTGATTTGACCTTGGCTTAGTTAATGAAATGCTCCTTCATGGGACTTAGAATTTTGAGAAGTGACAGGTATGTTAGTTAACTTAACTCCAATTATATTTGCCATAAAATTGCTTCATCTATTGTATAACTCTACATCTAACATGAGGTGAATTCAAATTCCCTGACGCAATTAACTCTACATATAGAAGGTTGCATGATTTGTCGTAGTTTCAGAGATTTATTCTGAATATTTGAATTTTCCTTTAAAGCAGAATAGAGAGAACACTTTCATTTCCCCTGGGCAAAGAAGACATATAGAATATTATATATATTTTTATATGTGGTACATTGAGTTAAGCATAAAAATCATGTTTTTAGAACTTTATAAATTTCTCTTGGGCATTTTTTGTAAAAATAAATTTGTTCAAGTTACAAAGATTTTCTTTTTGCAAGGCAGATGCTGCCTAGTTAATTCCAAGCAACTTGTAGCTGGAAGCAAGACAGTAGTTTCAGGAGTTTTTTGTTGCTGTTGTTGTATTTTTGCTGTTAGTTTTTAAAAAGTGAGATATTCTAGGCTTTATGGTGGAAGTCTGTCTAACTTTTTCTTTTCTTTTTTTTTTTTTGGGATGGAGACTTGCTCTGTCACCCAAACTGGAGTGCTGTGGTGTGATCACAGCTCACTACAACCTCCACCTCCCGGTTTCAAGCAATTCTCCTGCCTCAGCCTCCTGAGTAGCTGAGATGACAGGCACATGCCACAACGTCTGGCTAATTTTTGTATTTTCAGTAGAGACGGGGTTTCACTATGTTGGCCAGGCTAGTCTCAAACTCCTGACCTTGTGATCCACCCACCTCGGCTTCCCAAAGTGCTGGGATTACAGATATGAGCCACTATGACTGGCTCAACATTTTCTTAATGGTACCTACTAAGCCTGAGAATCAGTCAGGGAATGGAGTTTAGCATATTGGGAATTGTAAAGTGGATGCTTAATGTTGAGTCTTTTAGAAGGAAACAGTAGAGATCTAGACAAAAACAGGCCTTATGAGATTGCCTACTGTAGCATTTTTGTGAAAGACACAGGAACAGTTCTCAAGATCAATGCTGTGAAGATCCACATAATTCTCAGTCATATTTATGGTTTGCATTGTATTTCAATTTATTTTGATAGCAAATCATCATACTTATCATTGTATGAAGACATTGTAGCTAGAAAAAGTAGAAAGTATCCTAGTTGTCTCCCAGAAGCTCAGTGGTTTTGCTTAGGTTAAGTCATCAGAGGTCATTCCCCAGGGTGGCGCCAGCTCTAGGTCTATGAGAATAATGAAATGAATTTTATGTTAGAAAAACAGAGCTAATGGGTAACAATCATAACATTGCTCAATAGATGCATATAACCTCATGCTATTTTAATATTTATGCCAAAAATTACTCTGTCTAGGATGACCTATATATCCACTATGGCCCATCTCATAAGTCTAGATTAAGGAAAAAAGTAAGACATTTCCAATATCAATAGTGATGGATTTATATACTATATATATATATAGCATATAAAGCCATTACCATTGATACACCAGGGTACATTGTACATTGTGCAGTGTTTTTAAAATATTTTTTAAACTGGTGATGAATGTGACTTTCTGCTTTATGATGATAACAATTATGGCCAGGGCAAAACTGTAAACCAGTGGCATAATGAGTCCACTTGATCATGGAATTGAGACAATAGTTTAGTAGTTTTTATTTTAGCAAAACACTGAGTATGAATTTTTATCAAATCATCTTCTACATTGTATTAGGGCCAATTTGTCTACCTTTAATTTTTTTCCCTCTTCCAAGACAATATAATATACTTATGTCGTAGTTCTATTTGTGCAGTATAAAAAATTCCATGTTTCATTGTCTTCAGTGAGTTTATGCTTTGGAGTGAGGATAGGATGAGAGACACGAATCTTTTCTCACAGCCTCACTTCCTATGTTTCTCTCATAGTGTGAGCAATTCTCTGTGTTGGTTTTGATTCTGGTATCTAAAATATATTTCACCCAGCCTGATTCTACATTGTGAGCCAACTCATTTATTATTTTGGCAACCCGGAGGGACCACTACTTGCTTCTATAGCTAATGGCAAAAAATATCTGGCTTTGTGAGATTTATTAAGAGACAGAGATTCTCTCCAAAAGTGCATGCAAGTATGGCCACCATCAATTTGGAGCTTGAAGGCTTGAATTAAAAGATTGGTCAAGGAGACCAATCACTGTCAAGATGAGAACTGAAGTTTTTAAAAAGACTCTAATTGAGAGTGAAATAGCGTGAAACTGTTGAATTGTAGATAGTACTAGAAATTGGAACACCTTGAGATAAAAGGCTTCAGCTTCTGAATGAGGGATTCAGATCCCTAACTAGAGACGGGTAGGCTTAAATGAAAATGAAATACACAGCCAACCAAAGTTGTCTTAATGGTTTTAGGAACTGCTTCACTCTAAACTATGTGCCACTTCTGCGACTGAAGAGATTACCTGCTACAGCAAGGGAAAAATCATTGAAGAAAATGGATATTTTCTACTTGAATAATTTAATATATGTTGAAAAGACTGATCTATCTGAGGGAAAGTACTCAGCATTTACTCTGAAATCATTAAGACTTAGATTTAGAGCAGCTCATGACTAGGATTGTGTTATTTTATTTTTTTTATTTTTTGAGATGGAGTTTCGCTCTTGTTATCCAGGCTGGAGTGCAATGGCGCCATCTCGGCTCACCGCAACCTCCGCCTCCTGGGTTCAGGCAATTCTCCTGCCTCAGCCTCCTGAGTAGCTGGGATTACAGGCACACGCCACCATGCCCAGCTAATTTTTTGTATTTTTAGTAGAGATGGGGTTTCACCATGTTGACCAGGATGGTCTTGATCTCTTGACCTCGTGATCCACCTGCCTCGGCCTCCCAAAGTGCTGGGATTGGATTGTGTTATTTTTGAGGCAATGCTGCTGATAGTTGAATGACTTCACAGTTGTCCAATACAGCTACAAAATTCCCCCTGGAACCCAGGAACTGCAAACAGTCGGTTGTGTTCTGAAAACCTATGACAAGTGGTAAAGTTGTGGTCTCATTATTTCTGGATATCAAGTACCTCAGGCTGGTCACAGTGGCTCATAACCTTGTGAACGAGGTATAATTTTCCTTTTCAAAGTCATGTAACTATTCCCAAAATAATTGAGTGTCGGTAGGCCTTCATCATTGCAGAATGCAATAGTGATAAATAGGCAGTGGATAAAATTGAGCTCAGAAGAGTCAATGCATGTTGCCAAAATCCATGGAAGGAATATGTGAACAATCTTAGGAAGGAATAAGTGAATATGTGAATAATCCATCCAGATGATCAAAATGTATTTGGGAAGCCAAACAATTGAGTGGTATAGAAATCAAAGAATTAACTAAAGGTCAGAGAAAAATGTAGACTAACACAGGAGAAATGATAAGAAATGTCTACAGAAGATGAAAATAATGACCATGAACCAGAAGAATCAGTATATTAGAATCTTCATTAATATGTCATTGACAAACTGAATTTATCTCTTGATTTAGTTAGCATTAAAAATACTTGTGAAATTTGTTCTGAAAAGAAGTCTCTTGAAATCTGTCAGACTATTACTTCCTCCTTTACTTATCTTAGGATATCTTATCCTATTTTAATTAGTTTTCCCAAAGCCTGAAAACATATAACATTAAGGAAATGCACTCTGAGTTCTGAAGAATAATAGTCCAGTGAAAAACATATTTGAAATCAAAGTTATCATATAGCTTTCCAAATAACCCTGACTCTTAATTAAAACTTAAGAAATCTTGAAGGATGAGAGGTGAGGTAAATGTTGTGTATTGGGATTTTAACTTTTTGCAGATTATTACATGTGGATTGAGATAAAGGGAAAGCAGACTCATTCAAATGGGGAGAAGAGTAATAATTTAGCAGTTACTGAGATCAGAAAGTATTTTCCTTGGAAGTTATTGAGAAAACTTACTTTATCTTTAGGACAGTGGCATATTTTATGCTTTGGCATATACATGGGCAGAAAAACGTTTTAGATTCATATCAGTACTAGTAGGAGAATCAGTGCAACAACTTTGCTAGTATTACTGCTAATATTCATTTTTATTATTTTTTAGACATTTTATATACATCTTAATCATAAAAATTGAAATTTTATATTGAGGTAGATATTGAAATTTTCATTTTAGATAAAAGGAAACTCATCTTTTGACAGGAGAGATAACTTGCTCAAATTCACAAAGGCAGATAGTTAGAGTGGGGATTCTAATCCAGGTTGAGTGATTTTGAAAATGAGTTTTCTTGACAACCCCCCTAGTACTGGTTCTCAGAGTGTTAATTTTCTTTTTTACTGCTTCACAAGATTTAAATAATTAATAATTGAAAATATGAACATGGTGAAATAATTTAATGTTATTAGTCAAGGGATTGGAAGGCTTTTGTGTCTACATTATTTTGGGCAGAGTTGTCAGCAAAATAATAATTGACATTATTGAAAAGCCTCAGTTCAGCTAAGAACTGAGATCCAAACCAGTTTGCATCTTTTAAGTCTCATGTATAATATCTTTAGAATAAATACAATTGAATCTGGAGAAGAAATGTTTTTGTTGAAATGTGCAGAGTTCAGGTCACCTTCAGTTTAAGATGTGAAGTTATGTCAGAATAAACTATTTTAGGTTCTTAATGTCTTCATCTGGCATTTTTTAATAGGTGAAAATATAGTAACTGAAAAAAGCAAGTAATAATATTTTAACAGTGTTGTTTTAATTTGAATAACAAAGTCCCTTTCCTCCTAAGGTCCTTGCTGTGTTATTTGTAAGACTTGATGAACCCTGTCTTTAAACTCAGAGTTCTTCCTATTGAAGTGCATGAGAATCCTTTAAATGTTCTTTATGCTGTCATTATGTTACATGTGAGATTATGATGGATGAAGCACAAGGCAGGGGGCCAGTAAACCTGGATTCTAGTCTTAAATATATCAGAAGTTGGCTGTGTGCTCTTATGTAAGTGTAAGCTCTTTAACTTTTCTCATTGCTTAATATTCTTATCTGTAAAATGAGTTTGAGTAGATAAGAGTAAATTTATTAAAATCTCCTTCCCATTCTTGATATTTAAAATACACTGTACAGTGCTGAATTCTTTGGTCCTGGATTTTAAAAATACACTTACCAAAGTTAATACACATGCTTCAGGACTACAGGATAGTCTTCAATTCAGTATCAATCTGATAATGAAAAAAGAATGTTACATCATTTACGAAGTATTTCATTTGTAGACTACTAGATTATGCAGAAGGTATACAAAATCTTGAAACCTTGGTTAGAGGAGACGATTCTTGCCAGAATGCAATGTTACATTGTAGTTTTTATTAGCCACTCTTCACATTTATTTAGCTTTACGTCATCCCTGCCCTTGAAGGGCTTACAGTCTGCTGGGAAATGTAAACAAGAAAAAAATGGCAGTAGAGTTTAATAAGTGCTAATTATTGGGTGCACATGGAATGTTATGGGACAACAGAGAAGTTTGAGTGTCAGGGAAGAGTTTTCAGAGGAGGTAATGTCTTCTAACTTGAACCCTAAAGCCTGATGAACGATTCAGCCAAAGCAAGCCTGATGCGAAATAGGGCAATTGAGTGGAGCTATTATGTGCAAAGGTTTTGAGGTAAGAGCAAGTTTAACACGTTTGGAAAACGGCAAGTAGTTCAGGAGAACCCAAGCAGGAGGCACAACAAGTGGTGATAGCAAGTTACTACTTGGAGAAGAAATCAAGGTCCAAAATATCTCTATTTTGTAAAAAAATGTGTATTTTAATTTGGAAGCAATGAAAACTATTAGGGTAGTGTATTAACCATTTTTGTGTTTTAAAAAGGTTGGTTTGACCTCAGTATAGAGATGGGATTGGAAGTGAGGCATTGTGGGCAGACTGGAGGTGGGAGGCCAAAGGACAGGCTGTAATCTAGGTGAAAGATTGCCTGAAACTAAATATTAGGAATGTAGAAGAATGTGGGTGGGAGATTGAGAGATGTTACAGAGTTAGAATTGATGGGATTTGCAATTTTATTTGCTGCATAAGGAAAAAGAGAAGGAGAAATAAAAAGAGTCACTAAATTTTTATCGTGGGGCAATGGGTAAATGATGATAATATTCATAAACTTAAACACAAGAGAAGGTTATAGGAGTTGGCCTATATTTTGGCCATGTTGATTTAAAAATTCTTATGGGACAAGCTATTGGGGGAAAAGAGAGTCCCATAGACAGTTAGATAAAAAGCCTGATGCTGAAGGAGAGATCTTGGTTGGAGGTAGAGATTTGGAGATTAAAAGCGTATGCATTGATGAAAAAGGTTGGGAAAATGTAGCGCCATGGAAGTGGACACCAAGGAAAAAACTCTGGAAAACAAATTTAAGGGATAGGTAAAGGAAGAGGACAATATGAAATAGAACAAGAAGAGAAGAATCATAGAAAGACAAAAAGTAGAAAATAATAACGGAGATGCTAAAGAAATTGTTTCAAGAAGGAAGGAATACTTATGGGTATCAAGTGTTTTGCAGAGACAGCTGGTAAGAACTAAAAAATGTTTATTAGATTTAGCAATAAGGATATTGTTGGCGTGCCTTCGTTGATAGTCATACGGTACTTCAAAAGCCAGACTCCAAAGGAGTCTGAGAAATTAATAGGAGGTGTGAGGAGTTGGCCTATATGGTATTCTTGCAAGAATCTTGGCTGTAAGGGGAGGTGAAAGAAATATAGCTAGGGAGGTGTCTAAAGTGCCTTATCTATTATTTTTTCAGATAAGAAGAAGAAAAACTTTAATACAAATTAGACAGAGCTGGTAAAAATGTTGATGCAAATGGAGAGAATATCTAATGGAGGAAGTGAGATGGGTAGAATTCAGAGTGATACTACCAACATAGTATCATTTTTTGCTACTTAACAATAATTTCGGATTTTCAGTCAATAGTCTTCTGGTAGCAATACTTTGCTTTTGTCATGATTAGCTAAATTAGGGCTAAAGTCTATGACAAGGATATTGAGAGAGAGTAACAGACTAATACAGAATAAACTTAGATTTTCTTAACATCATATAGCCTCTATAAATTTGATTCAACCCATCTGTAAAAGGGGAATTAAAATAATAACATCTAGAATTGTTTTGGGCTATTCTGTAAGTACATACGTGTCGGGCTATTATAGTTCTGTTTAACATATAGCAATAGCTTAATCAATGATAGCTGTGACACTGAGGATTATAAAAGCTAGTTATACCGAGAAATAAAACAAACTACAGTGAATATACTAGTTTTTCCTAATATAAGAAAGACAGAGGGGAGGGGATGGACAGTATATCACTCTATTTGTCAGTCTCCTCTTTGCCTAGCTTCCACTTGGCTATTTGTATTTGTCTCTATGTTTTGAAGATTTTTGTGATCAATTCCAGCATATTACAGTGACTTTCAGAATACTTTGGGAAATCATATCTGATGCTCACTAGCTGAAATATTTTAAAGGAAGCATAGTAATGAGTTCTCAGAAGAGTACAAGGGGACGCCCTGCCTGAATGATGGTAGAAAGAGAAAAAAATATTTCAAGTCTAATTTTGTAACTATGTTTTTCTGCAGGCAAATGGGTCTTTTTGGCATAAACAAATGAATCAGTTCTGAGTGCCATGGTAAAACCAAAAGAAAATGACATGGTTGTTCTATTTCCTGCTCATTTCACGATCAGGGTAAGGATGGGGTAGATACCCATGTAATGAAACACTAAATTAATGTGGTTCAGAAGCCCCTTTTGCCAATCTTCCAGTACTTGTGCCAAGTGTATTTGGAATGACAAGTAGAGACTGATCCCTGGATATAAGTGATGGGAGGGAAAGGAGTAGATGGATATTACTTTTAAGGAAAAATTTTGTCAAGCAAATATATGACAAAGACATCTCACAAATTATGATCCAAATATTAGGGAAAGTGGAACATTCACGTTAAGCATTGGAAATTAAAGAGAATGCTGTTCAAACAGATGTTATACTAAAATGAAGTCAGAAAGGAGGGGTGAACTTGCCTACCTAGCTATAAGGTCAGTTTAGAAAGGCAATCAGAAGGCTAATTGAAACAGCAGAAGGTTTAATCTCTGAGTGCTCTGAATAATCAAATATGCACAAGTAACTCAATAACTGCATTCATCTCAATAACTCCGTTCATCTCAATCTACTTTAGCAATTACTGAAAGATAAGCTACTCAGCTCCTATAAATTTATTGGCGATAAAGCAAGAAGAGGGATAGCTACAAACCTGCCTTCTCATCATTGTAGTGATCTGAATGGCAATATGTTATAATGAAAAATATATTGAAAACCAACTCAAAGAAATAAAAAACAAGGGGCTTGAAGTGAGCATGAATTTACACTTAAAGCTCAGTTTGTCTTGTATAGTGTTAGGCAGGACAGTACCTATCTGTATAGACAAAGGGGGCAGGGAAGGATTTCAAGAGTGATATTTCTTATAGACTCTAAAAGAACATTTAGACTGTTTTTTTTTCTTCTTTTGTAATAGACTCTCAGAGCAAATTTTCTGGTGGGAAACAACTTATATGTAAGGTGATTTTATTTTTCTAGGTTAAGGCCACCTAAGTTGAAACTAAATTTAGGTTACCAAAAGCAAGTTGGTATGAAAGGAAGGAACTGTTCAATTATTTTATGTGAAAAATGTTTTAATGCCCACAAAATATTCTGACAATCCAGCTTCTTCTGTTTTTATGTTGAAAATCTTAAGTAGTTCGAATTTTAATGAACAATAAAGATGGCATATTTGTCAGTAGAATTTAAAGAAAGGGCTTTGATTCTACCGTGCTCTTTTCATTTGGAATTCTGACTTTATAAATTGTTACAAACAAGATTAGCAAATAGGTTTGGGACCACAGTATAAATATGGAAATTAGAAAAGAAACCAGATCCCTAAGGTTATAAGGAAGACATTAGAAAAATATGTAGCTCCATTTGTCAAACTAAGACTTTTTTCTTAGGTACCATACAGAAAAATAAATCAAAACAAAACAAATAAAACTTTACTAAAATATGAATATAAAGAAATTTGGTATGCATAGCCCAAGACTTTAAAAAAATATTTTACCTAGCCTAATTTTTTTAAAGCCACTTCAAGTATAAGACAGCTGCTATTGCTAACAGAGACATTTTCTAGTTGCTAGCAAAAGCCAGGGTGATCTCAGGAGAAATTACAAAGGGAATATCACAGCTTAATTTATAGTTCTCATTGAATAAAAGAATATTCAATGCATCTACCTGGTAATGAAATAGGCCATTTCCATTTCTACTCCTAGGAGAAGATAAATTGACTATGGAAATTTAAATGACTGGGCTCAGTGGCTCATGCCTGTAATCCCAGCACTTTGGGAGGCCAAGGTGGGCAGATCACAAGGTCAGGCAATTGAGACCACCCTGGCCAACATGGTGAAACCCTGTCTCTACTAAAAATATAAAAATTAGCTGGGTGTGGTGGTGTGCACCTGTAGTCCCAGCTACTTGGGAGGCTGAGGCAGGAGAATCGCTTGAACCCAGGAGGCAGAGATTGCAGTGAGCCAAGCCAAGATCATGCCACTGCACTCCAGCCTGGCGACAGGGCAAGACTCTGTCTCAAAAAAACCACAAAAAAACAAAAAAACTTAAATGAAGGCTGAATGCACCTCTGGAAGGAATTAACTGATTGAGAAATTATGCTAGATGATCTTTATAGTTTTCTTTGAACATTTATACTTTTTAAAAAAGTATAAATTTTGACTTGCTTTTTTAAAAATTAAGTTCTTGAATATTTTTAAATGTGCACGAATAGAAATTGGGCTTTGTTGCTTTCGTGGCTAATAAATGAACAAAACTTCATGTAAATTCTTAAATTATTTCACTTATAGAAAGGGGCTTCTGCCCAGGCGTGGTGGCTCACACCTGTAATCTCAGCACTTTGGGAGGCCGAGGCGGGCAGATCATTTGAGGTCAGGAGTTCCAGACCAGCGTGGCCAATATGGTGAAACCCCTTTTCTACTAGAAACAAAAATTTCCTAGGTGTGGTGGCACACACCATTAATCCCAGCTACTTGGAAGGCTGAGGCAGGAGAATCACTTAAGCTCAGGAGTCAGAGGTTATAATGAACCAAGATCTCACCACTGCAGAGTGCAGCCTGGGTGACAGAATGAGACTCCATCTCCAAAAAAAAAAAAAAAAAAAAGGGCTTAAGGGCTTCTAATTGGTATTAAATCACTTAATTTAAGTATCATTTGGTATGGCATAGAATTGTTCCTTACCCTGCCTCTATATTTCAGAAATAGAGTGGACAAGACAACAAAATTCTTGGAGTTATTACTAATGTCTCCAATGTCTCCGAATAAGCAGTAAAGTGAAATGAAGTGTTTTTACCTTTTGGCTCTTCTAAAAAAATGAAATGCTTGCTGGAGAGTAACAGGTAAAATGGAGGCTGTGAACATACGGGCTGACATTTTCTGAAAAAAGCCATCAAAACACACCCCTCACCATGAGAACAGGGCGGATGCTTACTTAGTGAAGAAATCTTAGGATAAGACACTTGAAGTCTCAGAAATTGGAGCATAGCTCAGGTCCACTAACGGTGGGCTCACACAGCCTGCTCGAGGTCTCCTCCCCTCTCTCACACCTTCAGTCTATATACAGATGGGCAGAATACACGATCCCAACCTAACACTGTGGTTCATAGGAGAAAACCAATACACTTCAGATGCAGTGATTAGATAAACAATAATTCATCTATTGATACCATCAGAGAAAGCAGAAAGGTCTGGCCAGAACTGCCCGTGTTTTGCACAAGTTAAAAAATAAATGATCTTGCAGCTATGAAAATACATTTATGGGAAAGAAGGGGAAAGAGAGAAAGGAGGAGGCGAATAGGGGAAGGGGTTATTTTACTGTTAACATTATTGGACCTGAACCAGGAAGCGGGAGGGGAAAAAAGTAAAAGGGGAGGTTAGGATGAGGGGAAGGGACATTTAAAGAAAGATGAGCCCAAGAACTATCCAAAATTGAGGGAAGTAGAGAGGGAAGTTGGAAGATATAGGAGTTCTAATATCTTTATCTTTCAGAGTTTGGAGGCAACGGTTAGTGTCTAAAAAGAAATTTGTAATAAAGAAGACTAATATTTTAATATTCTTTAAAATCATTTTTTAGCTTTAAGAAAATAACTCAAAGAAACATTTATGTGACCTTTAGAAATTCTTCTGTTACATTTCTTTTTCTTACGTCATATGAAAACAAATGTAATATTTCTATAATTAACATATTAATAGAAGCTATGATATAACCCCATTTTTCTAAAAATATTTCCTTTTATCAATCTACCTACTTTATGCATATGTATATATCTACATGATCACACATACAGATACATGAAATACAATTTACCTTCACTATGTGAAGGTGGTGAACTTGGATGTTTTCACTGTATTCTTATTCTTCTCTTTTTCATTTAAAAAGGCTGTTACTAGGTTACAATCCACAATTTGTAAAACACTACGTGTTCTTTGTTGCCTGTATTCACAAACTTTTTTGTTTCTTAAAAAAGTATAAAATTTCATGTTTTACAACTGCCTCAACTTGCTTTTAAATGAGTATAACATGAAAACAGTTAAGTTTCTTACTTTCATTGCAAAGACAGCCAAGTTATAATAACACCAGGAAAAGCCTGTCATAATGGTGTCTCCATAACAGGAAAGAAATGAATAGATCTGAGTGCATAAATTCTTAAGTTATTCTGCTATGTTAAGTAGAGGGTTACATTTTCCTACCTCTGAATCACAGTAAAGAGGAGGTGAGTTTACGGAACAGCAGTGGGAGGCAAAGTCTGAGCGCCTGTTAACCAGCTCTGCCAGTTCCTTGGGTGTGACGTCAGGCAATTTTGCTCTTAGTCGCTCTGCCAGTCTGAAAGACCATTTAAATGTAAGATCTTACTAGATGTATTTATTTTATAAAAATTTCTAATGCAAAATAATAGCCATTTCAGATATTTTACAATAAAAGTGAAAATAGAAATACTTGCCAGTCTCAAGAAAATTCTACACCTGTGGTATAGAAACGTCAATTTGAGATCAGAAAGTGAAACCTATGCCTCTTCGAGATCATGAAAGTAAACATACAAATAGCTGCTGAATTGGAATTCCAGTCTTTATTCTTTCATTTGCTCATTATTTCAACATGGAAGAATTCTTCTATTTTTTTCCTAACCTTTCATCTTCTCTTCAGTTTTAGATTTCAAATTCCTTACAAATTATTTCCTTTACAGGACCTCATACCAACTTAATGCCTTTTTTTTCTTTCCAAATTTATATGCTTTCACCTTCAGTTTACCTACTTCTCAACTCACTATGTTGGAAAACACTGATATGAGAGTCAGAAAACTTTGGCTTTTGTTTTTAGCTCTACTAAAAACGAACTCTCCGTCTCTCTTTCAGGATGGTGATGGGACTTGATGTCTCCTGATTCTTTCAATTTGAACAATCAATGATCTCAGTGTGTCTTCACACTCATAATAAACAACCCAGCCTGGTTTTATGACTTTCTTCAGGAAATGCTTGCCAGCCCAGCAGTGGGCAATGGGAGGTAAGAAGACCCATATTAATCTAGACTTGGGCTTGACAAGGGTGGGTGCTGGGAAGGCACAAAAGGGTAAAGGGGACCAGTTAATTCATAAAAGGATTGTTGAACCCCAGGGTGGTGGGGTGGGGGTGCTCAAATGAGGCAAGAAGAGACTCATGCAAAAAAGAAGTCGGAGGGGAGGTGGGTAGGGATTAGAATCTGAGAAATTTACTAAATATAGCTTGGGAAAATGACATGGTTTTCTCAATGGAGACTTTCCTCAAGAACCCAGTACCACTTCTTTCCTTACTATGGCTTATTATTTTACAGTTAATGCCTATTTATAGAGAAATTCTTTTTCCTCCTCTTCATTGAGAAAAAAGACTTAATCGAAAAAAAACCACCAATAATATTATTGGTGGTTAAGATTTCTATTTCTAATTTATAGGGAATATATGCAGGTGATGGCTGACACTATGCTTGATTGAAAGTTTGGGTCTTCTTGCCAGGCAATATGCCATGAAGTTATAATGTTTCTCAGCAGTTTTATAGGTCCTCAATTTTATATAGCAATTATCTACAGAAAATTCTGGGATGAGAATGTTGATAAGCTATGTACTCATTTTGCCATTTTGAATCAAGTTCCTGCAGATAGATTTTGTAATCTATAGTTTTGTGGCTGTGTTTCAATTGCCCACCCACTTGATACACTTGATACAATTTTCCCCCGGAAAAACACTTAGCTTCTTCTTATACAGATAATAAATTTTGAACTACTTTTTTAAAACTAAAACGACTTAGGGGGTACAAGTGAATTTTTGTTAATGGATGTATTGCATAGTGGTGAAGTCTAGGCTTTTAGTGTAACCATCACCCAAATAGTGTACATTGTACCCAAGAGGGAATTCCTTATCCTTCACCCTTCTTCTACTCTCCCACCCTTTGGGGTCTCCAATGTCTATTATTCCACTCTGAGATTCTGACTACTTAAAAAAACTCCTAATTGCACCTCCTCTTTTCATTGTTCACTGAAGACAATCTTATGTTTTCAACTATGCTTTCAATTCGTAGTACTAAGAAGATATTATTGATAAATTTGGAGGATACAGCCAGAACAAGTTTCTTACTTTTTCTTGTACTCAGTAAATGTATTTTCTGAATAATCTGCACATAGTTCTTGTCCCTTGTCAATGAAAGAAGCTAGTTCCTTCTTTAGTAGAGGGCCCTGTAAGGAAACAATTGCATAACAAACTTATTTGTCTTGAAACATTGTCCCATCAGGCCGTCAAATCAAAATGTTGCCTACATTAAGCATTGGCAAATATCTTCTACAGAAGGCTGGATATTAAATATTTTAGGGTTTGCAGGCCATATATGGTCTTTGTTGAAACTACTCAATTCTGTACAGAAGCAGTTGTAAGCTTTGCAGAAACAATGAGGATGACTGTGTCTCAGTGGAAGTTAATGTATAAACACTGAAGTTTGAATTTTGTATAATTTTCATGGGTCATGAGATACTGATGTTCTATTGTTTTTCCCCCAACAATGTAAAACTGTAAAACCATTTTTCTATTTTTAGTTTGTAGGCCATACAAAAGTAGGCAGTGAGCAAATTTTGGCCCATGATCTATAATTTGCCAATCCTTGATGTACGTGCTTAATAAAGAAAATCTAGCAAATATACCTTAACATTAAAACAGGCAGTTGAGTCTTCAACATCACAGCATTCACCAAGTCTTTTTAGGGTTGGGTCAAGTACTTTACTGAGGAATACTTCTGGAAGATGAGTCCTTCTGCTTAGTTCAAATGTATACCTAGCATGAGGGAGGGAGAAAAGGAGATATTTACTTCTTTTGTGTGTGATGGAGTCTCCCTCTGTCACTCAGGCTGAAGTATAGTGGCTCCACCTTGGCTCACTGCAATCTCTGCCTGCTGAGTTCAAGCGATTCTCATGCCTCAGCCTCCTGAGTAGCTGGGATTACAGGCACCCGCCACCATGCCCAGCTAATTTTCACATTTTTAGTAGACTTGGGGTTTTACCATGTTGGCCAGGGTGGTCTGGAACTTCTGATCTCAAGTGATCTGCTTGCCTCAGCCTCTCAAAGTGCTAAGATTATAGGCATGAGCCACTGCACCTGGCCTACATTTTGAAATGTGAAACATCTAACATAAAGGCAGAGCCGTGGTTTCTGCATCTTAATTAAAAGAAGAGATTTACCTCAGACTGACTCTAAATTAACATGTTTTGGATTATAAAATACTTTCATTGAGATACAAGTTATTAATACTTGCTATTGTGACTAGTCAATACTGAATTAAATCTTTGTGTGTAATATACATTTATATTATATATAAACATATCTATTTCAAATGCATATGGAACTGTCTTTGTGCAAACATAATAGTTTGACCCCATATAAAACATCATGTGGGTACTTTAAAAGGTTTTTCTGTGAAAATAAGTTTGTGTAAATTCCTTCATTATGTCTTATCCCACTGCCATCTATGCACTTATAAAAACAATAAACATTTATTAAAATGTAAATTAAAATTTCAGTCCTATCTAACTTCTGCCATCTGATATTGCTAATTGCTGCTTCAAACTATATGTGAATTTTTTTTTTTTTTGAGACAGAGTTTAGCTCTTGTTACCCAGGCTGGAGTGCAATGGCATGATCTTGGCTCACCACAACCTCTGCCTCCTGGGTTCAAGCAATTCTCCTGTCTCAGCCTCCCGAGTAGCTGGGACTACAGGCGTGCACCACCATGCCCAGCTAATTTTTGTATTTTCAGTAGCGATGGGGTTTCACCATGTTGGCCAGGATGGTCTCGATCTCTTGACCTCGTGATCCATCTGCCTCAGCCTCCCAAAGTGCTGGGATTATAGGTGTGAGCCATCACGCCTGGACTATTACTGAAATATTTTTATGCCATGAGTATGCATACACATCTATTCAACCCATGGTATATTTATTTTATTTCTTTTTTTAGTTGGATGAAACAAGATAAAAACTTACCATTTCTTTGGTTTAATCTCTTTTTAAATTTAATGATAATGGATATCGATAATTGCTAAGAAAAATATTCTGTTTTTGCCGTCTCTTTTATTTGCATCAAATGCTTATTGTCCAAAAGTTTAGTGTACTTTAGGCTTTTGATTTGTGACTTTAAACCAGAAGTATTATGATAAAACTAGTAAATAATATGATAAACGTTTCTGGTTGTATGATATATTTTACATGTGTTCAGCATTGTATACAAATATATGTTTTCACATTTACTTTCACTTACATTCCTACATGTATTTCTCATTAGCAATCTGTGTGCTAAGTAAGGCAAGTACTAACATTTTCAAATTAATTAATGATAGGCTGAAGTTCAAAAATGTCAAGTTACTTCTTTTGGCCATGCACAGGAATCAAAGAAGGCAGAATTAGAACTCTAAGCTTCTTTCTCGCTATCCAAAATATTTCTGTCAAACTCAATGAATTGCGATGTTTTAAAAATTCTGGTTATTTACAATCGATTAACAGGTACTTAAAGTCCGTGAAAAACATAAAAATAGTACTTTGCCTGTGTTTGAAATGGATGACAGCAAACCTTCCCTCCATCTGGCTGGCCCCCACTTTTTGTCCAGAGAACTTAAAATGGGAACACATTTTCACATGACCACTACTTACTTATCCAGAGCTTTGGTGTTTCCTGAATCACACACATCTTTGTTTGTTGGCAACTCCACATCTGGAAGCTCAGGGGGTTGGGCAGCTGCCATGAAGTAAATGCACACAAAAACATCCATGGGTGTTTTTTCTCGACAACAGTCTTCAAACTTAGAATTCTTTGTGGATAAATGTTCACAGATTTTTACTGTGTGTAAAGGCAGCTACAAAATAAATGGTTTGTGCATTGTCAGTTTCCTGATAGTCTAATTAAAAATAAAAATTACATAGGCTTTGGCATCATATTTATGAAAGTCAGTGTGAATACTCAGAAAATTGGTAAAATATTTGGAAAGGCAATTTGTCAATATGTACTAAAAGTCTTAAAAATGTACAATTCTATTTTTAAAAATTTATGGTCAGAAAATAATTATGGATAAAAGGACAACTATAAGGCTATTAAGTGCATCATTGCTTAAAATATTAAAAAACCAACACAACCTAAATGCAACAATAGAGGATTAGTAAAATAAAAATATACTGTGTCTAGGTAGACCGATGTAATACATGACATAGATATAGGCAACAGACTCCTATTTTGCCATTATAAATCCTTATAGAAAAACATCTATTAACACAGACATGCATTTTTAATGGAAAAGAACAAGGCAACACGATGTATCTATTACTACAGAGATTGACAAGACCTTGGAGGCTGACCTTCAGCTAAAGCAATTATTCACATAGTTTTAAAGGATTATGAAAACAAAAAATGGTTAAAAAAATTTGAGATGGGCATCAAATTATAAAAAGTATTATAAAAACAGTAGTAGCTTCTACTAGTATAATTGTTGAAGTGCTGCCTAATGGAACTTTATGTAATAATAAAAATGATCTGTATTTGCACTGTCTAATACTATTGTGCATTTGAAATGTGGTTATGTAACTGAAGAACTGAATTTTAAATCATATTCAATTATAACTATGTTTAACTTTAAAATTAAATTTAAATGACCACATGTGATGATGAATACCATACTGTGCAAATAGCGTAAGGTCTTGGGAATCAGATAATCTGATTCTTGCATATGGACTTTGCCACTTACTAGTTGTGTGGTCTCAAATTATTGATCCTTGCTAATCTGTTTCCTCATCTGTACAGTGGCGCTAAGAATTATTTATGTCTCATAGAATACATGTGAGCATCCATGAGGTTAATGCACATGAACTAGGGCTTAGAAGAGTGCCTGCCACTCAGCACTTGGCATTCAATACCTGGTACATGGTGATAATGATAAGAAAGACTGTCTTACCTCTTTGGCCATGCAATCATCAGAGGCAGACTCACAGCATTTGGAGAGGACGTTAGTAATATCTTCAGCTACTGGTAAAACATCCTCCAGATCAGCAGTAGGCACTTTTTGGGCTAACTTTATGAGATTGCTAAACAGTTAAAAATAAATTTGTTAGCTTATCAACGTTCTCAGTTTTCTTGGTTTCAAGATGAACACAGTATTGGGAGAAATAATAACACAGTTTCGACTCTTTGGCCTCAAGAGCTGCATGGGAGCACATCTGCCATGCTATAGATCTTATGTACCAAAGCCAAAGACTCAAGATTGAAAGATCCCTAATGAATCTTTTCAAATGTTCAGTACTCAAATGCAGCTTCTCTTCTGCAAGTTCTATATAGTTAAAGCACACCTTTAAAATGTTAGATATAAAGCATTAGTGAAGCAATCACAAATGTCTCTCTCTCTATTCATAAGGCCAATGTTATTTTTTTTGTGGCTTCTCATAAACTGTAAAAAGTATTTTTTATAAATTTTATTAGAAACTATAGATAAAAGAAGTATTAAAAGACCTTTTAACTTTACTAGTGAGTTAATAAATGTTCACATTTTGGGTGTGTAACCTTTAAGTATTTTATATGTGAATGGTATGCTATACTATTCTCATATTTGCCTTCTTCACTTAATATACCAGGAGTATCATTAGGTTTTTAAAAATATTAATATTCCTAATATATCATGAATATGATTAAATACTATTTTTAAAAATTGTGATGAAAATGACATTAAATTTACTATCTTAACCATGTTTAAGGTGTACAGTTTAGTATTTAAGTATATTTACATTGCTTTGCAACAGATCTCTAGAAATTTTTCTTGTGCAAAACTAAAACTCTATACTCATTAAACACTGATTTGCTTCCCACTTCTCCTCCCTCACCCTCCCATCCCTTGGCAACCACCTTTCTATTTTTTGTCTTTATGATTTTGATTACTTTAAATATTTCATATGTGTGGGATTATATAGTATTTGTCCTTTTGAGACTGGCTTATTTCACTTAGCATAGTGAAAGTCCTCAAGGTTCATCCTTGTAGCATGTGACAAGATTTTCTTCTTTTTCCAGGCTACATAATATTCCACTGTGTGTATATACCACATTGTCTTTATCCATTCATCTGTTGATGGACATATGGGTTGCTTCCACCTCTTGGTTATTGTGAATAATTCTGCAATGAACATGGAAGTGCAAATCTCTTTGAGATCCTGCTTTGAATTTTTAAAATATATACCTAAAGGTAGAACTGATGGATTTCATGTTATTTCTATTTTTAGTGTTTTGAAGGACTTCCATACAGTTTTCCATAACGATTCCACCATTTTACATTCCTACCAACAGTGTACAAGCATTCCAATTTCTATGCGTCTTTGCTAACATTTGCTAGTTTCTGTTCTTTTGATAGTGATTATCCTAATGGGATACCTCACTGTGGTTTTGGTTTGCATTTCTCCCATCCAAGTATTAAACTAACCAGGCCTGACTCTGCTTAGCTTCTGAGATCAGATGAGATTGGATATGTTCAGAGTGGTATGGCGGTAGACTTGATTTACCTATCTCTTAAGGTTAGTGACTTTGAGCATCTTTTCATGTTCATTGGCCATTAGTGTATTTTATTTCAATAATTGTTTATTCAAGTCTTTTAACCCTATTTTAATTAAGTTATTTGGTTTTTGTTGTTGTTGAATTATAGAAGTTCCTTATTTAGGCCGGGCGCGGTGGCTCAAGCCTGTAATCCCAGCACTTTGGGAGGCCGAGACGGGTGGATCACGAGGTCAAGAGATCGAGACCGTTCTGGTCAACATGGTGAAACCCCGTCTCTACTAATACAAAAAATTAGCTGGGCATGGTGGCGCGTGCCTGTAATCCCAGCTACTCAGGAGGCTGAGGCAGGAGAATTGCCTGAACCCAGGAGGCGGAGGTTGCGGTGAGCCGTGATCGCGCCATTGCACTCCAGCCTGGGTAACGAGCGAAACTTCGCCTCAAAAAAAAAAAAAAAAAAAAAAAAAAAGAAGTTCCTTATTTATTCTGAATATTAACCCCTTATCTGATATATGATTTGCAATATTTTCTCCCATGCTGTAGGTTGCCTTTTTACTCTGTTAATTGTGTCATTTGATATGTAGAAGTTTTTTGTTTGTTTTTTCCTTTTTGTGGAGAATGGGGTCTTGCTATATTGCCCAGTCAGGTCTCGAACTCCTGGGCTCAAGATATTCTCCTTCCTCTTCCTCCCTAAGATCTAGGATTACAGGCATGAGCCACCATACCTGGTCAGAAGTTTTAAAGTTTGTTGTAGTTTCATTTGTTTATTTATGCTTTTCTTGCCTGTAATTTGGTGTCATATTCAAGAAATCATTGCCAAATCCAATATCCTGACGGCTTTTCTACTATGTTTTCTTCTAGGAGTTTTATAGTATTAGGAATTAACATTTTGGTCTTCAATTTATTTTTGAATTAATTTGTATATATTATATAAAGTTCCAACCTCATTCTTTTGCATGTAGTTATGTGGTTTCCCAGGATCATTTGTTGAGGAGACTATCTTTGAATCCCATGGTTTAATCTTGGCACCCTTGTTGAAAATCATTTGGCCATATATCCAAAAGTTTATTTCTGCACTCTCTATTCTGTTCCATTGGTCTACATATCGGTCTTCATGCCAGCATCACACTGTCTTAATTACTGTTGCTTTGTAGTATGTTTTAAAATCAAAAGTGTTAGACCTCCAATTTTACTCTTTTTCAAGATTATTTTGGCTACTTGGGATCTCTTGAGTATTTTAGAATATGTTTTTCCTATTTCTGAAACAAATGCCGGTAGGATTTTGATAGAGATTGCATCAAGTCTCTAGATTGCTCTCATTTAAACAGTGTTAGGTCTTCCAAACCACAAGCATGTGCTATATTTCCCTTTATTTGGATCTTTTAAAATTTCTTTTAGCAATGTTTTATAGTTTTCATTAAATATTCCTTTATTATATAATTTTAACAATATAATGTAATAACCGAGAGGCAGAAGCAATCCATTTGTCCATCAGCAGATGAATAAAGAAAATATGGCATATATATATGGTATATATATGGCAAAGAGACTGGTGACATTTTGCCCCTGGCCTAGAGATTTGTGGAACTTTGAACTTGAGGAAAATGATTTAGAGTATCTGGCAGGATAAATTTCTAAGCAGCAAAGCATTCTGGGAGGATAAATTTCTAAGCAGCAAAGCATTTAAGAGATGACTTGGGTGCTGTTAAAGGCATTCAGTTTCATAGGGAAGCAAAGCATAAAAGTTTAGAAAATTCACAGCCAGACAATGCAATAGAAAAGAAAGCTCATCTTCTGAGGAAAAATTCAAGCTCGCTGCAGAAATTTGCATTAGTAAAAAGGAGCTGAATGTTAATCCCCAAAACAGTGGGGAAAAATGTATCCAAGGCATGTCAGAGGCCTTCACAACTGCCATCTCATCACAGGCCTGGAGGACTAGGAGGAAAAAGTTGTTTCATGGACTAGGTCCAGGGTCCTTGTGCTGTGTGCAGCCTAGGGATTTGGTGCCCTGCATTGCAGCTGCTCCAGCCATAGCTAAAAGGGGCCAATGTAGAGCTCAGGCCTTGGCTTCAGAGGGTACAGGCCTCAAGCCTTGGCAACTTCCACATGGTGTTGAGCCTGTGGGTGCACAGAAGTCAAGAATTGGGGTTTGGGAACTTCTGCTTAGATTTCAGAGGATGTATGGAAACACTTGAATGTCCAGGCAGAACTTTGCTACAGTGGCAGGGATCTCATTGAGAACCTCTGGTAGGGCAGTGCTACAGGGAAATGTGGGGTTGGAGCCTCAAAATAGAGTGCCTACTGGGCCACTGGCTAGTGGAGCTGTGAGAAGAGGGCCAACATTCTCCAGACCCCAGAATGCTAGATCTACTGACAGCTGGCACTATGCTCCTGGAAAAGCCACAGACGCTCAACACCAGCCTGTGAAAGAGTACCTTGCAAAGCAACAGGGGTGGAGCTGCCCAAGACCATGAGAATCTACCTCTTGTATCAGCGTGACATGGATATGAGACATAGAGTCAAAGGAGATCATTTTGGAGCTTTAAGATTTGACTGCCCCACTGGATTTTAAAGTTGCATGGGGCCTGTAGCCCCTTGATTTTAGCCAATTTCTCTCATTTGTAATGGCAGCATTTACCCAATGCCTTTACCCCCATTGTATCTAGGAAGTAACTAGCTTGCATTTGATTTTAAAGGATCAAAGGCAGAGGGACTTGCCTTGTATTAAATGAGTCAGTGGACTGTGGACTTTTGAGTTAATACTGAAGTGAGTTAAGACTTTGGGGGATTGTTGGGAAGGTATAATTGATTTTGAAATGTGAGGACATGAAATTTCAGAGGGGCCAGAGTTGGGATGATATGGTTTGGTTGTGTCCCCACACAAATCTCATCTTGAATTTTAACTCCCACAGTTTCCACATGTTGTGAGAGGAACCCAGTGGGAGGTGATTGAATTATGGGAGTGGGTCTTTTCTGTGCTGTTCTTGTGATAGTGAATTAGTCTCACAAGATCTGATGGTTTTAAAAACAGAAGTTTCTCTGCACAAGCTCTCTCTTTGCCTGCCCATCTATGTAAGATGTGATCGCTCCTCCTTGCCTTCTACCATGATTGTGAGGCCTCCCCATCCACATAGAACTGTTAGTACAATGAAACCTCTTTCTTGTGTAAATTGCCCAGTCTCAGTTATATCTTTATCAACAGCATAAAAACAGACTAATACAAAAGCAGATAACTAGTGAGAATAAATTAATGAAGGGCAAGAGATATATACTGTATAGTACAAGTCTTCATACAATAAGTAAGAATTAAGATGTCTTATCCCAAGAAAAATTGGGAAAGGCAAATAATAGGTAATAAACAAAAAAAGGTTTTTCGGGTTTTTTTGTTTTGTTTTATTTTGTTTTTTGTTTTTTTGTTTGTAACATATGCTAACATGAACACTGAAAAAATATTTTCTAGTGGTCAACTGTATGGAAAAGATTGATTAAGAGCAAATCTCATGGTTTATGACATAACCTTGTTCCTTATTCTTCATAATCTGTATAGAGAGAAGAAAACAAGAATTTGCCCATATTTTTAAAGATTATTGAAGCATAAAACTCTATTTTATATCTTCCAGTGCAGACTTCTTCTTAAAAACCATAATATTATGGATAGATAATGCAGAACCAAACTTTTAAATACGAGGATGGTGCTTAATGTTTACCTGAGCCTTGATTTCTTCTCCCCATAAGCAGCATATTGTGAACAGACTCTATTTGACATAGTGGTGAGAAGTGATAAATGTTTAATCTGGAGTCTCTAGAAAACAAGTGAAAGACTCCCATTAGATGGTCAAAGTTCATTGGAAACCATATAAATGGCAAAAATAGGGACTATTTCATTATTTTTTTTTAATGAAGAGGAAACTGAACACTGATGAAAGGAACTTATTGATATTTCTTTTCCAGAGGTATTACATTTATTTTCCAGTTAACAAGATGCAAAGGAGGCATTTTAGAAACTTACTGATTGCAAAATCTCAATTTCTACCATTGTCTAAAAGGAATGCTATTAGAAGAAAAAAACATAAACATGTAATAAGTAAAATGGGACATACCTCGTTCAAAAAGCAGGCAGTTGGGTTTGCAGAGATACAGCAGGACCCTACCATAGAGAGGTAACTCTTGGTGTAACTGACTAAAAGTGACAGAGGAGCTTGTCCATAATTAGTGGAATATTCCCACATAAAGCTGTGGAGGAAAAAATAGAATTAGTCAAAAAACTTATGAATAAACAAAACCTACTTTTCTTTTTTGAGCCAGTATCTTGTCCTGTCACTCAGGTTGGAGTACATTGGCACAATCATAGCTTGTGGCAGTCTCAATCTCCTGGGCTCAAGTGATCCTTCTGCTTCAGCTTCCTGAGTAGCTGGAATTACAGGTGTATACCACCAAGTTCATCTAATTGTTTTAATTTCTTATAGAAATTAGGTCTCGCTAATTGGCCCAAGTTGGTCTTGAACTCCTGGGTTCAAGTGATCCTCCCATGTAAACCTCCCAAAGTTCTGGGATTACAGGTATAAGCTACCATGCTCGGCCCCCAAAACCTACTTTTTAGTAAGTACGTTGATGGAGAAAGGATATATGTTACATTTATAGTTTAATATCTAAAAACACTAAGAATTTAGAGAAAAGATTATAATACTGGTCACTATTAATATATTCATTAAAAATAGATTTCTAAATTTCTGTGTTTTTTGCTTGAGAGGAGGGGCCATTTGTTCCTTTGTTCACTTCATGTCTAGACAGGTGTATCACCCATGGTAGCTGCTTGTTAATTAAGCTGCTGATTGAATTAATTGAAATAAATGTAATTACTAGATTTGCTTTTCCTTATGTATCTCAGTTTACTTTAGATAATTGTTATGTATACATTACTTATTTTCTGGAAATAATTTCTATTTTTGAGAATACATGTCCTTATGAATCTAAAAGGGACTCTGAAATTCTCAGCAAAATCCTCTTTGAAAATTGACAGAAATGAGCAATCCTAATTTTTACAATTTGTGACCATTTCAAATGACATTGCTTTTGATTTTTGAATATATATATATTTCTTACTTTAATAAATATATTTCCCCCCATTTTTGTTCATTTTTGTGACCTTCCAGACTAACATAAAGAATCACTGTATAATCTGGCCCGTTATGCATGTTAAACAATGAAAATACCAAGGTTGCATGTTTACTTGATGTAGTAGATGCTCATATTCACATATACATGTCATGTTTCTGGGATGTATAGGAGTGAAGAGAAAAGCTGTTCATTTTTTATGGTTTACTAGAAATTAAGTACTTAAAATGTGTACAGCAATAAAATGCTTTATCATATGACATATGCAATGATCTTTAGCATCAGAGAAATCACCACAGGGGCTGTCAAATATTTGAAAATATATCATGTGGACAGGGGAGTCAAGTGATTCTGATTCAGATAATAGGATTAGGGTTGCTAAGAGTTTGGGAAAATTGATTTCATCTCTGAGAAAGATATACACAAAACTCAGCACCAAACGGAAGCTGGGCTGTCTTGGATGAGAGTCAAGTTCTCAGAATTTGTTCAGGTTGCTGTAGAGGAAGTGTTTGCACAGAGTACGGGGTTAGATTAGAGTCATTTCTGATATCTTAGGCCCTAAAGTTCTATTTATGATGAAAACGCTCACTGATTAGCAAATTCCTTTGGATCTTTCCTGAACACCTCACAGATTTCATCATTTGTGGGTTCCACATAGGTAGGGAATTCTTGTGGCGGGTGCTTCAGAGCCGCCATGCAAAGCTTCCGTTCCAGTCCTTCTTTGGTGCAGCACTCGGCAGTGCCTGGGTGAACTGGAAATGGAGAGTTACTTTCACAGGACTTGGCAGACAGTGCTGAGGTCTGAAAGAGAAGAAAAAAGGAAACTCATCTATATATGTAAATTTCCAGGCTCTTCGATCTCCATTCAATATAATATCTTAGCCTATAATTAGAAAATTCTCATTTGTAACTGTGTATTCATGCCAAGGGCGCCATGAGGTGATTTTTCAACATGACAAGTTGTATGATTATCGGCAAGCATAGAATCTTATTTATGTTAATAAATGACTCCTCAGAGTAGAACAAAAATAGAACTTTGAATAATAAATGGACAGTGTTTATCTGATGAGAGCCATTAGGATTGCATTCTCTAGCCCAGTGTTCCTCCATGGGGATATTAACATCTCTGAGGATGAGAGGGTCATTTGAAAAACTTCCACTGGTGATTCTGTCATCATCTCCCACCTGCTTTCTGCTGCAAATGCCCCATTAAGAGTGAGGAGGACCTCCCTTTGTTTATGAAATAAGCTCTCCTCCCCTCTCTTTATGAAATGAGCAGACTCTTGATTGCTGGCTCTTTTAATCTTCTGTTGGGGTGGCTGGCAAAATATTAAAGATATATTGGGAAAAGTAATAGATTAGTCTCAAACCTTTTGGAAGGCTGAAAGGTTTTACTGGGGCAGGCCGAAGGTGGCAGGTCCATTAAGTTAGGGAGAAGATAGGGCAATAAGATTCTTTTCCCAGTTTAAGTCTGTTTACCCCACATCCCTTTGTCTCTACTCTAACTGTTTACTCACATGAACTGTGCTGGGTGGCCCACTCAGGGGGAGATTAAAGGGGAATTACCTGTTAATAGTGTTTACTCTGGGCCCCAGAACCTAAAGCTTTTATCATTCATATAACTACTCTTTTAACCATGTTAATTATCCACAAGTGTGTTAACTTAGAACCTCTGTTGTAAAATCTTGAGGGAATAAAGGTGTGGGTGTACAGGGAGTCTGGGTCGATTGGTTGCATTTTGCCCTCTGAAAGCAGTCAACAGCCATCCCTAGCCCACTTGAAATGCTGTAATGGTGTGAGAATGCGTTCATTCATCCGTGGTTGAGTCAGGGTCTGCAGGTCAGACTCTGCAGGTGGTGACTGATGTCTCGTTCTACATTATTTACATTCTCTTACCTAATGATTCTTGAGCCTGCTTTTGCATCAGAATTACTTATACATAAAATAAAAAATGCTTTGGTTGCACAACGCAGGAATTACGTTTCAGTAGGTGAAAGATAGGGCCTGAAAATCTATTTTTCCCAAAGCTCCAAGATTTATGTGCAAGTGCAGTGTAGTTTGAAAACCACTGATGCACCTTCATTTACTGCTTCAACAATGATACACTGATACCTGTGAGCAGACTAAGCACCATCAAGGCAATTGTAGCATCAAAATGTTCTTTTTAGAAACAATTTGATATTTGAAATTAAAATCTAGAATAGAAATAGCATAGAGGAAAAAAGATTAGAAATAGCCATCATGGAAAAAATTACCTTGGGATTTATATAGGAAAAAATACTTTGACATTCTTAATTTAAAAGTCATCTTTTTAAGGTAAAGTTTCTAAAAATCTTTTCTACCAGTGAAGGATGGCAATGTGATAAATTACTTATGTAAACTAACTTCTCACCCTCTCCCATATCATCCTTTCATCAGATTTGGAGAAGTTAAAAATTAGATTCTTTCTTTTTTTCACTTATCTCTCTTTTCAGTCCATCTTTTTCCTTTCCATTAATTTCTCTGGCAACCCCCCTCCCCCTTTTGTTTTTTGCCTTTTTAAAGTTATCTTCTTTCAAGTAAAAAAAAAAAGGTGGACAAAATATCAAAACACTTTTCAAAATGTTTTGAACAATCAGGAGAAAGAGAAATATGCAAAAAATATCAATGCCCTATCTGTTCTCTTATGCTCCAGGATTATAGAGACATCAAGGGATGTATTAGCAAATATGTGAAATAAAATAAAAATGTGCTTGTTATATTGACCATGGTTGACAGCTTGATGCTTTCATAGTTTCAGGTGGTACAGAAGTTCAGGTTGAAATAAAAAATATTTATGAACTTGCCAGTGGAAGAAAAAGATTATAAAATTCTGAAAAACTAGATAAGGGACAGAACAGATAAAACAATTAATGAGTAAGAATATTCATTGTGTAGAATCTATTCTAATCAGATCTTTGGAGCATTGTTTCTGTAGGATATCTGCTGAAGGCTTGAACAGTGAAATGAATTTGTCTGTAAAGGCCTTTATCAAAATGCATCTAAATGTTATTTGCATCAGGCCTGATAGCTGCATTAATAAATTGCTGAAACTCCTTAGATTTCACCCTTTTCAGCTATGGTTAGAACACTGTAACTTCAGCATTTTAATTTCTCCATAAGTGCTATAGGGGAGAAAACCTAGAATTTAGTTATGTGCGTATAGGGCAACTTTTGAATCCTCCTCCTCAATTTGAAACCAACACGAAATTGTTCTGGAGCAGTTGGTACCAGTCCTGGCATGATGATAAAAGAGGATAAAGCTATGGTTAGGTTTTTAAGCTATATAGGATATTTTAGGATTATTTCAAGAGGTTCATGAGCTGATATATATATATATATATATATATATATATATATATATATATATATATGTATATATATATATTTAATTTCATTTGTATATTTAATTTCATAGGTATATTTAATTTCAATAGTTTTGGGGGAACAAAACTATTTTGTTCTTGGTAACATGGCTAAGTTCTTTAGATGTGATTTCTGAGATTTTGTGCACCCATCAACTGAGCAGTGCACACTGTACCCAATGTGTAGTTTTTATTCCTTGCCCCTTCACCCTTCCCTCTAAGTCCCCGAAGTCCATTTTATCATTCTTACACCTTTGCATCCTCATAGCTTAGCTCCCAGTTGTAAGTGAGAACATATGGTATTTGGGTTTTCATTCCTGAGTTACTTTACTTAGAATAATGTCCGTGAGCTGATATTTGAGAAAATCAATATGGTGATAAAAACTTACATTTTAGAGTTATATCTGGATTTATATCCTCTAACTGCTTCTTGCTAGCAATGTATAGTTAATAAATCACTAAATTACTCTATGACCCAGTTTTCTCATTTGAACCTTGTAGGAATAATGGGTAATATTGATTCATTATGTTAGAATAAATTGGGCTCTAAAGATACTAGGCTTCATATTTCCCCCAAACTAGAATACGTGGAGTTGCTATCTAAAATTTTCTCAACACATGGTGTAAAGGGTTATTTTGGTTTCCTTCTCTGGGCTGCCGTAGAGACGGCCAGTCACAGAAACCTACCCTGGTGTCATAGCAGTCAGGGTCAGCCCCTTTGGCACAGCAGGTTTCAGTCAAGGAGACAACTTCCTCCACAAGCTTGGTGATCTGTTCAAAGGTGCCACTGGGAAATTTTCTGCTGTACAGAACTAATGACCTGAGGGGAAAATAAGACAATATATCAATTAGAATGAATTTTTTTTTTTTTTTTTTTTTTTTGAGATGGATTCCTTGCTCTGTTGGCTAGGCTGGAGTGCAGTGGCGCAATCTTGGCTCACTGTAACCTCTGCCTCCCAGGTTCAAGTGATTCTCCTGCCTCAGCATCCCGAGTAGCTGGGACTACACGTGCCTGTTACCATGCCTGGCTAATTTTTGCATTTTTAGTAGAGATGAAGTTTTGCCATGTTGGCCAGGCTGGTCTTGAACAGCTGACCTGTGATCTGCCCTCCTTGGCCTCTCAAAGTGCTGGGATTACAGGCCACCATGCCCAGCCAGAACTGAAACTTTCTTTTTACATTTTGGCACATTAAAGTATGAATGTGCACATTAAAACATGTTCAGTGTTTCAGTGAAATATTGTACACATTTACTTTATTTGGCTAATGAAAAAAATGAGATTTAATTTTAAAAGCAGCTTTTGTTCTAGGCAAATTTATCTTGGAAAGCGGTAGACATTGAACCTTAGGGCTGTGTCAAACCAGTCTGGTGTGGTCCTTCTTGAGCTTTCCCAAATGTACTTGCTCTGTACCTCATTGCCTTGGTTTGCTAGATTCCTAGAATGTATTGTTGCATTTTAATTGACCTTAGAAAGCTATGCTGTATGTATTCTCTTTGAACTTATTCATAAACTTACTGGTGACAAATCCTTAGACTGTAGTAACCAAAGGTTAACTGGAATCTCTAGATGTCCTTCATTTGCTTGACTCCTGTGCCTTCATTGGCTCCAGGGCTCTGTTCTCTTAATTTTGGCAAGGATTAAGGATTCACCTCCATGCCGAGTCAGTTCCTAACACTCAGTTTTGTTCAAGATCAAATCACCAACAGAGTGAGTGGCTATGGCACACTTACAAAGATGTGAAGTCCTCCTTTCCCAGATCGGAGAATTCCTTGCAGACTTTATTCTTTTCATAATCTCGGCCTAAGGAGGCAGAAATAGAAAAAAATTGTATGTTTCCCCTTTTGATCAATATTATGTTACATGTGCATGTATAAAGTGATCTTCCATGTGGTCTATGGTGAAAGTAGCATTTTCTCAATGTTTATATACAATTTCGTATTTTGAGCAGCTTTCTAGCTCTTCTCTCACAATAGGCCACAATTTTATGGCATTCTGTTATATTTTAGTCACCAGCAGAACAAAAGGAGAGAGTAAACTAATGCTGAAAGTAGGCGAGTCAAATGATACATGTCAACTAGTGAGTCAGAAGCTACTGATGTGGCAACTCTTAGGTCCTATCTTTATAATGATGCCAAAATGAGAATTTTTCTCCTTTCCTCCCTCCTTCCCACCCTCTTCCTCCCTTCCTTCTTTTATTGTCTCAGTGTCACCTAAGACCTGAAAAGGAAAAAGAACAACAAACAAGTAGAGAATGTCTCTGTTCCAAGGTGAGGGGCAGCATCACTAATGCAGGACTTTAAAGGAGGTACAGAAGAGTTAGTGCTGCCACCCGTGCTCTGTTACTCATCTCCCGCTGTCTAAGGGAAGGCTAGGAATTCAACTGGGGACAAGGTGGAAATCAGGCTAAGACTATTTCGGACAAAGTTAGTGTGGTGAGTCTGGAGGATGGTGGGGAGTGTTCCCTTTCACTTTCACATAGTGTCAAGGGCTTCAAGAAACCACTCAGTGCTTGAAAGGGGACTCTTGGAGTTTGGGGTGTAATAGACAGGTGTCTGATTCAGGCTGGAGAAATCTAGAGGGTGATGGGCTTGCTAGGTGGCCTGGAGAACAAAGCAGAGGACTGTGTGGGAAGCGATGGTGTGGCTTGCAGAGCTGACATAGCTCAAGCAGGAGAGTGAACTGGCCAAGAGTTGTCTTAAATATATTTCCCCCAGTCCCAGCTCCACCAAAAAAGTGCTATCTGCAGGGCAGTGTACTGTCAATAGTTGGGTGTCTATGTGGAGGCAGACAATTTGAAAATCAAGGACCCAAAGGAGAGTCTTAAGATACCAGCTGCATATGAGACATATCCAGGAATAATGAGGGAAAGAGATCATCAAAGAACCCAGTAAGAGGAAACGGCAGCTTTGCATGTCTTCATAACCAGAGGAGACAACCTTGGCTCACCATGCTGCCCACTGAAATTTTTTTGTCCATTGTATTGAATTTTTCCTGCTGCTATCTCTCTTACTAGCTTCTCCTTTCCCTGTATTATCCCTGGAGGAGCTAGAAGCAGCCTAGAGGGTACGGAGGAAGGAGAAGAGGAGAATAGGCAAAGTAGAAGAGAGGCAGGTATCTGTGTTCCTCTTTCCCACCACAGGCAGCAGGACTGAAACAGGCCTGAATGGGGGAGTAGCTTCAACTTTCAATACATTAAAGCATTTTGACTATTAAATACAACTAGACATTCTCATGATGAAATGAGATTGGTATTTGAGAGGGAACAGAAAAATCACAGGACCCACTCTTGAGTTCATTCACACTACAGGGAAGAGCTAGTTTCTGCAGAGGAAGAAGTGTTCTTTACTAATCATGAGTCCCTCTTGTTCAGCGTGCCCATCACATATGTAATAGGGCGGACACATCAAAGTCAGTGTCCTCCTAATCTGATTCATCCTTTATGCAAATAAGCCCAGGAAATTTCCCTCCTGTGATGTTATATTTTCAGAAAAAATGTAGGAAGTATATAAATACCCTACTCTCTGTTTTAAGTGGCTTTAACTTTTAGTGGTTTATCTTTCTCACTTTAAATGTTGGGAAAGTCATCTCAGGTGATATGATGGTAACTGCTGTCAGGCTTTAATCCCAAAGAGTCCTCTCCTCTCTAACAGTTACAGTTCTATGAAAGACTGTGTAACATATGCCTGGGTGAAAATTTCTATTTGATGGCTTGCAGCGGAAGTGGTGGTGATTGGATATAGATTTGAAAGGGTTGTATATTTTTGGTTGAAGATTCTCTTTAGGAGTCATCAGATTAATGCCACCTGTTTAATGTCAGTTTGCCTATAGAGGAAGCAGTTACAGCATGTATTTTTTTAGATGGATACCCTCCAAAATATTTTTGAGGTGAGAAAAGTCAGATTTGATAATTGTGAGAAAAAGACATTCTTCAGCAGCACTATTTAACAAGAGACCTACTCAAACACCCTCAAAACCACAGGGAAAGTGGGAAAGAACTCCCATGCCTGAATCTGATGTTATTCTGGCAACTAGGACAAGGCAGTAGGGTTGATAAAGCTAATTGTCAGTGGAACCAAAAAAGCCACTTGCAGCAAACCTCTGTTATGTCTGAGAACCTTCAGATCTTCTGAAATTTATTGATTAGTTTACAAGGTTGGCTATTGTGACACCTTCAAAAGGTTAAACAAGGCAGAAAACTTCCATTAATCATTAATGGTATTCTATGGAGTTGAAGACTAGAATAGAGAGAAAAAAAAATTGAGGCTAAACTGTTCTCATGTGGTGATAAGCTGTACTTAGGATGTCAAGAGTTGTCTTAGTTTGCTTCTAAAGTAGATTTGGTATATTAAAGTGAGCTAGAAAAAATGGCTGGGAGTTATATAGCAGTAGATTTTAGTTCAATGTAAGATATCTTTATTCCAACTGTGGCTACTTTATAAGTGAAATGAAAGCAGCGTTTTAAAAAGGTGAGTTTGTTTTGTCATTGTAAATATCAAAATAGATTTAAATAACCATATATTGTAAAGATCCTTGAATTTAGTACAATGTATCTTCATGATGTATAAGATCACTTGCTGAGGATTATAAACTAGTCTCTTGAAAATAGAGATTATAAGGAATTTTTTTCAAGGCTTACTGTGTTTTAAGACACACACAAAATAGCTCTAATAAGAACTCCTTTTCCTTTTAATAAATAGGAGCTTTGTTTAAATCCCCCCTATAAAATGGAAGAGGTTATTTTTGTTGGTACTTCTGTTGTGACCATTGTTCAATAATATGCAAAGTGAAATCCTGTATTCAAATGAGGTACCTCTGATGAACATTTTGAGAAATATTTTGCTTCTAACCTTTCAGGTTCTGATTTTTTATTTCACCAAAAAAATGTAAAGTTTTCTTTCATATATTATGGGAATGGGAATGTGCATATGAAGGTAGTGTAAATGGGCCCTGCAGATTATCCCATTAAATAATTTGAATTGAATTAACTATTCGAGTTTGCACACAGCACTTTAGAATTCATCAGCATTCTATACTACTTTAGTTAGAATGCAAACTGATGAGAGAGAAGTGGGAAACTAGATGGACTTAATAAGGCTTAAAATGGTTTTGAAACTATTTTTGCTGGAACATTCATCCTTGGGCGTGACAGGAAGCAAGGGAGGAAGCTCAGGTTGGATATTGAGAAAGCTCAGAATTAAAATATAAAAATAACATGTAGAGGAAGTTGTTGCACCTTGATCTTTCAGGTGAACTACCCAAAATATACTTCTGATAAAATAATTTTAAAAATTTATCTAAAGAGAAGATATCTAGCTTACAAGACTAAGCCAATGTATGTTAATCATTGTCTCAATTTGCAAATACAGCAAATAAATACTAAAGTTAATTTGCAATGCGATTATTACGAATTGATTCCCCATTCCATGGAATACTACTAATAAGTATGCTTTTTTTTTCTTGCACCAGTTGAGCTCACTCCAATTCATATAGTTGAAACCTGTCTGAAATGAATTGTAAATGATATGCTCTGTTTTTAAATGTACCATTTAGTGATAAAGAAGGTGATTTGGACTTTGATATATCCCTAGTAAATATTGGCATAATCTTAGTGACTCTGGTGAAATCACTTTCACATCAAGTGACCCCCACAGTACTAAGTGTTTACAAATTTCATTAACAGAATTTTTGCTTTTTGGAACAGCATGTTCCATTTTTTTTTAATCTATATTGTGAAACATTCTGGTAAGTATTGTTTAATTTTGAACTTTTGAAAGGCAGTTTGATTTATTTTCAGGAAATCTTTGCTGCTTCAGGCACCTTACCTCTGCCTACAAAGTTGAAAATATTCATTCATACATGCAACAAATATTTTTTGAGGCCTACTCTGTGCCAGGCATTGGGTTCAATATCGAATTTGAACATACAGTGGAGCCCAAAATAGACACATCCTTGCCCTCATGGAATTTTCATAATAAGTCATAAGATACTATCTTGTTACCAAGTTTATTCAAGTAAGTATTTGGATACTTTCACTATTATTAGTCTTTCACTCAAATCTAATTTGGTTCCTTAGAACTGTTATTTGTATACCAGGAACATTAATGGATGCTAAATAACATTGATGTAAATAAATGCTCACACAGGATGCTAGGAATTGTCTCAAGTTGCTATTTTCCTGTTGTGTTCTGGAGACTCATGGGCTTTAACAGCTCTGTTGGGTATTTTATATTTTCACAATTTCATTTCTTTGGTGAGATAAGTAGTGAGATGGTAGAGGAGATCATTGATGATTTTATCATTCCCCATTATATACAGATATCAAACTACTCCATTGTGCCCCATAAATGTATATCATTATGATTTGCCAATTAAAAAACAATACCTTTTAAACCAGAAAACACTGGACATGGGTGATTTCCTTTCACTGTTTCCTGTCAATATACACATCTCAATGACTACTGAAGTTATAACTGTATAAACTGAAAACAAATTATGCAATGTAATGGCAAAGATATATCGTACATGTATCATTATTTATGTTTCTGTCATCACATGTGGTTTTGTCAAACAGCTCTCCTGAGCCATTTAAATGCATTTTAAGTCCAACAGATTGCAGTATATTGATAGGAAAAATTTAATTTCAAAGATTAGTAATTTATCTTTTAAAAATGATAAAGAGTAGATTTGTGTATATTAATTTTTAGTATGGCCAAAACAGTTTTATAGTGCTTGTCTCCTATAGTGATGTATCAGCAGTATTTTTTTCATAAATGAAATATAATTTTCTAATTCTTCTTTTTAAATCCCAGTAAGAAACTGAAGGCTTATTATTGGACACTTGTGAGAACTGTAATTTAAATGGGAAATTTTACTATCAAATACTCAATGCTATTTTGTGTTAACCATTGTGATATATATTGCTTTAAGTGCTTTTATAGCACTTCATTTGTCTTAGTAAGGCTAAAGAGAACCTTTTAAACAAATAATAATGAACTTTGCAGTACCATGTAGATGGAAAATATAGGCCTGGCGCGGTGGCTCACGCCTGTAATCCCAGCACTTTGGGAGGCCAAGGTGGGCAGATCACAAGGTCAAGAGATCGAGACCATCCCAATCAACATGGTGAAACCCTGTCTCTACTAAAAAATACAAAAATTAGCCACGCGTGATGGTGAGCTTGTAGTCCCAGCTACTTGGGAGGCTGAGGCAGAAGAATCAGTTGAACCAGTAAGCGGAGGTTGCAGTGAGCAGAGATTGCACTACTGCACTCCAGCCTGGTGACAGAGCAGTGAGACTCCATCTCAAAAAAAAAAAAAAAAAAAAAGAAAAAGAAAATAGAATGCCACTGTTTTCTAAAGGTTATAAACTAGATGTTACATCCCAATTGTCTCCAGGTTATAATTCCTCAGACACATATTTTCTAAGAAAACTATTAAGGAACACCCACTTCAATGTTAGCCTAGTCAACAATCCAACCATGTATTTTGTTATTTATATTTTTTAAAATCTAGTATGTATTTGTCAAATGAGTACATTTCATTTTAAAACCAATTGTTACCTAACATTTGCAGCAGAACTGATAAATATCGAAATAACAAATTTACTTTGATATGTGGTAAAATTTGAAGACTGAAATGTGTTATTCTGTGACTGTGCTCTTGCTATTATATTTTTAAACAGATAACAAAATTACAGTTATTTACATTTAAAAATGTTACTTAAGTTTTGCTTCTGTAGGATAAAAACACAATTTGTAAAATGTAAACATATTTAAATAATTCACGTGTGATTTCTTTGAAAGGTATGGCTGGTAACTAATTTTTTTGCCTATTTTAAATGCAAAGATAAAATCACTGGTTAATATTCTTTTCTGTTTTTAAACGGAGTCTGCCTCTGTTGCCCAGGCTGGAGTGCAGTGATGTGATCTCAACTCCCGTGTTCAAATGATTCTCCTGCCTCAACCTCTCAAGTAGCTGGGATTGTAGATGCACACCACAACACCTGGCTACTTTTTGTATTTTCATTAGAGACAGGGTTTCACCATGTTGGTCAGGCTGGTCTTGAACTCCTGACCTCATGGTCCACCTGCCTCAGCCTCCCAAAGCGTCGGGATTACAGGCATGAGCCACCATACCCAGTTGGTTAATATTCTTTTCTTTAGTTACTATTTTACCATGACACCCCGGTTAGCAAACACAAATGCTCATAGGATCTAGGAACTGCACAACTTACATTTGATCCAAGGGAAGAAAGGATTAAATACCCAATAGTGAGAACTGGGGGTTTAGTCCAAAAGGAGGAGTCACAATTCAGCTCCAGTTCATCATTGCCATGTGAAAATTTGGCCCTTATTACCACACCTTCCTGTGCTTCCAGAGAAGCTAGAAATCTGATTTTTATGTGGAATCTCTAGGTTTTAAAATGTTGACAAGTCAAATGAGACTTTAAAGACAGCCTTAAAGAAATTTTGTTGGTCCAAACCATGAGGACCAAATAAAACATCCATAGGAGGCTGTATTTTATCATGATTTAAGAAAGAGGCTTTGGATGCAGACCACCTGGATTTGAATCCCTACTGCCCTGAGTAGTTGCTTATCCTCTCTGTTCTTCCTCAGTTTTCTCATTTGCAAAGTGAAGATGATTATATCCTTAGGAAGCAGAATATACCTGGCAGTTATTATTATTAGCTAAATCCAGTTAGTTCGTGACCAGTGTTATACATATGAATATATATATGTACATATCTATCTATCTACAAACACACACATACACAGACACATCGACTATGTACTGGGAGCATGGCATCATATGAAAGAAAACTCTAAAGCCACCAATCTTTAAGGAACCTGAGTCTGATAGTAGACATAAGTATACAAAATCCCAATTTTGTAATATTACACAAAAATTTATTGAACATTTACTAAATGCCAAGTAGTGTTCTATAACTGGGAATTACAGGAAATAACAAAAGTTCTTAATTTCACAGAGCTTACATTCTACATTTGTTACAATAAGCAAATGAACAACCAGTGATAAGGTAAGGTACTAAGTGCTAAGAAGAAAAATAATCCCAAGTAAGGGGATAGAAGGTAATAGAGTGGTAGGTGTCATTTGTGGTAGGTTGGTTAGGGAAGCCCCCTCTATAAGTAGACTTGGAGTAGACACCTGAAGAAGGTGAGAAAGGGAGCTATGAGAATATCTGGACAATCAATATTCCAGGAAGAGGGAAGAGCTAATGCAAAGCCCTGGGGTGCAAAGGACTTAGAGTGTGAGATAATGTGTGGTCAGATCAGAATGAATGAGAAAATTAAAAGAGAGAGAGAGAGAGGAAGCAATAGGTAGAATGAAGAAGTTAGATGACCAAAAAATTGGGGAAGGGTATCGTCAATTCCTTTTAGGGGTGTCTTCATCTTCCTCCTATCCTAAGTAGATTAAGTTGATAGCCTTTTAGAGAGTGTGTACATTTATCCTTATATTACACACATAATTGTGACTGCATATGTGGCATTACACCTGATATCAATAAGATGAAACGTTGCTATTGATTTTCAGGGAGGTTAACATTGCTCTCAGTGATGAAGTTAGCTGCCTGTATGACTTCAGCCCTTGTGTAGGGCTGTTTTGACAGGGAAGGAAGAGAAGGAGAAGTGTAGCTCACCCACCAACCCAAAGGGAACTTTCTTCTTGCAGTTTAGTATAATGTTTAATAAATATGTATATATATGCTGAAAATGAAATGCTTAAAGCAAAAAAGGAAATGTTCATAATAAAAGCCTGTTCTTGTCAACAACTCTTATCAACTGCAGTGGTTTATTTCCTGCTGGCATAATTACTTTGATAATTTTGTAGCTCTGTCACTAGTCTTTGCTACTTGGTTTCTTTGGCAGGGAAGAGGGAAGGATATGTTTTATATTAGTATTGCATCCATTTCAGTCCTAGGGGAAGAAGCTACTTGGAGGCAACTGGCAAATGCTGCCTTCTTGCTTCTCATAGGGTAGCAAAAGTGGACATTTTCTTATGACACTATCCAGATTTAGCAGATTTGGTAAGCTCTTTTCTCCAAGATATATCCAAAGGGTTGGGAACAAGATTCCCAATGCTGTTTGATAGTATAGGACTGGCTTAACTGGAGTCTGTCCAGTAAAGATTGAGCTATACCAGTATCCATTTCAGACCCAAGGTTTCCAAAGAATAGTTCCATAGATACAGTCATTGTAGAAAAGAGTCAATATGTTGAGATACTCTGAGTTAAATTTCTTTCTGGTAGTGTTTCTCACAACCTTTAGGACAACAAAGGCATTGATTGTGAAACCACCAAGAAGGATAATGTATGACTCATTTCTTAAGTGTGTTTGGCCACAGAAACTTCTTTTCAAGATAAATCTCGAATGTAATATATTCTGGAACAGGTGCTTAAATAAATGCTGTGGGTGGTCAGCTCTCTAGAAACTATAATATGCAGAGAAAACTGCAATCCATACCAATCTCCCATAATCCAAGGCTACTCAGAACCTTAGAGTCCCCAGAACTCCCTTAATTTGTACACTTCATAACTCCCTGCCGGGAGAAAACACAGCTAGCTTCTAAGTAAACTGACTTGGTCTTTGGGTCATGCTCATGTATTAAGAGAATAGAGATGATAGATCAGAACTACTGCCCCCAAATATTGAATGTTAATGTTTACCAAGTGTATTATGTATATCTCAAGATTTCATCTGGCGTATAGCACATGGGTTATAAGAATAAAGTTCAGATCTTCAAGGGGTCTGATGGGAGGATTTTAGCATCTGTTTCATCAGAATCTGAGGACTGCTGAGAATGTTGAAATAGAGAATGCAGAATGCTCTGTTACTCTCCAAAGGACACTGTCATTCTTTGAGGTGATGTCAATGCACATCTATTGAGTCAGCAGTCTAAAATGGTGATTCATGCTCCTAGTTATGACCTCTACATATAATTCAAATTTCTAGCCATTATTGGACCATCTATGTTTAAAGATCCTGATCTGAACCTACTTCAGTAGGATTTTTCAGGATCATATCTGCCCCAGCAAAGCCTTGGCCAAAAGAATAAGACTTCGGGATTTCTTGGAACATGGCCTATTCAGAGGTCTTATAAGGGATACAATTTATGTTGCTTTTTTATACTCTACACTATCTTGGAAAGACTTTGTAGTCTTACCTAAAGACACACGGCTTACTTAAGAATTGATGGGTAAGACAAGAGTTAAAATAATTTGAATGATAAAAGTAGATCAAGGAAAAGTAAATGTAAGAATAATAATTAAAAGTCTGGAGTAAGGTTATTCATGTCACAGTAAATAACTGATAATTTCTGGGAACACACATTTTATTCCACTGGTTAAATATATTACTAATATGAATAATAGTGTATGAGTTAGGTGAGGCTGTTAACTCACAGCACTAAATAAAAACCTTAATTTTACAAAGCAAGGTAAATGCAGGTTTCCCTTGTGAACATTAAATAATCAGCCAGAAAAATAAATTGAAACTAATGATGAAAAGTTTCCCAGCTGTAGAATTCATAAAGTTGTATACTTCACATTATCTGTTTGTATCATATAAAAAAGTTTTGAAACATTGCCCAAAGAAGACACCATCTGAAGAATAATTTTAATAAAAAATATAATTCAATTATCTTATTTGTGGTTGTGTTTCATAGCTATAGAAAAATTTTATGTGAGGGGTATTTTAAAAACAGTACATTTTCAAATATTGCATGTATAGGATTCCTCTAAAGGGGTCAAAGAAATCTCTAAGTTGACATCACGCATCATTCACATGGCATCTTATACTCTTGATGGCAATGAATATTTGAAGTCTGAATAAATGCTTAATGATGGATCATGGTCTTTATTTGCATCATCTTGTAACAATTAGCAAATGTCTAATTTTAAATCATTCTCTTTAGGTCTTGCTTATCAAAAGAAAAGGGGAGGGATAATTGACAAATTGTGTAATTCCATTTTCTTTCTTTAACAAGATGCCTGTCTTGATGTTTTTGTCTATTCCAATTCAACATTACATGGCATAGTGGAGCTCTGGCTAATGCCTCTCTGGTCCTTACCCCTCTCCCCAGCATATTCACCAGTTCTTCTGTTTCTTACCTTTTATTTCATTTTTTAAGTGGTAATATAAAATTAAACTAGTAAGAGTTCCTGTAAATGGTGACAAGAAATAAATCTTACCTCTCTCTAAAGCATGTCCAAATGCCACAGCAAGCAGGAGTAGTACCAGGACCTTCTTCATTTTTCTACCAGGGAGTCTTGCAGCACCTCCTGGCTCCTGCAGGTGATCATGTAAAAGGTGGTAGCCAAAAGTAACTGGTTTCCTTTTACGAAGATTCCTGACTATGAACTAATCAATTATTAATCTCTACACAGAAGCAAGAGGCTATTATCCTTGGCCCCAAAGAGATAAAATCAAGGTAAATAGACACCCTGGGAATACTGTAGTGGAAAACCTAGGAGATTTTAATGATTAACTTTGTCAAACTGCAAAAGAGCCAAGGTGTTAGGTTATTTATCACTGCTGTTCCTCACTAAAGTTTATTTAATACATTGGTAAGGGATACCTTCTCCCCCTGTCTAAGGCTATGTGTCTTGTTTGGACTCCACCTTTCTCATATGTAAGTGGAAAATTGGAAACTCTCTCTCTTTACCTCTCTTCCTCTCTTTGTTTAAATCTACTACAAATAAGCATTACCTTAAAATATTGCAAACCAGATGTTCTAAGTAATAAGAAGAGAAGCCCATTCAGTATAGTTTCTAGAATCCATAATCCTGATGCTATAAAGTAATTTTCTTTGAGGTGATGGCATAGTACTTTGTATTTATGTGCTATGTTACACTTTGTGAAGCACTGACATACATATTAAAAATAAACTTTGAAGTGAGGCAAAGAACTGGAGAGGTTAAATGGCTCACCCACTGCCAATAATAAAAAGTTAGTAGCAAATCTTGGACTTCCTACAGCAATTTTAAAGCTCTTTCTACTAATAGTTCACATCTAGTATATTTTATGGGCATGTAATTTGAGAGCTCAGAGAGGCCTTGTAGGACATGGAATCCAACATCTTTATTTTACAGAAGAGGGAACTGGGCACTGGGTAAATTCTGTGACTTATCCAGAGATTCACAGGTAGATCATTCATTGGAATTAGATGAGTTCCACTCCTGGTTTTTTCAGTAGTCCTCTTTTCAGGAAATGGTCAGTTACAGGTTGTTACACAGACTCTAAAATCAAATCCTTACTCAGCTTTCGTAGATGTGTAACCTTGGGAAATTTATCCCTCTGAGTTTCATTTTCCTCACATGCAATGTGGTGATAACTCAGTACATTGGACACAGCATGACTATAAAGTTAAGATGATCCAGGTGCAGGGCTCATGGTAACATCCATCACATAGTAACATGGATTAATGTCACCTATTACTCTTATTCTAGTTATTGCCACTTCCTCCTGCTGGCTTTCCAAATTTATAATATCTGGGAAGGTCGATGGAACTAATGAGGCCATTGAAACTCAGCAGAAGATGTTAAAACCAGCCCTGTGTCCAGGGTCTCACAGATAAATGATTTAAAATTTCATTGTCAACTCAGTAGCCAACGATTATCTACGTGGGCAGAGTCCATCAAAATCTCAGTAAACCAATTTAAGCAGTTACATGTTTAGTCAGATTCTTATCTATGTTGAAAATTCCTGGGTGCTAGTTTCGGAAAATCAGTCCAGCTAGTTGGACAAATATACCTATGTCAGATCAAAGGACAAGTGTCTCTGTAAGGCCAGTGGAAATCCATATGGTCAAGGAGATAGCTTTCCTTTCCAAGAGCTAACTCTATCCTGTTCAATGATCAACTTCCTGACTAATATAAATGTAAATTTTCTGTTCCCTTTGGCCAAATTCCTAGTTTACTGCGCAAGTTAGTTAAAAAATATATTTTAGTTCTATGGCAAATTATTTGGAAATGAAACTCCAAATGAGTGTGGAAAAATTTAAAAAGTACTCAGACCCCCAGAACTCAGAGAAATAACTAACACATTAGTGTATTGCTACAGTTTTCATTTTTATTTAAGATAATATAATGTATTTATACTTCTGTATCTCTTTTATTTAACCATATTTCAGTTATCTTCTGATGATTAGTTCATTTAAAAGGATACACTCAGATTATTTCCCACAAATTTTAATACAGAGTTTAAGACTAGCTAATTCTTTCATTGTTTTAAAGATTAAACTTTATCTCTGCTTTTGCAATAACATTTGCCACGTTCGTTTAATGATAAACTACATGTAGCAAGAATTGCAACATCTCATTTATGTGTCCTCTTGAGAAATCTCTACACAAACAGCCAACGTTTTTCTAACTGAAAATCAGCAAAACAGGCTAGTAGCTAAATATATAAGCCTTTTTTCAGTCTCATTTATGTAGCTTTCCTTAATTTTTCAAATGTTGATTGCTTACTGTGATTCTAAAACTGGGAAGAAATAATCATAATTGGCCTAAATGAGAGGCCTCATGTGACAATGATTACTCTAGTAAGTCAGATGGGGAAAAAAAATGGATGAAAAAGACCAAATCAAACCTTCTGACATTGCCTATGACAGCAGCAGTTATAGCAACTCAGAAATTTATCACAGAAGTTAGTATTTAACAAGAATTATTTATCGAATATGTAAGCAGAATTTTGCAGGAGCTGTTTTTCCTGTATAACACTGATTTGAAGTCGCCTCTTTCCTCTTTTCTATCTTGCCATTGGCTTCAGAGGAAACACAGATTTCTCCCTGACTAGGGCTAGTTCCAGGCAAAATTGTGAGGCAGACCCAGCCTATCTTTAGTTCTTTTCTCTATCCTATGTCTCTTCTTTTAGCAAGGCTTAGTTGCTAAAAGGTAACACTAATACCGCTCTTTTTCAAAATAGTATCTTTTTTTTTTTTTTTTTGAGACAGTGTTTCACTCTGTCACCCAGACTGGAGTGCAGTGGCCTGACCTTGGTTCACTACAACCTCCACCTCCCAGGTTCAAGCAGTTCTCCTGCCTCAGCCTCCTGAGTAGCTATGATTACAGGCATGTGCCACCACGCCCAGCTAATTTTTGTATTTTTAGTAGAGATGGGGGTTTCACCATGATGGTCATGCTGGTCTGAACTCCTGACCTTGTGATCTGTCCAACTCAGCCTCCCAAAGCGTCAGGATTACAGGCATGAGCCACTGCACATGCCCAAAACAGTACCTTTAACATTTTAATGTTGCTACAGGTTTCTTAAAAACTCTTATAGTACTCCTGTAGAAATGACCTTCTTCAGAATGATTTTGTGAGAGTATTCTCTTCATTCAGGTTGTCTTTATACTATTAAAATGCACTATCAGTATCTTTTCCTGATAAATGACCTGATGAAATTGATATTAGTAGCTTGAAGTAATACCCTTAAAGTTGATGAACAGAGAGGAATAGAGCACAATCCAGGTTTCAGAATATTCTTATAGCCCAGCCATATATCTATGATTGACTTCCATGAGAAATTCCAATATCCTTATAGTGAATCTCTTTTTACTTAAGCTTCTTCTTGCTGAATTTGCAATTAAAAGCATTCTAACTAACCTGCCTTTAAACATTCTCCCCTCTGTTGCTGTCATTATTTATCAAAAATGCAAATAAGACTGTTACTGCCTCCCTATTTAAAACAATTTAGGCCAATGCCTGTGCTTAAAGTTCATGAATCCATGCCACCTACCTCTAAAAGGGATTCTTTGCTGTGTATGTATATTAAAATTAAGTACAGCTGAACTAGTTGTGGTTCACTGAACACATTGTACTTTTGAGCTTTCCACAGTCTTTGTTGAGATTCTTCTTTTTCCTCTTACTCTGTTTTATGTGTTTGTTGTCCCTTGTCTGTCAGCCTTTCATTTATTCATTTAACATATTTAATTCATACCACTTTGTACCAAGTAACATGCAAGCTATTGGTACTACTATGTCAAAAGATCTATATGGTTCTTCTCCTCACAGACCTTCTAGTCTAGTTAAGAAGACAGATGTTGAAGACAAAACGCTGAGTGTGCTGAGTTGTGAGGGTGCAGAGAATAGAGGGGGTAAGAGTAGATACAGTGAGAGCAGTTTGAAGACGGCTTTAGAAGTCTAAGCAAGGGATGACAGAAGTGTGGCCTGTGGTGCTGGTAGAGGGGCGAGACAGTTTTGGAGACAGAATCATCACATGGTTTTGGAGGCAGACTTTGGCTGAGCGGGGAAGAGTGAGAAGTTATGCCCAGGTTTCTAGCTTGTGCAAGTGCATGGATATAAATGCCAATCTCTGAAATAGAAGACACCAAAGAAGACACACAGTTTGAAGGAAGATGTGTTCAGGTGGTATTTTGAGTAGGCAGTTGGGTCCATGACTCTGGAGCTTGGAAGACACCCAAAATTTCCAGGTTGTGCTGAGTCTTCCTCCTCTTTGCTTCGCTCTCCTGCAGTGCTCCTACTGTGGCTAATACACCTTTATTTTGGTATTCCAACAGCTAGCACAGATAGAAACTGAATGCGGTAAATCCTCAGTCATAATCAGTTTAATGAAGGAATTTAAATGTCTAGAGAAATTTGTTAACCCTGGATTTAGAAATGAAAGGCTATGCTAGAATTATGCAATTTGTTTATGCTCATTGAAATCCAGGTATAATTTGAGTAATCGTGGTTTTCATGAACAAGCCAATTCATTTTTAAGTTTACTTGAATTTTCATGCAAATCTGCAAATGATTTATTTGTACTATAAAACAAAAGGAGCTGTTATATAAATATATTCAACAGAGTACAGGAGTTCAGAAAATGCTGACAAATATAAATGTATTTATTAAGCAAGACGTATTCCTTTAAAATAAAAATTTGAGCTACAATTAAGAGATGAATTGACTTCTGCTGTGACTCTCTTTACTAAGGCTATAGTAGTTTATGAGGTCTTGTATAACAAACTGGCACATAACCATAACTATTCCCAAAACACTTTCATAAAGAAATATACATCACTGAAGAGAACCATAGATATTTAGGAGAAGTGATGGTTCAACCTAGATACAAATAATTTTATCTTCTGCTTGAAAAAAACGGAGAGAGATGGAGAGAGAGAGAGAGAGAAAGAAAGAAAAGAAAGAAGAGAGAGAGAAAGAACAAGAAAGAACAATTTAAAAAATAGTACAGGAGCAAGGTTCATATGAGACTTGGCTGGTAATCTTAGGCAGGCAGCTACATCTCTTTCTACCTCTATTATTCAATGGTATGAGGAATGCTATAATATTCACTGTTAAATATATAGTCATAATTATTAAACTGTCAGCTAAGTATTTTTAGTATTCTTAAGTAAAAATATTTAGGTTCAGTTAATTAAAAAGAAATTGCTTTATAGTGATTTTTTACTGAACTATTTCCAACACTGGAGCCAGGTCATTTGTAGAAACAGGTCTGAATACTAAAACTATGTAATTACTTTTACAAGTATTAACAATGGTAGTATATTTTTGAATTATTTATGGAAAGAAAGAGAAGCAGAAGGTGATAAAGAGAAAATGAGAGAATGGAGAATAAAGGATAAAATATGGAGAGAATGAGAAATTAAGCCAATATATACTAAAACATCCATATGTAAACAACCCTGATAGATGTCCCCAAATGTACATATATACATTTAGTTTTTAAATATATATTTTCCAGGCATAGAATGGAGTCCTCAAAAATAGAACAAATATTGATTTTCATAGCCTGGCTAATCTTTGTTAAGAGCTTCTAATAATGCTGTTTTCTGTACATTCTCTAATGAACAGGACTCTAAAGAGGAAGGACTGACAATTTGAATAAATAAAGGTGACAAATTGGGTTCTATGAGTGAGTTTTAAAAAGTTTTTAGGGTCACATTGCAAAATAAGTTAAAATATTAGATGATCTAAGAGATTATCTTTACTGAAGGGGAAATGAGTTTTCTGTTTTCAGGAATTTCTTTTTAGAGCCTCTAGAAAGTCAGGAAAAGGCAGAATACTGGCTGACCAAAGAGGCCCACACCCTAATCCCCGCAGCCTGTAATTGTTATGTAACCCAGCAAGGGGGAATTGAGGTTGCAGATAAAATTAATCAGTTTACTTTATAGAGATTTTCTTGGCTTATTAGGGTGGTCTCAATGTTATCACAAAGGTCCTTTAAGTTTAGAAGAATCAGGCAGAAAGTCAGAGTGAAAGAAAGAGATGTGAGACGGAAAGCAGAGCTTGGAGTGATAGGATTGCTGACTTTGAAGATGGAAGGGGTCTGTGAGCCAAGAAATGCAGGTACCTCCTAGAAGCTGGAAAGGTCAAGAAAATGGAAAGGAGTGTTAAAATCTCCAACTCCCATTGAGGATTTTAGCATTTTCCCTTATAGTTTTTTAATCTATTGTGTTTTTGCTTCTTGAAATTTGAAGTTCTGTTATTATATACATAGAGATTTGTAATGATTATCTTTCTGATAAGTTATTCCTTTTATCAGTATGTCCTCCTTTATCTATGATAATACTTTCTCTAGAAATCTATTTTGTCTAATGCTATTAGTCTGGTGCAAAAGTAATTGTAGTTTTTGCCATTAAAAACCATATTTTTATTTATTAGTTTTGTCATTACTTTTAATGGTAAAAACCATTTTGCACCAACCAAAAAAACTTTTGCACTAACCTTACAGTATAGCCGTGACAACTTTCTCATACTTAATGTAATGGTACATCTTTTTACGTATTTTTAGTTTCAATCTAGTTGTGTCTTTGTGTTTAAAGTGAATCTCTTGAAAAAAGCATTCAAACTTGCTTGTTTTATCAAGACATAATCTCGGAGTGTTTAGTTCATTTATGCTTAATGTTCTTATTGGTATGATTGGTTTTGAATGTATATTCTTACTATTTTTAATATATTTGCTTTCCACTTTTTTCTTCTGTATTTTGTTCCTGTTTTGTTCATTTCCTGACTCTCTTGTCTCAGTTGAATATTTTTATTGTTTTATTTTAACATTTGTGATTTTTAAGCTATTAATTTTGTTAAAATGTAATAGTTTCTCTAGGGCTAATAATATTCACCTTCAATATTCCAAAGTTTATTGGTTTTTTGTCCTACATGTTTTACTTTCTATTTTATACCTGAAAGTTTTTTCTTCACATTTTCACATCTCATATGTCATATTTTTATATCACATTTCCTACATTTAAAAAGCTTACAACAGTATAATATCATTTACCAGTCTTATTCTTTGTACTATTTTTTAAATACTTTGTGTTTATTCCAGCCTTATAAACTTTTCTTTCAAAGCTATTCTTTTTGCTTAAAGTTTTTTTTAGCACTATAAACATGTTTTTTTATTATCTTCTGTTAAGGGGTTGGCAGTCAATCTTTTCATTGCTGTCCTGAATGCAGTATTTTTTTTTTCCTCTGGTTGCTTTTAAGATGATTAGTTTGTCTTTGGTTTTCAGTGATTATCCTAGGACATTCATTGCATGATTCTCTTTATATCTGCCTTGATAAGGGTTTATTGAGCTTCTCATAAGTCAGTTTTTTTAAATCAAATTTGTAAAATGTCCAACCATTATTTATTTCCTGCTCTGTTCTTACTGTCTTCTCTTTAAGACTTTAATTACACGTATTCCCAATGTTGTGTTAGACCACTTGATATTATCCCACAGGTGCCTGCTCAGTTTCTTCAACCTTTGTTGTCTCTGTTCTTCAGTTGGAATAGTTCTTATTCATTAGTCTCAAGTTCATTGCTCTTCTGATATCTCCAATTTTATTCAATAAGTAGCATTTTTCATTTCAGAATTTCCATTTTATTTTAATTTATATTTTCTATTTTGCTGCTGATATTCCCTATCTATTCACTTAAGACTATATTTACTTTTAATTCTTCCAACAGATTATCTTTTAAACTTTTCACTTTATAAATAAAAGCTGCTTTTAATCTTTGTCTAGTACATATTGTGTTTGCACCATCTCAGAGTTGGTTTCTGTTGATTGATTATTCTCTGAACCATGAATGACTTTGTTTATTTCTTTACAAGTGCAGAAATTTTGTTTACTGTACAATAGACATTGTTAAAGATATATTACAATGACTCTGTATTCTGGTATTTTACTGTAAAAATTTTAATTTTGTTTCTATTGACACTTCAGTTACTGGTTAATCATCTTGAACCTGTGTGAGCTAGATTTGTCTTTTCTTAGGGCGGTTCTGTGGAGGGCACACAGTGGTTCCCAAGGCCCTCTAACTTTTGAAGGACTCAACCTCCAAACTCAATCTCCTATAGTTCTTGTAAGGATTTGGATTTTAGACACTGTAAGGGTGAATATACAAAAGGCCTTTCTTTATTAGTGTATTAAGGTGTAGTCTTCCAAGGTGTAGTCTTTCTGGAGTCTTAGCTGGATACTTGGGTGTAAAAAAGCTCATAATGAAGTCTCTCCACTCTAGATGGATGGGAGTGCCAATGTCTTTTAGCACCTTCTGACTTCTAGTCTGTATTTTTTATTCTCAGCAACTTAGTAGCCACTTTTAGGCAAGCCTCATATACCTCTCATATATATATATATATTTTAAATATATATTTTAAGAAGCAGAATTACTGAGATATAATTTAAATACGATAACATTCACCTGTTTAAATTACAAATTCAATGGGTTTTGGTGTATTTGCAGATTTGGGAATCATTACTATGTTAATTTTAGAACATTTTCATTAACCTCAAAAAGAAATCCCATAGCTCCCCCTTTTGGCATGACAGTGTGAGGAGCTTCATGGACTTATTCTCTAGTGAAATGGGTGAAAATTATCTTAAAAAGAATCATTTCCATTCTCTGGAAATGGTTTTAGGGTGATATAGCAAATGAAGAAGCATTTACTTAAGGAAATCTACCACACTTGGTAAGAAAAGTAAATCTGTGATATTTGAACCAAGATCCGCTCATTTATTTCTTGCCTCCCAGCTCAGCAAGACAGATATAACTGAGAGAACAGGACTCTGTCTACCCCCATCTCTCAATGGAGGGCTGTCTTCCCAAGATGGGAAGCATGACATCCTTTCTCCTCCTGCCCTCACCTACCTTTGCTGAGGCTAAGTTCCTGGTGAGTGTGGCCAAGAAGTCAGTGCTCTATTTTGTCCAGCCCTGGCTGATAGGATGTAGGTTCAACCTTGGGCGTGGCACTGCTGAGAATATTTAAATCCTGATTGCTCTTGCATTGGCTTGTGGGAAGGGTTTCTAGGTCAAGAGAGGTAAGCCAAGGGGTCCTGGGGCTGATGCTTTCCCTCTCCACTGAGTACTTATGTCTAAAATGAGGGGGTCTCCTAGAGAGAAGCGACATTGTGCCCACCAGCAGACAGCACTAGACTCAAAGACTTTACCAGGCAGGAGAAGCATGCTCTAGCATAGAGAACTCTTAATCTCTCCTACAAAAAAACTTACTTCATTTACAACAAAAAAGTAGTGAAGGTTGTGGTGAACGGCAATGGGGGAGGGGGGCTGATGGATTCATTGGACATATAGTCTAAGCTGTAGTGTGGCTAGATTACTGGAAAGGAATAGGGATAGATAAAGCTGTGAGGAGCCCCCCTGGGGTCAGAACAAATCTCCAACACTGGCCTCTGGGGCTATCACTTCCAAGGAGGTCAAATTTGATGATATGAAGGTGTGAAGCAAATTATGTCACAGGACATTGATGAAAACAATAGAACAGTCAACACACAATTAGTAGAGATTTATAGCTGACACTGTATACTTTTTTTAAAAAATTTTAATTTCCAGGATACATGTGCAGAACATGCAGGTTTGTTACATAGGTAAACGTGTGCCATGGTGGTTTGCTGCACCTATCAACCTGTCATCTAGGTGTTAAGCCCTGAATGTATTAGCCATTTGTCCTGATGCTCTTTATCCTTGCCCTCCGTGGCAGGCCCCAGTGTGTGTTTTTCCCCTCCCTGTGTACATGTGTTCTCATTGTTCAGATCTCTCTTATGAGTGAGAACATGTGGTATATGGTTTTCTGTTCTTGTGTTAGTTTGCAGAGGATGATGGCTTCCAGTATTATCCTTGATCCTGCAAAGGACATGATCTGATTCTTTTTTAAGGCTCTATAGTATTCCATGGATAAATGTACCACCTTTTCTTTATCCAGCTATCAGTGATGGGTATTTGGGTTGGTTCCATGTCTTTGCTATTGTTAATAATGCTGCCGTAAACATATGTGGGGGTATATGTTTATAATAGAATGATTTATATTTATTTGGGTATGTATCTATTAATGGAATTGCTGGGTCAAATGGTATTTCTGGCTCTAGATTCTTAAGGAATCGCCACACTGTCTTTCACAGTGTTTGAACTGATTTGCATTTTTACCATCAGTGTAAAAGTGTTCCTGTTTCTCCACAGCCTTGCCAGCATCTGTTGTTTCTTGACCATTTAATAATTGCCATTCTGACTGGTATGAGATAATAACTCACTGTGGTTTTGATTTGCATTTCTCTAATGATCAGAAACTTTGCACTTCCTATTTTATAATTAAATTTTTTATAACAAACTAAGAAATCTAAATTCTAGAATATTAGAGGTAATCTTCATGACCTCAAATTTGACATTGGATTTTTAGATATAATACCAAAAGAATGAACATCAAAATAAAATAGAAAAATGCCCTTCATCAAAATTAAAACTTTGTGCTTCATGGATACTATCAAGGAAGTGAAATGACAACTCATGAATAAGAGAAAATATTTGCAAGTCATATATATGATAAATGCCTCATATCCAGAAGAGAGGACTCTTATAACTCAGCAATAAAAAAGACAAATAATCAAAATTTTTAAATGAGCAAAGGATATGAATAGACATTTTTCTGTGGAAGATACACAAATCCAATAGGCACATGGAAGACTTTGACCTCGTTAGAGGTAAAGAAATGCAAAGCAAAACCAAAATAAGGTGCTGCTTTACATCTACTAGAATGACTACAATCTCACAGTCATATATTAAGTCCTCCATAGTCTTCTGAGCACACTTCCTGCTCCCATGCAGATACTTCTCCTCCAGTACTCTGTCCTGCAAATTCCATTTCTTTTAGCTGCCCTAAACTCCTCTGCCTCCTCAGCTCAGTGAGACCATTGTGCTGTGCTTGGATTCCAGCTTGGTAAACTGAGGTCTGGACATTTTTGACAAATAGCCAGGGCGACTTCAGGGCTCACTTTATGAAATTCCTTACACAGAAATCTCAAACTTACATCATCTGCTGTCCAATACATGAAAGCAGGTACCTCCTTAATGGTTTCTTATGGAAGAAACTCCAGTATGGCACATACCTAAAAGAGGAAATACTCTACATGAACACAATTAAAAAATGCCTAAAATATGTCTAAAGTTTGCCTATAAAAATGAAGAATAGTAAAGAGGCAATTATCTAAGAATAAATTTAACAAGCATATTTTATTCTAAAATTTAAAAATAACTGGACTCCAATTTTTAAACAATTCTACTAAGCCCTAAGCGTCACAGTAATTTTTCTTTCTTTCCTTTCTTCCTATTTTTCCCTTTTTTTCTTCTTTTTATTTTATTTGCCCTGGAAGTCAATTACAATGCTTAGATTACAAATTAGTATTAGTACTGGAAAGATTAGGTGATTGAAAATGCCAGCTTAATTGTTATGTAATTTTATGTAAATGAACAAAATATTGAATTATTTGAAGTAATTGACTTTACAGTAGCCTTTAAAATCTCATTATTTCTTGCTTTGTTTGGACAGTAGATTTTATTTATCTTGCCTCTGAACATCAGATATAAACCATTATGTGAATAACATCATCAGTTTATCATTTAAATTATTTAGTTTTTATCTATTTCAGTTAACATTTCACTATTTTAATAGTCTTAGGTTTTCTAGTGCTTTTAGTCAATGCAATTAGTGCTTATTTGGGGTTTAAGGTTCATATTATTTTTGCGTATCCTTTTCTTTTTCTGGATTGACATTTACCTTTTAGGATTATTCGCATGCAAAATGAAATTTGTAGCCTGCACAGAGAATGTCTGAACTGGATAGGTTAGTTCAATACAGTCTTTTAGAGAAAAACAAGATCTTTCAGATAGCCTAATTAGCACTTGCAACATTAAAAGGGAATTTTAAAAAATTAAACCATACGATACAGATGCTGCTAGATTTACAGTGGGGTTGTATGCCTATAAACCCATCATAAGTTGAAAATATCATTAGTTGAAAATGTATTTAATACTCTGATAAGCTCATCCTAAAGTTCAAAAGTCACTAAGTCGAACCATTGCAATTTAGGAACCACCTGTACTATCAAGCTTTTTTTCTCATTTCTTTTCTCATTCTTGATATCCCAGAGTTTAATTTGTGTCATTAAGGCTTTTTTTTAATTGAATTGATTGGATAGCTGTCAAATTCCTACCCCGTTCAGTCAAACAATCATCTGAAATACAGATGCTCCTTAACTTACAATGGGGCTATGTCCCAATAACCCCATCAAAAGTTGAAAACACTGTAAGTCAAAAGTGTGTTTTTGACTTAATGATATCTTCAATTTATGATGAGTTTAATATAGCTACAACCCTGTCTTATGCTGAAGAGCATATTGAGTATGTATAGCTTTCACATCATCACAGTCAAAAAATTGTAAGTCAAACCATTGTATAATAAGTCAGGGACCGTCTGTATTCAAATGTGGAGGAGATAGAGAGAAAGGCGTCTGGTGAACTTACAGTCTGATAATAAAGAATGTGTTATGAATGATGTGCTGCTATGCTTATACCACGTGCCTAGGATTAGGGAGAGTTATGTTCACAAAGAGTGAGGCTTGCTATTTTACTTTTTCCTCTGACTTCTATCAGTCAACATTTGTAGAACCCAAAGATTTAACAAACTGTGTGATGCTGTTCCTGTGTTCTGATTTGGCTGAACATAAAAAGAACAAATAAGGAAAGTTGTTTTCTAGTAATAGAAAAATTGTTTTTATTCTCATTCTATTTCTAATTCAGTTACTTCCTTTAAAAAGTGGAACCTCTGTTGATTCCCTCACAGAAAGTACACTCAATTTTCACTTCAAATGTGAAAACTTTAAACAAAAAGTTAATAATCGATGATAATAACTTTACAAACTTTTGTCTTTTTTATTCAAGGTATTGCCATGTGAGTTCTATATGATGATGCACTCAGGAAAAGGAAACTAAATATAAAAAGCTATAGTGCAGTAAAAATACTGGCTATTTCTGGTATTCTATGTATTATTTACTTTTTGTGATCTTACTTAAGAGATTTGGGATTCTATTACATTTACACAGAAAATTTGATATAAAGTCATTGCTCTCAACATACTCTGTCATTTGACAATATGAATGGATATAGATGAGAGCTAATACCACCAACAATCCTCATACACATCAATATTCCTTTACAATCAACAAATCACTTCCCTATACTTTTTATTTTATTTCCTTTGCACAGGAATCCTATGCATTGGTAGTCAGAATATTGTAAATTCATATTGTAAGGAAGCTGAAGCTCAGACAGTACTAATGGTAACTTGAAATTCTTTGGAATTAGAACATAGTACCTGACTCCAAGACCACAGCATTTCCCACCAGTTGGACTAATCCAGATCATCACCAGTGTTAGATTAGGTAGATATCTTTCTCCTGGTGGAGTAAGCAATCTCTTTGAAAAAACAGTGAAAAAGAGACTTTGGTTTTAGAGAAAGATTTGTATGCAAGCTCTACCAATAACATTAATTATTATATATAAAATAGATTTGATAACAGATTAATGGTTAATTTATTCAAAGCACCTAGCTGAGTACAAGTAAATCAATTCAAAACACATACATATAATATAACTTGTGGATTTTTTTTGAATGCATCAGTTTTCTCAATCATGACTGATTTATGAACAGTGAGTTAAATCTTTGGATTCTACAAATGTTGACTAACGTCATAAATCAGAGGAAGAGGTAAAATAACAAGCCTCACCATTTTTCAAATGTTACTCTTTATAATCTGCAGTCATATGACATAAGCATAGTAATATTGTTTATATCATATTCTTTATTATTTTGTTAATTCTAGTAATACAACTAACATTAATAACAAATTCATTCATTTATTCATTCAAATAAATTATTATTGATCCAGGCACTGTTCTAAGTGTTTAGGTTAAGACAGAAAACACAGACAAAAATATTTGACCTCATGGAGCACGATTTTAGTGGGATAGAATGGGTAATAATTATATTTTAATAAACAAGTAATGTTAGGTAGCTGATGATTGCTTTCTGATACAAAAGTTTTAGTGGAACCTCTTTATTACACCTATAGAAACCAGAGGTGCCCAGTTCCTTCTCAATTGTCTGTACCACAACTGTCCTGGTAGTCACATCCTTTTAGTAGATATAATCATATAAATTAAAAAAAATAAATTTTATTATATATGTTTGAGGCATATGACATAATGTTATAAGATACATATACAGTATTTTTTTTAATTCTAAGGATAAACAAATCACTGTTGCCTGAGGGAAATTGTTTTATAGTGAGCAGCTCATACCAAGGCAATTTGTTTTTTAAAGTCTTATGCCATTCTTATCACAAAGTCACTGAGTACCACAGATAATTAGATCTGTGATTGTTCTATATTTATTTTTACCCTTGTAGTCAATAAACAACATTTCTAGCTTAATCACAAAAATAAAAAATGGAAGAGCTGTGGGCAAAAAAGCAAAACAACAACAACAAACAAACCAATCCTACATTTAGCGCTTATAGAAAAACAGGGAATAACTATGGAAAGCCATATAAACATTGGACAAGGCAACTTTTTGTTGGAGGGCGGTGTGCTGAAAGAGGAAAAATAACTAAGATCATTTCTTCTTATTACTTTTTTTCTCTACTTCATCTCTCATGTTGCCTTCATGATGTTTTACCTAGGATGTGTACAATGTTTAAAATTTAATTTTTTTCCTAAGGAATAATGATTATCTAAAGAAGAGCAGTTGTTATATTTACAAGTAATTCTTACTAAGATGATTCATGATTTATAATGTAATGTGAGAAATAGTGAGGATTATTTTTCCAACAGACTTTTCTTTCTTCCTTCCTTCCTTTCTTTCTTTCTTTTTTTTTTTTTTTTTTGGGGGGGGATGAACTCTTGTCCTGTCACCTGGGCTGGAGTGCAATGGTGCGATCCCCGCCTCCCAGGTTCAAGCCATTCTCCTGCCTCAGCCTCCCAAGTAGCTGCAATTACAGGCACCTGCCACTACACCCAGATAATTTATATATATGTTTTTTGGTTTTTTATTTATTATTTATTTTTTTTAAGTAGAGACTGGGTTTCACCATGTTGACCAGGCTGGTCTCAAACTCCTGACCTCAGGTGATCAACCCACCTCGGCCTCTCAAAGTGCCGGGATTACAGGCATAAACCACCATGTCTGACCCAGACTTTTCTTTTAATTTTCAACTCATCTTTTGAGTTATTCTTAAATTTACTATAAGATTGTCAAATTTTAATAAAATTGACTAGCATTTAAAAAACTTCTCAATGGACTAGCCAAATAACTTCCAAGATTGTATAGAAATTTAATGGTAATATTTCTATTTTGACACTATAGCTATTGTGGTCTAAATATTCTTTGCTCAGTAACCTGGACTGGCTAGATTCATCAGTTAAAGAGATTTTTTCCCAACCTTTTTTTGGGGAAAGAGATCGATGTCATTGCAATGGTCAGTAGATCCATATGCATACTAATAAAAAACATTAATATATAGTGAGAGCTCAACATATACTATACATTATGCGAAAAACTTTACATGAATTTTTAATCTAATCTTTACAGCAAACAAAATATATCATCTTTTTTTTTTTTTTTACAGATAAGAAAACTGAGTTTTATTAGGTTTTCTAGTAAGTAGTCTGAATTTTAAATTGGGCATTTTGATCCAGAACCCATTCCTAATAGGATAGATAGTATTCTGCTAATCAACAAGTCTACTATCAACAGGTAAATAATGACAGTAAATGGAATATGTCTTCCAAGTCACTGTGTGAAAATTATATTTAAATGTCTTCTGATTAATAAAATGAAAATTCTTTTAAAAGAATTTTGTTAAAAAGTGATTAGGGAGGAAAATGATAAATTTTTTAATAGCAAAAAAGAATATATATACTTGAAAAAGCTGGAAGTGACAAAAGGGGAAGTTGGCAAGATTGACTTTTGGGGTCACTAGCTCAGAACTTAAGCCTATTAGCATGAGTTTCATAAAAATGCTCTGACTATAGTTTCTCCACAACTGGTCACTTTAGATATGCAAGCTTTTTTGTCTTAGAAGTAACAGAGAAATTAAGGCACTATAACAGAGGTAGCAATTCAAATCATTTGTGTAAAATAAAAATGAATAAATTCTGAAATATTTCTACTTGGTAGGGGCAATTCTTTACAATTCATTCAGATTAAGCTGAAACTTTATTTTCTTATTTGATTGTCTCCCTCTTTCTGTTACTCTCTCTCTTAAATATATGCACAAAATACATAAAAGTATACCTAATAGGTACAGGTCTGGAGGTTTCTGGAGAAACTATATAGCTTTGTGATTATGCTGGACTTGCATATCTTCTATTTCCTTTTGAATTGGGTAGAGCAGAATATAATATTTCTCAAAACCCAAATTAAAAAATACAAACTGACTACATATGCATAAGTTTCTGAGCTGCCTTACATTCTGCTTCATTTCAACTATGTCTTTCATGTTAACTTTGGCTGAAGAACAATTATTAATTCATTATTCAAGTCTCCCATGTATGTTCTCCAAATGTAGGTTGATTAAACCTATAGATGTTACGGGATCTTTGGGGTGCTGCTTTTTTTCTGGCTGGAAACTTCTGTGACCAGTGCAACCTTTGCCCAAGTTTTGCTTCCACCCACTTGGCCTGTCAGGCTGTGCTCAGCTCACACTACCAGCCTAGTCAGGAGCAAGGTCATCATCCGGGAGTTCTAGGAGCATTGCCGCCGGGGACTACTCAGCAAGCACAACGGCAGGCCCCCGAGCCCCTCCACCACCTGCCTGCACACCCCCGCCCCTGGCGAGGATGCCACCGTCCCCTCCAAGTCCCGGCTCAAGCGGCTCATTTCTGAGAACTCAGTGTACAAGAAGCGGCCTGACTTCAGGATGTGTTGGTACGTGCACCCGCAGGTGCTGCGAAGCTTCCAACAGGAGCACCTGCCCGTGCCGTGCCAGTGGAGCTACGTGACCACGGTGCCCTCAGCCCCCAGAGAGGACAGTGGTGGCATCCCCTCCACCCTCCACGGGGCCCGGCCAGGGTACTCCTGTCTCACTGAAGAGGAAGTCAGCAGGCAGCATGTGCATCACCCAGTTCATGAAGAAGCACAGGCACGACGGCCAGGTTGGTGCTGAGGACATGGACGGCTTCCAGGCAGACACGGAGGAGGAGGAAGAGGAGGAGGGCGACTGTATGATCATGGACGTCCCGGATGCTGCGGAGGTCCAGGCCCCGTGTGGCGCCGCTTCTGGACCTTCTGGGGGTGCTGTGGGGGTGGATGCTGGCAAGGCTGCCCTGCCCTCAAACCCACTGGGTGCCTCTTGAGAGCCATGGTGGCATATGTAGAATGCTTAGGGCGTCCTCCCCGCGGAGCAGATACTTGAACCGACTCGATTCCTGTGTGAAGAGCACTTTGTCCTGCTTCACGGACCTTCCCGAGGTGTGCAGAGTAATATATAGGATGCCGGATTAGTTCTTTGATATTTGTAAAAATTCCCCCAAGAGCTACATATGAATCTACCCTTTAATAAAGCATTATTGAGAAAAAAAAAAAAAATCACACGACCAGCCTAGATCCCATGCCTCCAAGGGAGACTGCAAGTCAGATGTGGAGTGGTGAGGGGTGTGTGATCAAGTGTGGGGTCCAGCCACTCCACAGTTAGAGGCACCAGTTGCTGCCATGGGGCGGGCAGCTCCAGGTTCCAGCACAGGTGGTGGTTCTCTGTGAGGCTGCAGCTGGACCAGGTGCACAGTAAGCAGCTTCCACTGCAGGGGCCGAAAGTGGGAATCACAGCCCTAGCTTGGGGAGCTCCCAGGTCTGGGCTCCCTGAAGGGCTGCAGCTTTCCTCTCCTTCTCTTTGCCAGCCATGGGGAGAGCAAGATGCATGTTTCAGCCCTGTTTGGGTTGCAGCTCTTTTGTCCTCACCGTTCTGTGGGTCTCAAGTTCTTGTTCTGCAACCAGGAAGAATGAGGAATGCAGAAGAGTGAAAGGTCAACAAGACGAAGAGGAGCTTTATTGAGGGATAGAACAGCTCAGAGGAGACCTGCAGGGGGCAGCTCCTTTCTGCAGCAAGGGTGTCCAGTCCAGTGTTCAGCTCTCAGCAGAGAGGGTAGCTCTTCTCTGCAGCTGGTTGTCACATTGTGCAGCTCTCAGCAGGAGGCCCTAGAGTGGGTGGGTCCTCTCTGCCTTCAGGTTGTCCCGTCATGTGTCTAGCTCTGGCTGAGCCTGGGGCTTTATGGGTCTCAGTGGGGAGGAAGTGTGCACTGGTTAGTCCATGGGCAGATGTGGGTGGGCTCAGAAAAGTCCCCACAAGTTCCCACTCTGGTCTGTGGGACTAGCAGCCCAGTCCCCAGGCTTCAGGCTGTCCCTGGCCTGAAAGTGGGGCCTCACCAGGGACCTGCCCCCTTCTGCCTAGGAGCCTGTCTGCTTCCTGCTGCTGTCCATGGTTCTCACAGCAAGGAACACCTGCAGGCCAGTGCTGAGCTGCCCTAAGCAGCCCCCCAGCTACTTCCTCGTCATGCTCATTGGCACTCAAAGTCTGTAGGGGACCGAGGTGGCAGGGGGCTAGCATGTCAGTGCTGCCCTGAGTGTGCGCACACCCAGCCAGGCTGTGACAGCCTGGACTTGGCCCCAACTCTACTCCAAGATCAGAGTGGGCACCAGAAGTAGGGAGAGGCCAGATAGTGGGAGCAGATACCTCTGAGCCTGTGGGGGAAAGTGGGGGTCTTTTCTGGGACTCTGAGGGTACAGACTGCAGAGATGCCTGGGTCCTGTGCCTGGGAGGGCAGGGCTCTCACCCACTCCATGGAATGTGCAGGCAGCCCTGGCAGTGCCTCCTTGAAGCCTGGGGCAGGGGCTCCAGGCTCCTCCTGGGCCCCTCTCTGTCTACCCCTCCATGCCTGATCATGTTGCTCCCCCACTGAAGGGCACCACGACTCAGCTCTATCATTGTGGCCCCCAGGGCCATGGGCTCCCAGGAGGGCTCCCACTTGTCTCTGCCTCCCACCAGCTCCAGGCCCAGCTCCACCTCCTATATACCTAGAAAACCCTAAACACTTATCCAAAAAGTTCCTAGATCTGGTAAATGAATTCAGTAAGTGTTCCGACTACAACATCAAAATACACAAATCAGTAGCACTGCTATACACCAACAGCAACCAAGCTGCAAAAACTCAACCCCTTTTATAACAGTTGGAAAAAAAATAATAATAAAATACTTAGGGATATACCTAACCAAGGAGGTGGAAAACCTCAAGGAAAGCTACAAAACACTGCTGAAGGAAATTATAGATGACACAAACAAATGAAAACATATCCCATGTTCATAGATGGGTAGAATCAATATTGTGAAAATGACTATACTGCTAAAAGCAATCTATAAATTCAATGCAATTCCCATCAAGATACTACCATCATTCTTCACATAACTAGAAAAAGCAAACCCAAAATTCATATGGAACCAAAAAAGGGCCCAGATAGCCAAAGCAAGTCTAAGGCAAAAGAACAAGTCTGGAGGCATCACATTACCTGACTTCAAACTATACTACTAGGCTATAGTTACCAAAATAGCATGACACTGGTATAAAAACAGCCGGGTAGACAAACGGAAGAGAATAGAAAACCCAGAAACAAAGCCAAATACTTACAGCCAACTGTAAACAAACCACACAAAACATAAAGTGGGGAAAGGACACCCCATTCAACAAATGGTGGTTGGATAATTGGCAAGCCACATGTAGAAAAATGAAACTGGATCTTCATCTCTCACCTTATACAGAAATCAACTGAAGATGGATCAAAGCCTTAAATCTAAGACCTGAAACCATAAAAATTCTAGAAGATAACATCAGAAAATGTCTTCTAGGCATTGACTTAGGCAGCGTTAATGATCAAGAACCCAAAACCAAGTGCAACAAAAACAAAGATGGGACTTAATTAAACAAAAACTTCTGCAAAGCAAAAGAAATAATCAGCAGAGTAAGCAGACAACCCACGGAGTGGGAGAAAATGTTCACAAACTAGGCATCCTGGAAAGGACTAATATCCAGAATCTACAAGAAACTCAAACAAATCAGCAAGGAAAAAACAATTCCTTCAAAAAGGGGGCTAAGAACATGAATAGAAAATTCTCAAAAGAAGATATGCGAATGGCAAACAAACATGAGAAAATGCTCGACATCACTTATTATCAGAGAAATGCAAATCAAAATCACAGTGTAATACCACCTTAATCCTGCAAGAATGGCCATAATTAAAAAATAAAAAAGTAATAGATGCTGGCATGAATGTGGTGAAAAGGAAAGCTTTTACACTGCTGGTAGGAATGTAACCTGAAACACCCACTATGGAAAACAGTATGGAGATACCTTACATAACTAAAAGTAGAACTACCATTTGATCCAGCAGTCCCACTGCTGTGTATCTACCCAGAGGAAAATCAGTCATTATGTGAAAAAGACACTTGCACATGCATGTTTATAGCAGCACAATTTGCAATTGCAAAAATATGGAACCAGCCTAAATGCCCATCAACCAATAAGTGGATAATGAAAATGTATTATATATACACACACACACCATGAAATACTAACCCATTAAAAAGGAACAAAATACTGGCATTCACACCAACCGGGATGGGGTTGAAGATCATTATTCTAAGTAAAGTAACTCAGGAACGGAAAACCCAATATTGTATGTTCTCACTTTTAAGTGGGAGCTAAACTATGAGGACGCAAAGGCATAAGAATGATATTATGGACTCTGGGGCCTCTCAGGCAGCAGAAGGAAAGGAGAGAGGCATAAAAGTCTACACATTGGGTAGTGTAGTCTACACTGCTCAGGTATTGAGTGCACTAAAATCTCAGGAAACACCTTTCATGTAATCAAACACCACCTGTTTCCCCAAAACTATTAAAGTTTAAAAAATCATTAAAAATTTATTCCAGTAAGAATTCAACTATAAGCTGCATTCTTTATTTATTCACTTTTTCTTTCACTTATTTATTTAATACTTACTTTGTCAGCCTGGGCAGCATGGTGAAACCCTGTCTTCATTAAAAATAAAAAAATTAGCTGGGCGTGGTGGCATGTGCCTGTAGTTCAAGCTACTCGGGAGGCTGAGGTGGGAGGATCACCCCATCCTGGGAGATCTAGGCTGTAGTGATGGCATCACTGCACTCTAGCCAGGGTGACAGAGTGAGACCTTGTCTGAAAAATAAATAAATACATACAACTATACATACATACATACATACTATGATAAAAAGACTTGGCCTTGTGGTGTTTACAGACTGTGATCTTATTATGTGTTTAATGGGATCTATGGTGTGCCTGACAGTGTTTATCAGGATTTTCAGACTTCCTCTCTTAGAATAACATGGCTTGCTGTGGACGTTACTTAATGCCTTGTCTCACATCCCCTCAACCTTCCTTTCCCACCATCACCTTTCCCCATAACATTGGTGTAGAAACTTGGTGTCAACAGTTATGACCTGATAGTACCTCACTTCAGCTGTATTAAGGATCTATCATTTACTACCTCTGGACATCTCTGCCACATCTGCATGGGACACCTGCAAAAAGCCTCAGTCACCCTGATGTATGTTCAAAGCTAAATGATGAGGGAGACGACACCTATGAGACAAGCCTGCACAATGGGGATGGAAGTTGGTAGATAAATAGTACTGTTCCGTCCACAGGCAGAAAATTTTGAGGTTTTAAATGGCTCCCTCAGAGGAGGGTGAGCATATTTCTAAAGAAAATATATGTAGGCACACCTTGTCTCAGTCTCTGCTTCTTGTGGAATCCCAGGCTAGGGTAATTGGTACTAGAAGTAGCTCTAGGAATATCTTTTAACGAACCTCCTGATGGGACTCTGGAACTGGTAATTAATTGTTAAGAGAGTGATCAGACCCCACTGCTAGTGGTAGGTGATAGACACTGGTGGTAACTTTCCGCATATAGTAGTAGTAGTATGATTAAAACTTTAACTGATGATGAATTGAGAAGGACAGGAGACGGTAAGTTATTGGCTTATACAGAACACTGAGTAATATTATATCAATAGTTGTGAAGTTAGCTGGCTTTTGTTAACTTCTCTAGAAACTTTGTAAAAGAAAATGACAGGCTCAGTTTTGCCACTTACCAATTTAGAAAGCCTCCATGCGGTGTTTAAAGGTGGCCACATTTCCTGTAGTCATTTAATAATCAGTGTCTTATCTCAGGGTTATATCAACTCTCCTGTTCTTTGTGACAATATAGTCCTCGGAGGCCCTGAGTTTCTTGACATTCTGTAGAATATCATCCTGGCTCACTATATTATTGACATCAGGCTAATTAAACATGTTAAACAGGAATTAGTATGTACTCTGGTGTCCCAGTAGGACACATGAGTATCAGAGGGTGAAAGATAAAATTCCAGGAACTTTCAGATAACTGTTATATAGGTAAAAAATTCTGGAGTCTTGTACAAAAGAGACTCAATACTCAGAAAGCCTCTTTGGACTTTGGAGACAGTATATAATGTACTTGGGAATACATTTTTGATCCATTTAAAAGTTACTTGAAAGTCATCCAGATTTAATGGGATCCAGAGCAAAAAAAGACTTTGGAGAGAATTCAGTTTACTAGCACACCACTGATTCAGGTGTTGTCCTTCAGAATGCAGTGTATGCAATAAACTGATGGCTGATATACTGTGCTATATGGTACTGTCTTCAATAACTAAAACATATTGAGGTAGGAGATCAGCAGGACTTTTTTTTCTGGCACTGGTCACAAGACCTCACTGAACAAAACAGGAGCTGATCTAAAGAAATCAGCCCAAACTAGCTGAACTAGAAATTTTAATGCGTTTGCACAATATACTCCCACGAGCACCATGACAGTTTACAAATGCCATGGCAATCACCCTGAAGTTACCTTATATGGTTCTGGGAATTTCATGCCCCTTTTCCAGAAAGTTCATGAATAACATGACCCTTATTTAGCATATAATTAAGAGTGGGTATATAAATAGCTAGCCAGAAACCCACCAGTGTTATTCTGTGGTTACCTTGCCTAGGAGACAGTTCTGCTCTGTCTATGGAGCAGTCATTTTGCTGTATACTTTAAGTAAACTTGCTTTCTTTAACTGTCAATTTACTCTTGAATTCTTTCCTGAGTGAAGTCAAGAACCCTCCCAAGCTGAGCCCCAGTTTTGGGATTTGTCTGCATCAATACGGATATGGGTTGCAGGGAGGATTGGCCCCCTCACCATAATTCCAAATGATTATTTTTTGGAATTGTACTTCTCATACTTTCGTTTTTCGGGAATCGAGCTCCTGTGCCATCAGGGACGTATTTCTATCAGAGGGCATAGTAAAGATTCTAATGGCCTGAAGCCCCACTACTACTTTGTCATTTTAACTCCTAATGCTGTGGAACCAACAAGCAAATAAAGGAGTTACTGTGAGAGCCAAATGATTGATTCTGATTACCTTGGATAGATACATTACACAGTGGAAGCAAGGAAAAATACTTGTAGAACTCAGGAGAGTATGTTGGTGTTTCTATGCACAGTCATGACTGTAGATAGGTAATCATGGCAATGGTGTTAAACCATAGTAAGTAACTGGAAGCTTTGTCTTCCCCTAGAGGTCTATGTTTTCTCACTAAACAAGAAATCTGGAGTTACTGAATCATTGCTCAAAGGTTAGGGAAATATAATTGTGTGATGGTGGAGAGAAATAATAAGTACCAATTATAGCCTTGAGATGAGTTGCAGCAGAGGGACTGTAGCTTGGTTCTCTGTGACATATTGGATTTAATGTAGTGCACAAGTGGATCTGAGTGGTATAAGGGATAAAATGTATAAGTGGTATAAGGGATAAGATGCTGTGCTTTGCTTCTCAGCATCTCTGCCCAAGCTTCAGTTAGAGAGATTACAGTGGCAATCCAGGACTTAGAGGTATGGCTTGACAGTGACTTGCCTCAGTGTACCATATGTCTCTCTTGCTTTCTGCCCTGGTGTTTCTCTATGAACCAGTGTAGAAGGTGAGCACCATGACACATACACCAATCAGAAAGTACAGGAGAGCGTTTACCATGGGACAGTTCTTGACAAGTAAGGCTGAAAGCAGATACAAAAATACCTTTTGTTTTCTTTTTAAATATTACTCTCATGGGAAATTTTTAGATGTATTTTTCATGGCTCCTCTGAGGCATCCCAGCACGCCTGAATCTCAGAAACCATCAGCTTGATCACAAACCATAGAATAGCTTTTCCTTCCTTCTCTGTATCACTTTTCTCAGTCTTCTCCTGTACTTAGGATTATTTAAAAAAATTAGTGAGTTAAGACACAGCCTTTTGAGTCTGGGGATGTCCATGTGATTTATTTGGCCATATTTGGAAACACTTGAGATCCTTCATGCTATTAATTATCCCTGCTCTCTTCCTCAGTCATGGTGATCATGTTAAGCTGTGCCAATACGAAGACAAGTGGAATGCGGAGCCACCATAAACAAGAAAGAGTGAAATTTGAACTTTTGTTTAGTTATGCCATATATATTTGGGGGTTTGTTAGTGAAGCATAACGTGGCCCATTCTGGCCAAAATAGTTTAAATAAAAGTAAGTGAAATGGTGCAATAGGAAGAAGGAATGTAATAGCACTAATATTTCTTCTCCCCACCCTTAATCCTACCTCTAAAAAAGAACAGGTATACATTTAGTTTCTTCAACTTATCCCTTTATTATGAATTATTGCAAACATGTTGAAAAGATAAAGAGGATAATATAATTAAAATCCATGTATACATTACATAAAAATGAAGCACTTCTGATTACATTCTCCTACCTCTTTCTCTGAGGTAACAAGTATCCTGATCTTTTTGTGTGTATGCTTTTCTTTACACTCCAAATAAATGTCTTAATATTTTTACTCTAAATAAGTGATTTGCTAAACAAATATTTAATATTGTTTTGCATGCTTCTATACTTTACACAAATGCTATCAACACTGTATGCTACTTTTTGCAACATGCCTCTTTTTTGGAAACAATATTTCTGATATTAGATGATACTAGTAACTCCACTTCACTAATTTTCACAGCTTTGTAACATTAATTGCATGGATATTATGTATGGAGCCAGCCCTACATCATCTGTGGGTAACCCTTGTTTGGTGGCAACAAAGGAATGAGAATAAGATTAAAAGTGCTAAGAGTGGGACCAGGGGGCCATCACTTATTACTTTGGAGGGGACAGTGAAGGCCCTGAGCTCTGATCATCCACACTATTTATTGGCTACAATCACTTTGATCTACAGGGTAGGGGTGGAGTAGTGGTGGGGAGTGAGTGATGTGATGGTGGAGTGAATCAGTGAGCCGGAACTGGTGTGTCATTCTAAGGATTGATAACGGTGGTGGTTTGGGAGTTTCACAAAACAAGAACATGATTATCTTTAGCCTATTATCTATGTGCAGCTGATGGAATGAGGGCCTTACAAGGAACCTATAAGTCTGGCTACATCATAGTGCTACAAAGGGATTTTACATCCTTGAGCACAATGTTTATGGTAACAGAGCCGAGGTCACCCTGCACCAGAACATGAGGCGTGGAGACATCTTCCTCCTCAGAGGCTTCCTGCAGCCTTCCGCAGTTTGTTGTTCCTTGTTTATGTGTTACTCATAACCAATTTATGTAGGCACTCTGTAAATCCTTTCTCCTTTGCTGCTTTTCCCAACATCTGACACATTTTATTTGTCCACATTTAGATTGTTTACAGAATTAAGCCAAGGTCTAAGCTGTTCTTATACCTTCCTCTCTTGCTTCCCAGAAAAAGTAAAGAGCTTGTGGTTTATGTTCTTTAAGAAGGATTAAATTGTTGTTTACCTTTGTGAGAGCTGCTTCAGTGAACTACTGGGGCAGAGGCCAAAATGCTATTTAGGTCTGTGTGAGCGGAAGACAAGGAGGAGAGGAGTGCCTAATAGAACCATTAAAAGTCCCTCTGGGTTAACTGGTTTGGGGGTTTAAAAACGTAGGAAAAATGTGCAACATCATTAATGATCAAGGAAATGCAAATCAAACAACGTGATACCACCTTACTCCTGTAAGAATGGCCATAATGAAAAAATCAAAAACAGTAGTTGCTGGTGTGGATTTGGCAATCAGGGAACAGCTCTACACTGCTGATGGGAATGTAAACTAGTACAGCCACTATGGAAAATAATGTGGACAGTCCTTAAAGAAATAAAAGTAGACCTACCACTTGATCCAGCAGTCCCACTGCTCGGTATCTACCCAGAGGAAAAGATACTTGCACATACATGTTTATAGCAGCACAATTCATGATTATAAAATCATGGAACCAATCCAAATGTCCATCAATCAACAAGTAGATAAAGGAATTGTGGTATATGTTCACAGTATAATACTACTCTGCCATAAAAAGGAATGAATTGAAAGTAATGAAGGAGCATACCCAGCTCCCAGAGCTCAGAGATTCTTGGCCTTTCTTACCCCAAAGAATGGGGAAAGGGCCCCGGAGGCTGAATAAATATCGTGGAACCAAAGAGTTTTGCAGAAGAGCAATTTATTAGACAGAAGCGGGGTGGGCAATACCCACACTGTTGTGGGAGGGGAACCCAGAGAGGGAAATTCCTTCAGGTAATGAGCAGCTGAAGTTTTAACCCTTGAGTTATTCCCTCCCCATTCATGTTCTCTTCCAGTGAGAGGCGTTCTTTCAAACTTCTTCTGGAGTGATTGATCTCTGACTCTGATACCAGATTGGCTACTTGGTCCACAGCCTTGAGTTACAAAGCCCCCTCCTCCCAGAGCTTTCAGTGGGATTTTGGGACAAAGGAGCCCCACCTGGCTTTCCCTACTTAGCCCCAACGTGGGAAACCCAGGCAAAGAACTTTACATTTGAAATCCCTCTGGTCTCCAGATAGAGGTGCGGAGCCAGCAAATTCCTGCCCCTGAAACCTGTCCCCTAGGGGACCTGGGAAGAGAAGTTTCTTTAACACAGTCCCTCAATACAATGGACTTTGGGGACTTGGGGGTAGGGAATAGTGGGAAGGGGGCAAGGGATAAAAGACTATAAATATGGTACAGTGTATACTGCTCAGGTGATGGGTACATGAGGATCTCACAAATCACCACTAAAGAACTTACCATGTAACCAAATATGGTATACCTCAATAACTTATGGGAAAAAAATGGATGCATATTTTAGGAGAATCTTTGTCCAAGTGTCAGGGGAAGCTCTTTTCTATTTGTTGTTTTCATAAGCCACAATGTATATTTTTAGAAGATTCAAAACTCTAAGAGCCAGATATCTGTCAGATGTGTTGATAATGGTGCTTCTATTTTCTATTCAACATAGCATTAAATAATTATCCAATGTTACTCCCATTGAGTTCTCAGAGCTCTGTTATAAACTCTTTGTTTGTATTGTTTCAGTGATTTGAGTCATAAATGGAAATTCTTATCCCGTCTTTCTGTCTTAGGAAGAAAAATTAGAAATGTGTTAAAAGGCTTTTATTTCATTGAACTTTGAGGACATGGTTTGGTCAGTGCTTCTCAATAAGAAGTGACCAGTCTCCTCTTTTATACCCACATTCATAGGAATGATTTCTGTATCTATATGTATATCTATCTATTTTTCTTACCTGACATATATATGTGTGTGTGTGTATATATATACATGTATTTTTTTTCTTACCTGGGATACTGATAGGTTAGCTTCATTTGTTTGATATCTGACAGGGAAGCAAGCATGGAGATAATCCTATGATACAGTGCAAGCTATAAAGACTGAAGACTGCCTCATGATTTGCTCCTTTCCCTTTGGTTTATCCTACACAAATAATCTCCTGGGAATAAAAGGCCCCAAGACTTGCTGAAACCAGCACCATCAGTTCACTGAGTTCATTACTTCATAGATGAAGCCATTTGTCATATGGCAAAAGGTCAAGAAGATGTTACTTCTTACTCTGACAGTATTGTTGTAAGTTCCCCAGGAAGCTTAGAAATTACCTATGTGCTGAATGTAAGAGAAACTGAATAATAATACATTTTGAACAATAAAGAGAGGAGGAAAGAGATCATCATGATTATATTAGAGGAGAGCAAAAGGGATGATAATAGAAAATTCCCCTTCAGAATCTGGGAAATTATCGAATTATATAGGATACTTGACTTGTAGGGTTCAGTTCTCTGCTTTTATTCAGCACCATAGGGAGGTAGGAGAAGCTCAGAGGGGATTGAAAGATGCTTACCAGGGACCTGACTCCTCTACTTGGCAAAGATCATGGTGCCTAAAATGCCCAAAAAACAGCAGCACTCCCTGCTTTACAGTGACTACAGAGGTGGTCAAGTGTGAACTGATGAGAAGCCCTTGTAAATTTTTTGGAATAAATATGATGTTGAAACTCCTACATAACCTCCAAAGGAAAATAAATTGAATTTCATGATGGCCAACAGTGTAGAGACTCAGAGAAGATTTAAATAGATTTAGAGAAATATATATATCAACTCTTGGTTCTGAGAGTTGAGAAATACATTTCATACCTGCTATGTTTGAAAGATAAATATAGCAAACATGTCAATAAAAAGTTGAGTATATACTCAGAAGCTATGACACAAGTAAAACAAATGGGCTTACCTAGACTATAGCTAACTGTTCAGGCTTGGGACAACCTCTGGTGATGAAAATAGTGCCCATCACACAGATTATATATTTAATAAAAGTCATCAGCAAGTCCTGTAATTTCTGCTTCCAAGGTGGTCATTATGAAAACAATGGCAGTAGCTAGCATTTATTGGTCTCTTTCTCTGTGCTAAGGATGCTTATAATCATTTTCTATGTGTTATTATCTAATCCTTACATATTTGCACAAAGCAAAAAGTAACCGAGGCAGATCTCAATGAATTTAAAAGTTTATTTTGCAAAGATTAAGGATCATGATCCATGACACAGCTTCAGGAAGTCTTGAGAACATATGCCCAAGGCAGCTGGGTACAGCTTGGTTTTATATGTTTTAGGGCAGAAAGGTAGGGCAACTGCAAGTGGGGGAACTTAAAAGTCATGGTGGATTCAAAGATTTCCTGATTGGCAATTGGTTGAAAGGGTTAAGCTCTGCCTGAAGAGTTGAAATCAGTTTGAGATAAGGTAAAGGGGTTGTTGTGGAAGCCAAGGTTCTTGTCATGTAGCTGAATCCTCCAGTTAGTAGGCTTCAGAGAGAAGATATGTGACTATTCTCTCACATCTTATTGAAGGTGTTAGACTCCAAGAGAGACCTAGTAAAGGAAGGAGATCCTTTATAGAATGCAAAACTTCACCTCCAAGAGACAACTTTGTAGGACCATTTCAAAATATGTTTCTTTTAGAACCCTGCTATCTGTCATGTAATGCTATACAAGAGTCAGGTTGGAATTGAGTATCTGTGTTTACAGAAGCAGTTCTGTCAGTCTAGTGTTTCTGGGTTTTGGGGTTCAGGGGAGCACTCAGCTACCCTGAAAGGATGTTTTTCCAGGCTCTTTGTCTCTCACTCACCCAAGAATGGGAGAGGGACCACAGCATGGTGCATACAAAAGAAAACATTGGACCCCAAAGAGTTTTTGCAGGCAAGTAATTTATTTAGGCAGAGAAAGAGAAATAGGAGAGAGAAAAAGATGAGAGAGAAAGCTTTCACGAAGAGTGTGGAAGGGGACCCAAATATGGAATCATGGAGAAGAAAGCAGCTTCCATGAGGATTGTGGAAGTGGATCCAAAGATGGAGTCCAAAGGGGGTGTGGAAGAAGGAGACTTTTAACCTGGGAGGAATTCCCTCCTTCTCCAAGCCCCCTGGCCAATGAAAAGAGTTCCTTTAAACTTCCACTGGAGTGATTGACTTTGATTATTTCCCCACACCCTCAAAAGCTAAACAGAAACCATTAAGTCTCCTGGATGGAGAGAGGGGAGGGGGGCATTGGGAAGTTCTTGCCTCTGAAACTATGCCCCCTCATGGACCCAGGAGGAGACTGCATTCCCTCAGTCCCCCCTCTGAACAGGAAAGTTCAACTTCTGTTGGAACACAGGCGTTGACTGTTCTTTAACTACTTCCTGCTGAAATGGGGCACAAGAGGGCCCTGCAGTTGAGGTTTCCTCCAGAGGGGATACTTTCAGGGGTGCAGGTTGATCCTGAGGTCCACAATAGAGCTCATGAGCCAAGGACATTTGGGATTCCAGTGGCAGGATTACTTGTGACTGTATGGTTCTCGAAGAAATGAATGTGACAAAAAGGTTAAAGATGAGAGACCCAGAGGCCAACAATTATAGAATGGTTATAACCAGGCCTAGGAGAAGTTATAGCCAAGACAGCCGGTTGTTAAACAAGCTTCACAATACTGTTTCTTGAAGGTCACTAGCCCTGTGTTTGATTGATTCCTGAGTTCTTTAACTATGTTTAAGACAACATTTAACTGGTTTACAATGTAGCAGCATTTTTCCTAGAAAGAGGCAGGTTCCCTTCCTCTCTGTTGTCAGCAGATTTGGGGCCCTTTTTACTTTGAAGAACTATGGCAGCTAAAGAGTTAAGCTGTTTTGCAGAGAGAGCTGCCTTTGCAGAGAAAATCAACAACTTTTTAATGTTATTAATTAACTCCTGAGATAGCTTACAGTAACTGAATAGAGGTAGTAACTTTCCTAATACCAGCACTGAGTTTTTCTATTGTTCAACACCCGCCCCCAAGCCATGAAAGGGATAATTGGAGTTTGAGAGAGAGCAAAGTTAAGAGTTACAGTCCTGTTAATTCCAGGATACAAATTAGACTCATAAGGAGTTAGTTTCCTGGGGATCTTGTTGGAAAAGCAGGTGAGGATCCTCTAATGGCTCGCAGGTATATGAAAGGTTGTCTCTGGGACTTCAGGCTGTGGAGTGGAGGGTCTGTGACTTTCTTCAGGGGGTGTCCAAGGTGTCAGCTGAGTGTGACAAATCCATGAGTCAATTCCCACTACCTTAACTGACGTTGAGGTAGACAGAATAACCGAAAATTGTCCTTCCCAAGATGGGCCTAGAGAGGGAGAGTCTGAGGGGAGAGATTTAACAAACACCAAGTCTCCAGGGTGCCACTTACCCCAGGAACCCTCAGTCCTGCCATTGGGTCATCTGGTCAGACACCTCAGGCCCTGGGGACCTTTGTTCCCAGGGACAGTGTGCTTTGCAGTAATTCCTTTGGCACAGTGGGCATGGATGAGGTGGTGGTCCATTTCTCTGGGGACAATTTCTTATAAAATGTCCCTTCAGACCACACTGGTAACAAGCTTTGCCAGACTGGTGGCTAACCCAAGCATTTCCCTCATTTGAGCCCCTGGGGTCTGTTTGCCTGAAGGCCATAACTAAGTCAGCAGCCTTTCTCTGATCTCTCCTGTTCCTTTTAGCCTGTTCCTTGGTCTCTGTTATAAAACACTGAGGTTGCCTGGTTCAGTAATGATTCTAGACTCTGTTCTGGCCCCAAGGCCAGCTTCTGAAGCTTCCTCCTGATATCTGCTGCTGACTGGGTAATAAACTTGTTCTTTAGTATTAACTGACCCTCAGTGGAGTCTGGTGACAGGGGAGTGTACTTTCTTAAAGCTTCCTGCAATCGCTCAAGAAAAGCTGTTGGGTTTTCTTCATTTTGGAGGCCAGGTTTTTTTCCCCACTCAGCAGGGGGTAATTTGGCTATGCTGTTCGGCAGAAAAAAATGAGCCACTTCTTCCTCAAAGATTGTGTGTCAAATTGGTCCCAATTCTCCAGGATACATTTTAATGGGGACTTGATCTTGGGAAGAGAAGCACCCATCTGAAATTGAACACAAGGGATGCCAGCATCCCTGGTTATTCCACTTGAACTGAGGCATCCCACAGATAAGGGTATTGAGTCTGAGGCATCACTCAGTCAGTACCTCGAAATTTCAGTGTGCCCAAGATGCGTGATCATCTTTTTGGGGAGCCTCCCATGTACTGGATTTGAATCATGCCTACCAACATCATGGGAAATCACTCACTGCATGACCTCCAGTGACTACCACAGAGGCATGATGGGCTGTTGGGTTGGGTAGTCATGTACCAATGAGCCCTTGACGAGGCCAGTGAGGCTCAGGAGATGGGTACCAATATTCCCTAGCAAAAGTCTAATTTACACAGGCCAGATTATAAAATTGCCCTAGAAGGGTAAACTTCTAGGGAGGGACCATTGGAGCACACAATTCAAAGAAGGCAGGCCGCGTGGCTGAGGCTGGAACAATACCCTCAGGACCTGGGACTCCTCCCCCCACCTCATTTTCCATTGTAGGAAAATGCCCTTAGGGTTGTGAGGCCTGCAATTAGCTATTGGGTCCCTAGACTCGGTTTAACTGTGATCATCTAGATGGAAAAGTTCTGCCATAGAGAGTGTGCCAATCCTAAGCAAGACAAATTACACACAAAACCCAAAGTCCCATAGCCTTCAGCTTCTGAATCTTCCTAGAAGATTTCCCCAATTCAAGACTGACTCCACCAGGAATTTGAACCAGGTAACTTTGCAGCTGCCAGCCCTACACCTTAACCCCTTCACCGTTTGGCCACTTGTGTTAAAGCAAGGCAGAAAGCTTTTGTAAGCCTTATCTGAATGAGAATGCTGCACCCTGAGGTGGTGTGGCTGGCCCTGAAAGTCAGGCAGGGCTTATAGCCAGCAACCATTTTTTTCTTTCAGCTGGTGCACTGAGAGAAAAAACCTGCTTGCCAGTGTGATTTTAAAAGCTGGGCATGGGTCACACAGGTGGCTTTCATTTGCAGCTGCTGCTGGGCCAACTGTGAGTTGTGGGAACCATGCCCCATCCCTGCAGCTTTCCTTCTGCCATGTTGACCCCACCAGAACCACATGCACGCTTGGGCCACTCCCTGAGCCACTGCCTCCCTGGCTGCTGCCCACACAGTGACCCCCAGCTGGCAGACAAATGCCCTGGGGCCGCCTCCCCTGTTCTGCCCTGACTGTGGTTTTTAACAGTCTGGTTCCACTGCCTGAATGTGTCCGGTTCAGCTGTAGCTGTATGCGGACCCAGTACAGGCTTTGCCCAGTGTCATGGTTCCAATAAGGCTTTGCCTCCAGGACTGAGTGGCAGTTTTGCCATCCCAACTCATGATCTGAATGTGTGGCCAGCAAGCAAGAGAGCCGACAAAAGCACTTCCCTGCTTTGCTTTTTTAAGTGCTGCTGCTCTGCTAAGCATGGGCAGTAGGAGTGTTTGGGGAAATCACAGCATTTAAAGCCTCCGTGCCTGGCTTGGCCACACCTTGCTGCCTCCCCGCTGCTTTACTCCAGCCCATAGGTGCCTGTGACTGCAGCTTTTAACTTCCCAGGCCCACTGTGGTCCCAGTTCCTGGATGGCAAGGAGTGAAAGGCCTGGGGGAGTGCTCACCTGCTCTGCCCTGCAGGCTTAGTTTATAGCCAGAACACACAGCCAGGACGCCCAGTAACTGCAGATAGTGTCTGCCTGCCCCACCTCCCACAGGTTTTTGCCCAGAGATGCAGCTGAGAGAGAGCGAGGGAAAGCAGAGAGAGCTTGGAGGAATAAAACTGAGCCATTAATTCTGACTGACCCATGCCACTTAAAGATGGGCTGGGCCCTGCCCCCACAGCTTGACGCTGCTGTTCCTGGTCTTTAAAGCAACAGGACAGATTTTTAAGTGAGAGAGAGAGGCATCCGATATAACTCACCCCTCCCACGTGCTTCCTTATGCTGGCTCCTGGCTGTACCTGGCTCCTGACTGCACCTGGCTCCTGACTGCCTCCTCCTGGCTGGCTCACCACTAATTGTTTCTGGGTTTTGGGGTGGAGGGGAACACTCAGCTCCCCTGAGAAGATGTTTTTCCAGGCTCTTGGTCTCTCACTCACCCAAGAATGGGACAGGGACCATGGCATGGTGCGCACAAAAGAAAATATTGTACCCCAAAGAGTTTTTGCAGACAAGTGATTTATTTAGGCAGAGAAAGAGAAAAAGGAGAGAGAAAAAGATGAGAAAGCTTCCATGAAAAGTGTGAAAGGGGACCCAAATATGGAATCCTAGAGAGGAAAGCAGCTTCCACAAGGATTGTGGAAGGGGATCCAAACATAGAGTCCAAAGAGGGTGTGGAAGAAGGGAACTTTTAACCTGGGAAGAATTCCCTCCTTCTCCAAGCCCCCGGCCAATGAAAAGAGTTCCTTTAAACTTCCACTGGAGTGATTGACTTTGATTATTTTCCCACGCCCGCAAAAGTTAAACAGAAACAGTTAAGTCTCCCAGACGGACGGAAGGAAAGGGGGCATTGGGAAGTTCTTGCCCCTGAAACTATGCCCCTTTGTGGACCCAGGAAGAGAATATGTTCCCTCATTAGGATATCAATTTTAATGGTAATGGTGGTCAGTTGTGCCTGAACTCCAAAGAAAGGTGAGTATGATGGAGTGTGTCTAATCTCCACCTTCATGTCATGGTATGAACTAGATATTCAGGTTTAGTTAGCTCCCATTGGCCAGTCATTTGGGGGGCTTAGAATTTTATTTTTGGTTAACATATGTTATAAGGAAGAGTATATTAATATCCCAATCTTACAGCAGAGGAAATTGAGACTCTGAGAGGATAAGAAACTTGTCCATTTCAAATCCATTGACTCTCCTCCATATACTTTGTCACCACCTTAATATGGGCCAATCATTCCTACTTTGATTACTGCAGTAGCCTCCTGGTGGCTTCCCTGTGTACCCTCTTGCCTCTTTCTCTGCCTGTTTCTAGCAGGATATCCAGAGTGAATTTGTAGAAAGTACATTGGAATCTATCCCCTTCCTAATCCTTCTGGGATTTTTCATTACCTTCTTGTTACATTGGCAGTCTGGATTCTAGTTATAATCTCCAGGGTCATCTCATAGCATTCTTCCCTTGTTTGCTAATTTAACTGGTCTTTTGATTCTAGAAACACTGCTTAGGATCTTTGCATATAGTATTGCCTCATTTTATCTTCCCATTCTGGTTAGAATTAGATTCAGAGGCAATTGGCATAAAACTCCAACTAACAGTAGCTTAAACTCAATAGAAGTTTACTTTTCTCACATGAAATTTCTAGTAGATTGTCAATGGCTCTATGATGTCAGGGTGATGTCAGGGTCTGAGTTACTCTGCTGTGTGTGGCCTCTTCCATAATCCAAGTTGGCATCATTAATCTTCCTGGTAGTAAGATGAATGAAGGCAAAAAGAAGATCACTTAAGGAAAGTTCTAGATATTGTCAAAGGATATTTCAGCTTGCAACCTATCAGCTGCTAGAGCTAATGACTTAGCAGCCATGCTAAGCTGTGAGGGAGGTAATTTTCCTTTATTGGAGTCCATAAAGCACTTGGCTTATCATTTAATGAAAAGAAAATATGGAATTATGGTTACACTTACAATGATGACTATTTCCTTCACTACTTCAAATGTATTCCCTGCTGCTTTGTTTCCATACTTTTTGACCTATACAATAACTTCTCACTTCAAGGACAATTCAAGTGTATTAGTGTATTCTTTTAAAAAGAGACTTTACATAGCGATTAAACTGACATGTGTAATATTAGCACTACACATGATTCACCTGGTATAATGGCAGTGTGAACAGATATGACCAAGTTGGCATATGTGCAGGCAATGACAACTACCTCACTCCTATTGCCTGGTAATAATCAGGATTGTTACAGTCATGCCATCCCAATTTTAGAAATGTGAAAATGTGAAAAGCAATATATTTAGTTGTTTATTGCCTTTCATGCCTTAGAAGAATGCAAACTTCTTGAATACAAAGGCTTTACTTTATTCAGTATTTTATCTCTAATACCTGGACAGTTGTCTAGAGCGTTTGCATTCAATATATATGCCAGACTTGTCGAAAGACTGAATGAAAGACTACATTATTCTCTATGATAATCTAAAAAATCTCCAGCTAAAAGTAGCTTAAACTACTCAGATAAGGGCTCAAAATCTTAATCTAATCAAGGAGCAGCTGAAGATAACACCAACTGAAGCTAAAGTAGACTTTCTGTATCCACAGTTTCTGTTTCTCGAGATTTAACAAACTGCAAATAGGAAATATTTAAGAAATAATAATAAAAAAGTAAATACAGTAATAAAATATTACAAATAAAGCAATAAAATATAACAATTTCATAGCAATTATATTGTATTAGTATTATAAATAATCTAGAGATGATTGAAAGTATACTAGAATGTGTGTAGGATATAAGCAAATACTAGACTTTGAGCATCCTTGAATATTGGTATCCTTGGGGGTCCTGGAACCAATCCCCTGAATATGCTGAGGAATGACTATATAGTCTCAGGTACCAGCCAGACCTCTAATGAGAGCCAGAGACTCATGGAGCATAAGAACTCTTGACATAAAGGTGCTACTCACAGGACAGCTCCCCTCACTATGGCTGAGTACAGGAGGCACCACAAGGGGACTGATGTGGGTACTGTTGGGAGAAACTGACTAAAACCAAAATCTTCTCCCAACCCAGAAAAACCTCTCCCCAAAGGTAGAAGAGAAAGAAACCCATTTTATTATTAAATAACCAGAATTATTAATAGCCAGAATATAATATACATCACACAATTCATTTAAGTAATCAAGAAGACAGAAATCTCAGTCCTTTCTCAAGCCAAGCAGATATAGCCCATTACATACATGTTCTCAAGATAAACAATAACTAATTATTAAGAGGACTTCAGAGCACCATTTGTCACACATAGTTCATTTTAAGTTTATTTGGTAGAGTGAACATCTGCATTAGCTTATTAACTTTGTTTAAAGGAAAAAACAAACTTCTCATATTTTTTGAAAGGAGGTAGTTTTGGAGCAAGGCACCCAATGAAGTTATGCTTATATTCTCTCACAAAAACTGGGAGATAGGAGTGCTAGCTTTTTTGATAATTGCATTTCAGAGAGATGATTCTCAGGTTCTTGAGAAATACATTCCTGTATTGTAAAGCTGGAAAGAGGTTAATTGAACTTTTGCAAGAGACTTAACATTTCTAAGAGACAAAGAATTTACAAGTTTTGTAAAGGAAATATCCTGAGAAAAGAGTGGGGGTTGTTATCTTCCTTTATTTTCAACAGGGATTATTAAATGTCTTATTTTTAAGTTGTATTTTCTATTATAGTACCTGCAGGGCAAACAGACTAACATCTTAGTTAAACTGTGGACCTTGCATCGATCAATCTGACATTGAGCAAAAATGGAATATTTACCATGTGTCCAGCACTACGTAGGTGAACCAAAGTATTCAGAAAAGTCTCTGACAGTCACTACCTTCAAAAATTATGACTTTCACCACCCCAAAATTATTTTACACATTTTAAGATGAAGCTGTGTGGGTTTCGGTGGTTTCTATAAGCCAAGGCAATAGATCATATATAAAAAAATGTGGCTTGTTTCTGAAACTGTCTTCACAAAAATTATAACAGTGAGAAAATTATGAGAATGAAAGAGATCTGACCTACCCCATTACACCTTGTTTGTAACCTCCAAGCTGTCCTTGTTCATTTCTGGGCATAACTGAACTAAATTTGGGAAAAAATTTAGTTTATAGTTTTGTTACCAGTGGCAAATCTGTATGGGTCTGCAGCAACCTCAATTCTTGCTTCCTCAGAAGAAAGCATTCAACTGAGGGGCATAAGGCAGCAGAGACTGAGGCAAGTTTTTGAGCAGAAGTGAAAGTTTATTAAAAAGTTTTAGGGTAAGAAGGAAAGGAACTAAATACGCTTGAAAGAAGGCCAAGTAAGCAACTTGTGAGAGTCGAGTGCACGGTTTGAACCTTTTGACCTGGAGCGTATATTGGGATACTTTCAGACGGTTGTATCTCTTCCCTGATTCTGTCCTTGGGGTGAGCTGTCTGCATGCAGAGTGGCCTGCCAGCACTTGGGCGGGGCTGCAGTCACGGTGTGTTTACTGGAGTTGTACACATGCTCACTTGAGGCATTCTTTCCTTACCAGTTGAGTGTTTCCATAAGGTCATACACCAGTTAAACTCCACAATTTTGTCTCTTAGGTGCACACACTTGTACTCACTTGCCCCACTCCTGAGCTCTTATTGGGAAGCTGATCACCAGTTTCAGGTTTTTCTATCTACTGGTAGACTGCCTTTCCCTGGTACTGGGTGTGACCAATTATTATTGTAGAGAGAAAGCTTAACAACTACCTGACCATCACCTGATGGTCGCCTGATGTTCCTGGTGCCAGGGGAAGGGGAGGTCTCCTGCTCCTGCCCTGCTCATGTCTGCCTGACTACCTACTGTAACAGTTTAACCTTAAACAAAGATGATAACATCTCTTTCCTAAGCAAACCTTCTTGCCTGGGGACAATACTGCCTTTGTAAAACACATATTAGCCATGAGATTAGATATTATGGTCTAGGAGATATGCAGTCAGAGGCTGTAAGATTCCAAACCTCTCCAATTACTCCTACTGATAGCATTACTTGTTGTAAAACCTAACATTGGTGCTGGAGATATTTTTCAGACCCTATACTTGATGGATCAGCTGGCACCACCCAAACTGGTAAACTGGCTCAACTAGTTCTACTATCCTACCTAGGAACAGAAGAGAGCAAGAAAAACCCACTTCTGTCCCCTGTGATATTGTCTCTGACCTGACCAACCAATCAGCACTCTCCACTTCCTTGCCCCTGACCCACCAAATTATATTTAGAAATTACACTCTGAATTTTGGGGGAGGCTGATTTGAATAACAATAAAACTCTAGTCTCCCATTCAGCCAACTCTGCATGAATTAAACTCTCTATCTCAATTTCCCTGTCTTGATAAATTGGCTCTGTCTGGGCAGTGGGCAAGGAGAACCTATTGGGCAGTTATATTTCTTTTTTTTTTTTTTTTTTTTTTTTTTTTTTAAAGAGAGAGAGAGAATAGGAAGGAGAAAAAGGAAGAGAAAGAGAGAGAGAGAGAATGGGGAGGAGGGAGAAGGAAAAGAAAGAGGGAGAGAGAATGGGAGTATTGCTTTCTTGCCCAGGCTAGAATGCAATTTAGTAATGGGTATTGAAAACCTCTTTTATACTGATAATTATACTTAATGATGTAGTCAGGAAGGAATAAGGGAAGAAGATAACAAACAAACAGCCAACCAATATTTAATTTAAACCTATGAAATGCTATGCGATTACTGAGGAGTGATTTACTTCCAATTATATATTCACCTTTGGAATAGGTGTGAGGTGGTAATGTATGTTTTGTGTATTTGAAGTGGAGAGTACTATAAATATTTATTAAGTTTACTTGTTCCGGGTCTGAGTTCAAGTTCTGAATATCCTTGTTAATTTTCTATCTCGTTGATCTATAGAATCGTTAGCTCTTCTTGTTGCATTGATCCTTTTGCCATTATGTAATGTCATTCCTCGCCTCTTTTGATCTTTGTTGCTTTAAAGTCTACTTTATCAGAGGTGAGAATTGCATCTCCTGCTTTTTGTTTATTAGTTTATTTTTACTCTCTGTTCAATTGGTAAATCTTCCTCCTTCTCTCTGAGTCTTTGTGTATTGTTTCATGTAAGATGGGCCCAGATGCAGCATACCGATGGGTTTTGGCTTTTTATCCAATTAAAATATATATAAGTTTAATACCAGCATTTGATGCTAGCTGGCTGTTTTGCCCATTAGTTGATGTGAATTTTTTATTGTGTTAAAGTTCTTTGCTTTTTGATATATTTTTGGAAAGGCTGATATTGGTTGTTCCTTTATATGTATAGTGCTTCTTTCAGAAGCTCTTGTAAAGCAGGCCTGGTGGTGGTGAACTCTCTAAGTACTTGTTTGTTCGCAAAAGATTTAATTTTTCCTTCGCACATAAAGCTTAGTTTGGCTGGATAGGAAATTCTGGGTTGAAAGTTCTTTTCTTTAAGGATGTTAAATATTGGTCCCCACTCTTTTCTGGCTTGTAGGGTTTCTGCTGAGAGATCTGCTGTAAGTCTGATAGGTTTCCCTTTATGGGTAACCTGAACTTTCTCTCTAGCTGCCCTTAGTATTTTCTCCTTCATTTCAACCCTAATAAATCTGGCAATTATGTGTCTTGGGGTTGGTCTTCTTGAAGAATATCTTTGTGGTGTTCTCTGTATTACCTGGAGTTGAATATTACCCTGCCTTGCCAGGTTGGGAAAATTTTCCTGAATGATATCCTGAAGAGTATTTTCCAACTTGGATTCATTCTCTTCATCACATTCAGGTACACCTATCAAACGTAAATTAGGTCTTTTCACATAGTCCCATATTTCCTGGAGACTTTGCTCATTCCTTTTCATCCTTTTTTCTGCATTCTTGTCTTCTCGTTTCATTTCACTGAGCTGGTCCTCGACTTCTGATAGCCTTCCTTCTGCTTGATCAATTCGACTGTTTAAACTTGTGCATGCTTCGCGAAGTTCTCGTGTTGTGTTTTTCAGCTCCATCAATTCACTTATATTCTTCTCTAAATTGTCCATTCTCATTAACATTTCGTCAAACCTTTTTTCAAGGTTCTTAGTTTCTTTGCATTGGGTTAGAATAAGTTCTTTTAATTCACAGAAGTTTCTTATCACCCACGTTTTGAAACCTGCTTCTGTTATTGGAACACCCGTGTAATCTATTAAGCCTTGTTCCGTTACTGATGAGGAATTGCAATCCCCTGTAGAGGGAGAGGCATTCTGATTTTGAGTATTCTCTACCTTTTTACGCTGGTTTCTTCCCTTCATTATATATTTGTCCGTCTGTCGTCTTTATAATTACCGACTTTCTAACTGGGTCTCTGACGTCCAACTTGTTGATTCCCTGCGCCGAAATCTGAGCAATCCACTGAGCCGGCCAAAACAGCGGTGTTAAGATTGATGGTGCTTTTCTGCCCGGGAATATCCGGACTCTGCACCAAGAACTGGCGTGCTAAGACACCAGCAAAACCGCCACGCCGGCCACAAGAGTCGCCCTGGCGACCCGTGGAGCTCCTCCACTGGGAATCTCGTGGTCCGTGAGCAACTAATATTCGTCTGAAAGTGTGGCGTCCTCTCGTTCTTTGCGCTTTCACTGGGAGGTACGTGCCCGAGCTGCTAATCATCAGCCATCTTGGATCTCTCCCTGGGCGGTTATATTTCTATTTGAATTCTATCTTAACAATCCTAAATCCAATGCACCTTTTGAATTTATACATTCTGGCCTCTGCTTTCCTAGCACTTCTTATAATTTTTTATTCTCAGGAATAGACTTTAATGTTTAATGTTGATTATTAGGACTAGACTTTATCCTAATGTAGATATTTGATCTATTTGTGGTACCCTATTTGGGCCTAATGAAAGAGGTTTAAAGTCTTTTTGTTTCAATGGAAATTATTTGTATTTAATTTTATACAGTTCTTCCCCATTTTCCTGGAATCAAAATAAAATTTATAAGGATCAGTTTATAGCATTACTAGAATTACTTAATTTCTGTGATAGTTATAAATGGGTCATAAAAGCATCACTACTATAGACTGTTGCATTAGTGTTGGATATATTTATTATTTGTAAATATAAATGTCAGAGACAGCTAAGAATCTCTTGCTTGGATAACTCTGTTTTTAGATGCCACTCAGTTATAGGCTCTGGAGCCAAGTGAGGACATGGGCAAGGATCTGAGGATTTATTCTTTTGTCAAAATATATTTCAAGGGGTGAGAGAAGTAAGAATAAGGGTGAATAAAAATGACTGGCCAAAGTCCAAATTTCTAAAAATACAATACATGAGCAGAGTCCTTGGAGAACTGGTGCAGTGATTCTCAGTACTGGCTGCACAGTAGAATCAATAATTCGTGTGTCTTACCCCAGATCATTAAATTAGTCTCCCAGGAGTGGGATCCAAGCACTGGTGTTTTCTTTTTCTCTTCTCTCCTCTTGTCCACTGCCCTCCTTTCCTCTCTCTGGGATAAAATTTTCCACGAGTCTGAAATGCAGCAGAGATGAGAAATATCAGCTAGGCTGAGAAAACAGAAAAATGATGTTCATGTAGAGAAAATATTAGAGAAGAACAGAAATAAGCATGTCTGAGAATAGATAGAAATTGAAATGTTGTTCTTCTAAAACATTCATGAGTCCTTATAGCTTAAAGAAGTGTTCATGACAAAAAAAGTAATGAATGATTGACTGACCATATGGAAACCCTTTTTCAGTCTTAAATTACACTTCAGGGGATTTTTGGATAGTGCTCTTAAAATTGGGTAGAATAAGAAAACAATAGTAAAACTATTATACAAGGACCAGAATGAGCATATTTACTCTATGTGTAATCAATGCAGAAATTGTACTCTAATATAACTTTTTTCTATCTTGATTACTTATGTTCTATTTCTTATAAACTCTTGTAACAGGAACTGTTACAGGAGCTAATATCCTCTCCTTAAAATAAGAACTGAATTGACTGTCCAGGGAATCTAATTATTAGCAAGTTTATAAGGGAAATAAACCACCAAAATATATGAAATGTCTGCATTGCACTACCTTTTCCTGAAGTTTTATGGGAAAAGCTTAAGTAGCAAATACTAACTTTGGTATTTAAAAACACTCCAGCTGTCAAGTCCACTAGCTGTGATAACTCCTGTTAGTGAAAACTTCAGCCCCTCATCATTACCAGCCTCTAGTCATCCCAGTCAACCGAGAAGTGTTTCTTTTTCTCAATCTGTCCTAAGGAGAAAAAATGGGGAGGGAAAGCAAGAAGTTTAATGATGTACCACTATTGTGAGAAAACATGTTACCATCAGGGTAGTTCATTACGTGGTGTATAGTAGACAGCCTTGGTTATCTTAGCAGCTTCCATTTCAGCCCCCCACTCATTTTACAACAACCATAATGTTCAGGTAAGATTGGTCCCATGTCTAAACCCTGCCTGGTAACAGCCTATTCACAGAATGATTCCTCTTCTTGCCACAGTTTAAAATAATCTCCTGCCCATAGTGATTGTTACTGGAAAGGGTAGGTAACCTAAGTTGAACCAATCAGAGTGAGGGCCCTGATGAGATGGAACTAAAAGATGGTTTATGGTTGACACACCTCGTATTTGGTAACAGGTAGAACCAAGAAAATCACAGAGAAAATGGACCTGGAACTCTGATTTTAAAAAGTGCGTGAGGTCTGTTTGCACTGTATTTTTAGTAACGTGTACTAATAAATTTCTTTTATTGTTGAAACCAGTTTGAGCTGTGTTTTTGATTAGTTTCAAACAAAAGTATCCTTCCTGATAAAATAGCTACCATTCAATGTGCTAGGGATTTTGAAAAATATCACTTGCTTATGTCACTTAATTTACTTTTTAGAGGCTAATCTCTGCTCAATATTCCATTTCTTTCTTTTCTATCACAATTTCTGCATGATTTACATTCATTCTTTCTTATAGATTTATTTTTAACCCCTTAACTGTGTTTATCCCAATGCTTTTTACGTGGTCAAGTATCTCCCATTAAAAACCAAACACATTAGCTGGGCATGGTGGTGCATGCCTGTAGTCATAGCTACTCACTTGGGAGGCTGAAATGAAAAGATCATTTGAGCCCGGGAGATGAAGGCTGCAGTGAGCTATGATTATGCCACTGCATTGCCTGAGTGACAGAGTGAGACCTTGTCTCTTAAAGAAACAAAAACAAAAACAACTTCAGTCAACCTCTCATTGTTCATCAATTGTTACCTTTAATCTTTCTCCTTGAAAGTCAATTTTTTTCTAAGGAACATCTATGTGTGCTGTATTCATTTCCTTACTTCCTACTCTTTCCCAGCCAATGATTTCCTTGTTTCTAAAACAAACCAGCATTTTTACATTGTTTATGTTACTTGATTTTTAGGAGCAGTTGACTCTTTTGGTTACTCTCTTCTTCCCAAAATACTGTTCTCAACTGATTTTCATGGCACTACACTCCTTACTTTCATTTGTTGCTCTGATATTCTTTTTTGACACTTTTGTATGCTGCTTTTCTTTCATCAGGCCATTAAGTATTAGAATTACTTAAACTTCAGTTTTAGCCCTCTGTATTCTAACTCCAGATTATCTGCCTGGATGGCTTCAGTCATGCTCAATGTCTCTTTTAATATTTTACAGAAACAGTACACGTGTACCACCCAAACCTCTCTATAGCCAACCAACTCCTGCTTGATATAAACAATTGTCTAATCAACATATTTGAATTTATGAAGGGAATCTCAAACTTAACCTATCAAAGTCAAATTTATAATCTTGTTGCCTCCAAACCTGGCCTTTTGTAGTATCTCTGTGTCACAGATATAGTTGTAATCTAAGTAGCTAGCCAAAATGTTGGAGTCTACTGTCTTATGCTCTCTGTCAAGGCTATCATAAGGTTCTTTCTGTTTTACCTCCTAAATACCTCTTCAGTTCATCTGCATTCTCTTTCATTGCCAAAACCATGCTAGTACAAGTTTCCATTATTTCTTGACTAGATTTCTGCTATGCCCTCTCAATGCATCTATTCAAGTCCAGTCCGGATGCTCTTCAACCTGTTTTCCACATTACTAACAAGATAATCGTTCCTCATTAATGGCTTCCCATTCCATTTAGCATAAGGATAACATTCCTTGGTAAGGCATAAAAGGCCCTTTCTGGTACAGCCTTAACTATCCACTTCATTTCAAACTATACTCCTTTTTACTTCCTTGACTTCAAGTACCTTGTCTTTCTTCTATATCTAACATTCTTCTAAGTTCCTTCCCACCACAGGGCTTTTACACATGCTGTTTCCTCTTAGCCACTGTATTATTAAGTCCTACCCATACAAATTATCTCAGCTCAAACATCACTTCTTTAGGGGAGTCACATTAGGTAAAAGCCCTCTAATACAGGGTGTTATAACACTCACCAAATTTATAGTTTTATATTTTCTTATATAACTATTTCCCTAATGTCTGACCCTCCTTCTAGATTTCAGACTTCAAGAACTCAGGGATTCTCTTTAGATAGGTTAACTGTTGTACACATAGCTCTTTGCATCATGTCTGGAACATGGAAGTACTCAATAAATATTTCTTGTGCAAAGTAAATCTTTACAACTCTGTTGAATGGGTATTATTATTTTCTTCTTTTTACACTTAAGGAAATTTAGATTTATATAGGTTAAAGTCTGAAAGTGCAAAGTAAGGACTCAAATCTATTTCTAGTATGAATTCGCTAGTTGTACAGTGAAAAATCAGAGTGTCATTGAAGAATGACCCACCTGTTTTTCATAGTAGAACCGAGTATGATAATATAATAAAGTATACATTTTAAAATATTGGCATTAATGAACCTGCTAAGGATATGTGCTCTAATTTCATATCCTAGAAATATATCTCTCTAGTCTTTGTAATTAGGATGAAGTTAAGCAAATGGATTTCTCTTGGGGACAGCTGAACAGAGAATCATCACAGTTGTTATTATATATTACATGTTATATAAAAGAAACAATTTGTAGATGAAATAGATGTGAATATTATTTCTAATTGTATGTGGACCATTAGTTAATTCACCACCAAAAATCAAGCAACCTATTCTTTATTATGAACTTATCTTTATCTATGTTGATGTAGAAATCACAAGAAATTAAGTGTGTGTATGTGTTTTGTGATTTGGTTTCAACCAAGTCATTTCTCCTCAAAAGCAAAGTTCAACAACAGACTTTCAGGGTGACCAGTTGAAAGTTTATACCTACAGAGATTTTAATAAAATTAAAATATGGGAAAACTGTTGGCAGAAAATACTCATATCTCAGAAATGAGTCATTTGATTCTGAGAACATATTTTTGTAGTGGAGGTAGGAGGTGCAGAGTGTTTTATCATATCCAGATAATTTAAAAGATATTTTTTCACCCTCTGAATAACCTTATATAACATAAAGGGAAACAAGCCAGGCAAATAAGGTGCATAAGTTAAAAATCTTTGGAAAAATAAACATAGAGTCATTTACTAAACAATAATTTCTTAACTCAGAGAGTTGGGTTTTGAGATAGCTCTGTTTCTTCTGAGGACTAACTGTCTGCACAAATATGAAATGTCAGAATAGCAGAAGGGAAATTTAAAAGAAATTTTAAATTTAAGGCAAGTACAGCTAAACTGAAAGGTAATGTTGAGTTGTCAATATTATTAACCATATCAGCGAAGAGTCAAATTCTGTAAAATACTTGAAGGAATTTATTATGAGCCAAATAAGAGTGACCAATGGCCCATGACGCAGTCCCCAGGAGATCCTGAGAACATGTGCCCAAGGTGGTCAGGCTACAACTTGGTTTTAAACATTTTTAGGAAGGCATAACACATAAATCAATACATGTAAGATGTACATTGGTTTGGTACAGAAAGGTGGGACAACTGGAAGTGGGCACTTCCAGGTCATAGGCAGATTCAAAGGTTTTCTGATTGGCAATTGGTTGAAAGAGTTATTATCTAGAAACCTGGAATCAGTAGAAAGGAATGTCTGGGTTACTTTTATAATGCAGATGAAGCCTCCAGGTAGCAGGATTCAGAGAGAATAGGTTGTAAATGTTTCTTGCAAGACTTAAAGAGCCTGTTCTATTAATGTCTGTGTTTATGTTGATGCTCATCAGCAGTGCCTGAATTCCAACAGAAAAGACGCTGTAATGAGGCATATATGACTCTCCCTTTTCATTATGGCCTTAACTAGTTTTTCAGGTTAACTTTGGAATGCCCTTGATTGAGGGGAAAGACCCATGTAGATGGCTGGGGGGACTTAGATTTTTATTTTTGGTTTAGAATTGTTATCTGATTAAACTAGCATAAAACATTCATTTTCTATTCTGCTAATTGATGTAGTATATGGTGACTGGTTTCCAGTCTAATGGCAAGTGTAAGAAATGCATAGAAGTAAATGTTAGCTATCTTTTTTCTCAAGTATTTTTCAATGGAATATAATGATAAGATGTTAGAGAAGGTAGCCAACAGTTACTTCATTAACTTGTCATTTACTAAAATGCTAAGGGGAAAACTGTTAACCTTTCAAGTGATTATACAGAGGACAGTGTTCATGCTAATTAAGTTTTCCAAAGAGGAAGTCAATTCAGTCCACTCAGGTGTTAACCAAAACACTCTTTTGTCCTTTTCAAAGACCAAAAAAATCTAATAATAGCCTAATTTATTTGCATCTATTCCTGACATTTCATGGAGGACTTTATTATCCTCTGTTTGTAAAGAGGAAAGTAAATAATCGAAGGTGGTCTTTAACATATGAACAGGAAATGTGATTCAGCAAATGTAACTATTAGAATTTTTGGCATTTGTCCCAAATTTTGTCATCCAAATTACTGTAGGGGAAGATTTCTACTTTTATACTAATCCTAGAGACTAGGGGCTTATTGAATTCCAGCAAAACTGCATTATAGAAGGGATGTCTGAAAATACAACAAAATTAGACTACTCAGTTACAGGTAGAAGGAGCAGATAGTAAGAGAAAAAAATAATATTCTAGGTTTTCATTTTTTAAAATAGCAACTTTTAAGATTTATTTTTGGATAAGTGCGGATACACTACTTTTTTTATGCCTCTTCAAATCTGCATCTAGTCTTTTGTACAATAAAAATTTATTTTTATAATGATGACCTTCAAGTTGTAAAAGATAAAATCTTTGGTTGGATAACTAACAAGATGGCTTTATTTAAGCTATTACAATAAGAAGAATATTCATGGATGAAAAATATTAAACAGAAATTGTACTGGTTGGAATTAAATAGGCAAGACAGACTTTGTTTAAGACTATTGTAATAGGGGAGAAAGGTTCAGTTTTTAGGTGCTGGAGGACCTTACAGGGAGGTTGATCAATGTGATCTGACATTTGTGTTTGTTAATTGACACTTATCTGAGATGGGCTCCGATTCTTTTACAGAGCCAGGAAGATATGAGTACATCTTTCTTGATCATTACATTTCAAAGGAGTGGGTCATAGCTCTTTGAAAACACTTGGGTTATAAAATAGGCAAGAGCCTGAGAGAAGATTTATATCTTAAAGGGACACAGAAATATTTTTATAATTGCAAGTATTTGAAAACAAATGCTCTAAGGAAAAAGAGGTTGGAGCCTATAATAAGGTAGAAAGTTACCTAAAATTAAATCAAACTCAAGGGAATGTTAAAATGGTTTTGGTCAGGAGCATCTCAAAAAACAGGGAGGAAACTTGGGGTTTTATAAAACAAGGGAGACATTGAGGGAGTGGGGAGGTGGATCTTATCTAATTCATTGAGAAAGAGTGGGAGTGATAGTTCTCTCAGAATATGTAAAGACCATTTCCCAGAATGAAAGAGGATGGGGGTAGTTTTTAACCTTTCTAAACCATCTCATTGAGAGAACATAAGGTGAAGTTCAGCATCTTTAAACCAATGCAAAATTTTCTTTGTTTAAAGGATGATTAAATTACTTATAGTATATTGTGCTTTATTATTATTATTATCATTATACTTTAAGTTCTTGGGTACATGTGCAGAATGTGAAGATTTTTACATAGGTATACACATACCATGTATTCATTCTCATTGGTTTTGAAGAACATCTTTATTTCTGCCTTCATTTCATTGTTTATCCAGTCAACATTCAGGAACCAGTTGTTCAGTTTCCATGAAGTCATGTGGTTTTGAGTGAGTTTCTTAATCTTGAGTTCTAATTTGATTGCACTGTGATCTGAGAGATTGTTTATTATGATTTCCATTCTTTTGCATTTGCTGAGGAGTGATTTACTTCCAATTATGTGGTCAATTTTAGAGTAAGTGTGATGTGGTGCTGAGAAGAATGTATAATCTGTGGATTTGAGGTGGAGAGTTCTGTAGATATCTATTAGGTTCACTTGGTCCAGTTCTGCATTCAAGTTCTGGATTTCCTTGTTGATTTTCTGTCTTGTTGATCTGCTAATATTGACAGTGGAGTGTTAAAGTCTACCACTATTATTGTGTGTGAGTCTAAGTCTTTTTGTAGGTCATTAAGAACTTGTTTCATGTATCTGGGTGCTCATGTATTGGGTGCATATATATTTAGGATAGTTAGCTCTTCTTGTTGTATTGATCCTTTTACCATTATGTAATGCCCTTTTTTGTCTCTTTTGGGTTTTGTTGGTTTAAAGTCTGTTTATCAGAGACTAGGAATGCAACCCCTGCTTTTTTTTGCTCTCCATTTGCTTGGTAAATCTTCTATCCCCTTATTTTGAGTCTATGTGTGTCTTTGCACGTGAGATGGGTCTCCTGAATACAGCACACCGATGGTTCTTGGCTTTTTATCTAGTTTGCCAGTCTGTGTCTTTTGATTGGGGCATTTAGTCTGTTTACATTTAATGTTAATATTGTTATGTGTGAATTTGATCCTGCCATTTTGTTACTGTTTGGTTGTTTTGCCCTTTGGTTGGTGCAATTTCTTCATTGTGTTGTTGGCCTTTACCATTTGGTTCTTTTTTGCAGTGGCTGGTACTGGTTGTTCCTTTCTGTGTTTAGTGCTTCCTTCAGGATCTCTTGTAAGGCAGGTCTCTTAGCAATGAAATCTCTCAGCAATTGCTTATCCATAATGGATTTTATTTCTCCTTCACTTATGATGCTTAGTTTGGCTAGATATGAAATTCTGGGTTGCAAGTTCTTTTCTTTAAGGATGTTGAATATTGGCCCACATTCTCTTCTGGCTTGCAGGGTTTCTGCTGAAAGATCCACTGTGAGTCTGATGGGCTTCCCTTTGTGAGTGACCCAACCTTTCTGGCTGCCCTTAGCATTTTTTCTTCATTTCAACCCTGGTGAATCTGACAATTATATGCCTTGGGGTTGCTCTTCCAGAGGAGTATTTTTGTGGTGTTCTCTGTATTTCCTGTATTTGAATGTTGATCTGATTTTCTAGGTTGGGGAAGTTCTCCTGGATAATATCCTGAAGAGTATTTTTCAGCTTGGATTTATTTTTCCTGTCATCTTCCGGTATACCAATCAAGCATAGATTTGGTCTTTTCACATAATCCCGTATTTCTTGGAGGCTTTGTTCATTTCTTTTCACACTTTTTTCTCTTTTTGTGCCTTCTCATTTTATTTCATTGAGTTGATCTTCAACCTCTGATATCCTTTATTCTGCTTGATCAATTTGGCTATTGAAACTTGTGTATGCTCTGCAAACTTCTTGTGCTGTGTTTTTCGGCTCCATCAAGTTGTTTATCTTCTTCTCTAAGCTGTTTATTCTAGTTAGCATTTTGTCTAACCCTTTTTCAAGTTTTTTAGTTTCTTTGCATTGGGTTAGAACATGTTCCTTTATCTCAGAGAAGTTTGTTATTACTCACCTTCTGATGCCTGCTTCTATCAGTTTGTCAAATTCATTCTCCATCCTATTTTGTTCCCTTGCTGGTGAGAAGTTGTGATCCCATGGTGGGGGACAGGTGTTCTGGTTTTTGATGGTTTCATCCTTTTTGCATTGGTTTCTTCCCATTTTCTTGGCCAGGTTTAGCTTATGGGATACAACTTACTGAGCTTTGGTCTAGATTAATATTTGATGATTTGAATATTATCTTTGCTACTTAGTAACACTGATATCTTGGGAAAATTATTTTGAGTTACCATTTTCATATTTCATAGTGGAAATATCTCTATATTATAGCTCTGTTTTGATAATGAAACTAGATGGGAATAAATGAAAGAAAAAATAAAGTTCCCAGCACTTGTAGGTTCTTAGAGTAATGTTCTCTTCTTTACGTTTGTGTTATGAACGAGGAACCCAAGTGTCAGAAGTTAAGTGATCTGTCCAAGACTGCATATTTGTCAGTGATATACCTGACACTTTCAATTCAAGTCATTTTAGCATTCAATGGGCTTCTACCAGGCTGCTCTTTTTTTCAAATGACAACTGTTTACAATCATCTCTTCCCCAATCCTGGGCCTTTCTCAGTTGTAACTTGTGCAGCTCATTGCTTCCACTCCCTGTCTGCATCACTCAGTTCTAAAGTAAACATTTTTTGGTGTGTTCGTTTTAAAAAATCCAAATGGTTACCACAAAACAGAGAGACAAAGCCTTGCTAATTCAACTGTTATTCCCCTATGCTTCTACCTAATAAAGACCACCAGGTTTCTTAGAGTGGAAAAATATTTGTGTTAACTTACTTGTTGTACTTTTTGTTTTATATTAGATGAAGATTCTCCTCTAGATTTATAATGGAGAACTGACAGTGGAAATTTTGAAATGTTTAAGATAATCTTATTATAATACAATACAAAGTGGAACATTATATTAAAAAATGCAAGCTCAATTTGTCAGCAATCTTTTTAATAAAATGTGAAAAACCAACTGGTTACATCTAGAATACAGATAGCAGTCAAATGGGGATAAAATGTGTAGTCTAGGGTTGAATAAATTCTAGCTCCCATGTACCCAAATCAGGATTTAAAATAGCATTATTGCTGAAACCTCTTTTTGATGAATCCATTTTCAGAGATGAATAATAATGGTTGGTAATTATAGCATGAAACTGAAATAATGCAGCTGAACTAGTCTTGGAAGAATGAAATGTTAGTAAACATTCCATTAGTAGGATATTTCCCCTAATTTCCTCCCTTTCTCCTTTCTTTATTTCAAACAGGTTCCCTGAAAGCCAGGAGACTACTGGGAAACCTATCAGAAATGAGTTGACCAAGGCTAGCTTGTCAAAAAATATGATTTTAATTGCAGTCAATCCAAATAGAGATAGGAATCCTAAAACATGTTTTTTCACAATATGGTCTTATGAATACTAACTTAACAAAATAGAATAGGTATTACATGAACAATATGCTCTGTGGTCTGATATTGGGGAATTCTGGTTTAAACAAAGTTAAATGTAGATCTTTCTAAAACCTTTTTTGTACATTTTTTTTTTAATTAATTTTTAATGGATACATAATAGTTCTCCATATTAATGGGGTATATGTGATATTGAGACAGCCAAGTGGGAGGAGGTACCTGGAAAAATTTGAACTGGCCTGCACACTGGGGTGGAGCCTTGGTAGGTGTGCACTGTTTACAAGAGGGAGGAGCCTGGCACCTCCTCTTCCTGGGTGGAAGCAGGGATTCAAGTTGCAAGGCAGAAAGCATATACCGTGCATATCTTTTTCTTTTCAGCCAGTTGAGTTTTCACCTATAAGTTTGACTTGAATCTTCAAAAAATTATATTATCTTAATCTGATTCATCTTTCTCTACCTTCATGAATATATGAAGTATACTTATAATAACTGTCTTAATGTCCTTGTCTATTAATTATATCATTGGTATCATTTTTGAGTCGACTTCTTTTCTCATTATGGATCATATTTTTCCACTTTTTTGTAAACATTATAATGTTTTATTGGGGGTTAGACATAGTGATTTTATCTTGTTGGTGGCTGGATACATTCCTGTTTTTATAAGTAGTCTTGAGCTTTATATGGGACACAATTATGTTGCTAGGAAACATTTTAATCTTTCTGGGTCTTGCTTTTAGGTTTAAGTGGGATAGGACAGTATTTCCTTTGGGCTAATTTTACCCTACTATTGAGGCAGAATTGTTTTGAGTATTCTACTAGATTTTTCATGGGTAATGAGATTTTGTGTGCTATTGTTGAAGGACTTTTTGTTAGTTCCACTAAAGACAGGGTCCTTGTCATATGGCCATGAAAACTGAGGCTAACAGGCAATTTGGAGGGTGAATAGTGCAGGGTTTTATCGGGTGAAAAAAAAAAAGGGGGGGAAACAGAGACTCTTAGTGAAGTGAACAAGTGTGCTTCCTGACTCACAGATTGAATCCCAGGTTCTACCCAGGTAGAGGAGGGGCCCAGATCAACCCTGCTGCAACCAGTGCAAACTTCTGCGGCTCCACCCCAGTGAGCGTTCCTCCCAGTGCATAGGCTGGCTAGAGTTTTGCCAGGCAGCCCTTCCCATCTGGTTCCCTATCTGCTGACAACAGGATTTTTTTTTCAGCCCCACTTGAACCCCAGACATTTTTCCTGACTTTAAGTGGTTTCCTCATCTAATTATTAGATGGAGGCTAGAGTTCAAGTTAGATAACTAGACTTAAATATAAAGTTAGGCATCATAAGCATAGATAGTATATTTCAATCTCTAACATGGCACGACATTAGCAGGGGAGTTAGTGTTGACAGAGAGGACTAAGACATTGAACCCTGTGGGACTCCCACATTGAGTCTGAAACAAGAGGTGGAACCAGCAGAGAAGACAGAAATGCAATTATTTTAGCTTCTTAATGTTTTCCATATTTTACCTTTAAGTTACATTGATTTTAAAAACCACTTTATTCTAAATAATTATTTATAAAAATAGTTTGTTCTGAATAACTTTTCAGATATTTTAGGTAGTCTATAGAATCAAATATTTACATGTATGATTTATCATATGGCCAGCAATATAAGTCTTCTTTCATCTTAATTATTATAATTTTAGACTGAGAAAAAGGCAGAAACTGTCTCTACAATAAATAGTAAATTAAAGGCATCCCATTGTTAATCTAGTTTTGTTTTTTCTTGTATTTCAGTTTTGCATTATAGCTATTCCTAAGGAAGTAAATCCCCATCAGAATTACCTGCAATTGCTTGGTAAGCATGCTGCATACTGAAATCTATCTTAGATTTAGAAGATCCATGAATTTTCATTTTTATCATGATCTTCAACTGATTCTTAGGTACTCTCAAGTTGGAGAACTTGTGCTTCATTTTGCCAGTGGTTCTGAACTTTCATTGTGCACTAAAATCACTTGGGACTTTAAAAAAATACTGATGCCTATCCTTTATCCATAGAGATTTTGATTTAATTCATTTGGATTGAGGCCTGGATGCCTGTATTTGCAGGCCTTTCAAGCATTTCTAATGTTCAGTCAGGATTGAGAACCATTGTGTTATGGTGGAATAAGAGGAAATGCAAATGGGTGCAAATCCCTCAGGTTATCAAGGAAATCTGGGTGGTAGCTGAGTGTAGAGAAAGTGAGTGTGAAAGAAAACCTGGCTATTTTCATAGATCGGGTACTTAATAAATCAAATACAGAAAGTTAGACTTGTATGGGATAATTTGTTATACAAAGTAAATGTTAAGAATGACAGCTGAGGTAAAAAGATGTTATCATCTGAAATGATCTCAAAGGTTTCTGTACATGAGCTTTAAAGCTGGAACATCAGTGGATGCTAGTTTTACTGATCTTAAGTTGGGATTTGCTTTTTTTTTTTTTTACCCTACTTTGTAATATCTGCTATGTGAATGGCTTGGGGCTTAGAGATTTTTTTTTAATACCAGAGAGCATCAATGCTCTACACACCCTGGTTAAGATAGAGGCACATGTATACAGATACAGTGAATGAACAAATTTCTCCTTACTACTACCTGTGATGCTGTGGCCTCTTTCTGTTATAGAGTATTTCCTTTGACTAAATGGTCATGTATAGTATATAAAATATTGCTAATAATATCTTACTGACCTACTTCCTGGTATAGACCATCATAGTGTTTTGAGACATACAACTTTAAGGAGGAGTGCATTCTTTCAATGTCATGTCAGACATTTCCTTAAAACGTGTTGGGGATTTGTTGTAATGGAGTATGGAAGACACACATACACATAAATGACTGTCATGTAAGAAGTTTATACTTGCAGATTGCTAGAAACTGAAGGCAGGGCACGCTATGCAGGACCACATGGGGAAGCACAAGGGCCAATCAAGTATCAGAAGGAGTCCGGGAAAATGTGGGGGAGAGTCTTCATTGTGGTTTCCACAGCATAGGCAAGACAGGGTAAGCAGACTTAATATTGGCTAATTCAAATAATTTAATCAGGCTGTCCCTAGTTGTCTGGGGCCTGACCTTTGGGTGATTGGGGGTGGGGGATAGTGGCTTGGAGTATAAGAGCTAGATAAGGAAGTTGTTGGAGTTTTAGCTTTGGTTTAGTCAGGAAAGGTGTACTTGAGGTGGCTCCTTTACTATCCCTAAGAATTGGCTAGCTCTGGAAGGGGCAGTGTCTCCTGGATCAGCAACACCTTAGATGTAAAATTTTCAGAAAATGCAAAACATAAAAACTATAATTAACACAGATAGAAACTCAGTTGCCCCATACAGGTTTCCAGGGTACCACCAAAGAGCCCAGCCCTTTTTATTCAAACCTCAGTCATTGCCCCATGAAGGACCAACCCATCCAGACACACTGTACCTGCATTTGATTTATGGTGGTGTGAGCTAATCTTCAGTTGTATTCAGGGGATCTTTTGGGGTCAGGTAGGTTTCATTTTCAGCCCTTGAAAGCATAGTATTTATTTTGCTTCCCTCCTGGACCATGAGAATATTGTAAAATGGCTATCTGGGCAATTGTGGGGGCAGACTCCTTCATATCTGCTGGGTAGATTCTCTTTTTAAAATATTTTAAGTAGAAGGCTTTTTAATACATCCTTTTTTTTAGAAAATAGAGTTTGAATGACTTCAAGGATTCATAAAAAGTATGTTTACTTACTGTGAAATGAACAACAATACTTTACTGTATCATCTGGGTGAGTCACTTCCCGGTATCATTTGTGTGACTTCCAATTTTCTCCCTAAAAGAGGAGGAAATAAAATCCAAGTTAACTTTTAGGGTCTCTCTCATACATACACAAATACACACACCCCCTCTTCCTTTTTAAAATTTTGAGATAATTGTTGATTCACATGTAGTTGTAAGAAATAACAGAGAGATCCTTCAGTTTTCCCCAATAGTAGCATCTTTGAAAACTATAGTACAATAACACAATTAGGATATTAACATTGATACAGTCAAGATACAGAACATTTTTCTCACCAGAGGATTCCTTATGTGCTTTTTTATAACCACACCCATCTCCCCTCTCACCTTTCCTTTTTCAAGAGTAGAATCATAAATTTCAGCAAGTGGAATCACACAGCCTGTATGCTTTTGGTATTGGATTTTTTACTCAGCATAATCCTCTGAAGATTCATCCAGAACTGTGTATCCATAGTTCTTTGTTGCTGAGTACTATCCCACAGGTACGGATATACCACAGTTAGTTTATCCATTAAAAGACATTTGGGTTGTTTCCAGTTTGGAGCTGTTGTGAGTAAGCTGTTATAAATATTTGTGTACAAGTCTTTGTGTGAAGTCTTTTTTTAAGATACATGCCCAGGAGTGCAGTTTTGGGACTGTATAATAATACTATGGGAACCTAAAAGCTACAGGAAAATTTATCAACATGGAGGCCATTGTAAGAGCTGTTTTGGTGGAGAGTTGGAGACAGAAACCTGATTGAATCAGTTCAGGAAAGATTAGAAAGAGAAGAATTGCAGGCAGTTAATACAGTAACTCTTTTGAATGGTTTTGCTGAAAGAAAGCTTAGAAATGGGACAGTAATTGGAGAGGTCTGAGAGAAATAGTAGCATGTTGATATGCTAATGCAAAGGGTGAATAAGAAGGAACAAATCATTTCGGAGATAATGGGGATATAGAGCTATGGGGAAGAATGCTGGTTTTTTAATCAATGAGAGAAAATAGAATGCAGTGCCAAAGTAGAAGCTCAGCATTAGGAAATGAACACTTTATAGTAAGGGGAGATGTTGAAAATTTTTTCTCGTAATGTTGGTTGGATAATTTCTTCCACTCTGTTTTCTCTGTTCTTTTTTGAACTATTTAGACAAACATATCTCCTTTGTTGATCTTTTAACTTCTTAATTTTTCCTCCTATAGTTCTTTTTAGTCTTGTTTTTTGCTAGAGTTTTCTCACTTGGACAATAAGAATAGTCAGATCACTATTAAAGTATTATAAAGGCCTTTTGTTATTGTAATGTGTGTGTGTTAGCTTTTGGCAACAAGCTGTAATAAGCAGAAAGTCTCAGGCATAAAATAAATATTTCCTTTCCTTTTCATTTTATATCTCTGTTGGGAAATCAAGTATATGAATAGATTAATTACCTTAATCCAATAACCCTAACACTGTTTAATATTTTAAGAGAATAAAAGACTGTTTTTATTTCCTTATAGTATTGTAAATATTAAAAGAATTGCTTATACCAGAGAGAAAAAAATGTATTACTTTTAAATTTAATCGTTTGAATCTATCTTTTAAAATAAAAGTATCATTTTTTGGGAATATATGTCTATGGTAAAAAAAAAAATTCAAAAGATATAAAGAGTATAGAGCAAAAAGCAAGATAGCCTCCTAAGCCCATCCTCCAGCTAGCAGGTTTCTTTCTCTAGAGGCAATTAAGGTATTATTTCTTATTAATTGTCCTAATTTTTAATTGCAGAGTTAGTTAAGCTATCATGCCATAGTTTCAACTTTTAAAATATAAATCTAGATAAATGGAATGGAAAAAGAGAGGATGCTCTATTAGGAAATGCTTTGTAGATGTAATAATAATCATTAAACTAAAAATGAACAAGCCCTTGGTACTTAATGGCAAATATTCATTTCATGATTGATTATTAGTTGTTAGTCATAGTTCCTTGATGTTATTATCTTCTAGGCTGTAAAAAGATATTGCCTAATAATGTGTCAGAATCTATGCATTTTTATATGTAAAAAGATAAGAACTTAAAGCTTGTTACTTTCACAATAAATTATTACAGTGTTCCTAATAGGAAAAGATAAGTTCCTTAAAGAAATTTATTCCTTTGATTTTTTTATGCAAGTAAGAGAGCTGCAGCAAAATGGGTAAACTTCACTAAGCCATTTTTGTTCATATGGCTCTGTTTTTTTTTTAAAGCAATTTTTTTAGTGTTAAGGGAAAATATTATTTATGACACTTGTTAAAGGTAGACTATTTGAAGGGGCCATAGGTGTAGGGGTCACTGCAAGGGGCCCTTGCACTGGTTGGCAGGGAGAGAGATTGGACTTAACTCTAGCAAGTGGAGATTTATAACCAAGTATCAGGGTGGAGGTCAGTGGATGGAAAATTACTAAAAAGAAACATCAAGATAAGAGATTTCTGGCTAAACTAAGTTGAAAGAATTATTACTAAAGGGAGGCCAGGATACTAAGATATTCAGGGTGGTCAAATACCAAGGGTGGGGGATTTTTGCTGAACTGGGGAAATTTCTGCTAAACTGACTTAGTAAATTCTTCACAAACTAGATTCCACAAAGATAGAAAGGGAAGCTCAAGGTTAGTCCCAATCAAAAAAGATTCAGAGAGGCCAGGTGCGTGGCTCACGCCTGTAATCCGAGCACTTTGGGAGGCCGAGGTGGTTGGATCACAAGGTCAGGAGATCGAGACCATCCTGGTCAACATGGTGAAACCCCGTCTCTACTAAAAATACAAAAATTAGCTGCGCATGGTGGCGTGTGCCTGTAATCCCAGCTACTCAGGAGGCTGAGGCACGAGAATTACCTGAACCCAGGAGGCGGAGGTTGCAATGAGCCGAGATCGCGCCATTGCACTCCAGCCTGGGTAACAAGAGCGAAACTCTGTCTCAAAAAAAAAAAAAAAAAAAAAAAAAATTCAGAAGCCTGACTAAAGATTTGGATGAAAGGGAGTCTTTATTAGTGGCAAGTAGCTGAAATTTATAAAAATTATATAATCAAAAAGTCTAAATAAATGTTTCTCTGGGTGAAGATTAGCCCAATAGCTCAATAAGATTTCTGGATCTGTTGGTTCTTCAAGGAAATTCGAAGTATTGTTACTGTGATCTAAGAGGAATGGATGTTTCATACTAAGCAATACATGCTTATGATAGCTTAAGGTGGAATATTAAACACATTTCATATTTAGTCTTCAGTAGGCTAGGCTGAATAATGTAATACAGAAGAGGAGTCAGGTTCATTAACTTTTACCTGATTTAATAAAATCAAAATCATCATGAATGATACAATTATTCCTACAACCAAATAGTTTGAATTTCTTACCTCTCAAATAGTATTTTTTCTCATATAAAAAAGACTCTCGGGTGAAGAAGGTAAGAAGGAAAATGCAGAAAAAACAAAGAAAGTATCCAGTAGTAGTGAGAGTCCTACTTTCAGTGTATGAACTCACAGCTTGATTATAGACCTAGTGTAGAAAACACAAACAATGTAGAGGTGTGCTCAGCACTCTGTATGCTTCTCCTCTGTCCATCTTCTACAAATGGAAGATAGAAAGAATAATTTATAGAACAGGAAGAATAAAATCAAAGAGAGGTCCTGAAGTCTCTTTCACTCATATTTTCAGAATTCCTTTCTTTCCAGTGAGTTAAGATTGCTTTAACCTTCTTTGGGAACAGTAATCATTTATCATGGTTTACAAACAACGGAAGTTTATTTATTACAGTTCTAGAAGTCCAAGATGAGGATACCAGTATGATCAGTTTCTTGTGAGGGTCCTCATCTAGGTTACACATTGATGTCTTTTTGTTGTATCCTCACATGGTGGAAAAGGGTTAGAGTATTCTCTGGGGTCTCTTATAAAGGCACTAATTCCATTCATGAGGTCTCCACCCTTTTGATCTAATTACCCCTCAAGACCCCATCTCCTAATATCATTACATTGGAGTTAGTATTTCAGTGTATAAATTTATTTTTGATACACAAACATTTTGTATATAACATCTTCCTAGCTGGATGTAGGTTTCTTTGATAAAGAATTATGTCTCTTCATCTTTACAAAGCATGGAGTACTTCCAAAGCATTTATTAATAGGACATAGATTAACATCTTGCATTCAGATGCTTAATATGATGTTTCTTAAATGAATGAATTTCTCATGTTTCTGTATTCCCTACAGTGCTCAATGGTGCTGAACACATTGTAGTCACTCAATAAATAGTTGTTAATTGATTGAAATATTAGTAAAACATAAAAACTAAAAGTAGTTAAAAATTACTTATGTTTTGTTGTTATGCAATAATACTATATTCAGGCTTTAAGTATCTTAATGCTTTCAACTGTTTTTTTATCTTTCCATCACAGCTACATTTTTATATAACATTATGGTGCTGTTGTCTGCTTAAATTTATAGGACCCTTAAAAATTCTCCAGCTCCATAGCAATGCCAGAATCTAGAAAATCTGTAGTCATTTATGCTTAATGATGCTCCATGTTTTGTGAGGCATTATTAAAAACAAAACCTATGATTTCACTGTTTCTGACAATATCATTGAACATAGGTCTGTCCTTCGATTTTTACATTTCTTTGTAAGATTAAAAGACAGCAGAAATAATCTCATTGGCAGCTTCAATTATATGTGACAAAATGGGACATGCAAGTTTTCAATTTCAGTATGCTTCTTCCAGTGAAACATCACCTCATTCAAAGAATATTAATGATGAGCAAATTACACTGAAGTTCAAGTCTAGTGATTAGAAAAACAGCATTCAGGACTCTATTAGGCATCACATACTCAATGCATAGATGTTAGCTAAAAGGCTTAAGAGCCTCTTAAGAGCTAACTCATAGCAAATGCAGTCGAATATTTGCTTTCCCCTCTGAATAAATCATTGGAAGGAGGATTATCAAGTTAAAGAAATCAAAGTATTCAAATTAAAATGAAAAAGTAAGCAAATACTGGCCATTTTCCTGAAAAAATATAGTTGTATAATATAAAAACATTCTTATTCAGTTACGGAAGAATAATTATATCTTCTATCAAATAAAAAAATAAAAATAACATGATGATTTGATTCTAAATGAAGACTTCAGATTCAAGAATGTATAGTTCTCTCTCTATATATAAAGAAGATAAATATAAATAAATACTTTATAATTATTTGATTGAAATTATTGATATTTCTAAAGGGAATGCATGTTTTTACAAAGATATATTAATAATTCAAATGTCAACTGTTTACTGGCTATACTTTCCAATCCATAATAAATAAATACCAATTTCTTATAATAATTAGTACAGACATCAAAATACACTATTGCACTTAAATCTATCTCTACTACCATCTTAAATGCTTAATTGCCAGATGATACAGTGACAAAATTTAAAGTAGCTGCATAATTTTGTTATTTTTTCTGTGTTCCAAGCCCCTCACTGTTTACTGGGCCTCTCTCTATCCTTAAATTCTTTAAATTGTAAATTTAAAATGTATAATTGTATAAATTTAAAGGGTGATGATATGGTTTAAATGACCCCTCCAAAATTCATGTTGAAATTTAATTGTGATTGTGATAATATTAAGAGATGGGGCCTTTAAGAGGTCATTACATCATGAGGACTCTGCCCTAATGAATGTATTAATGCCATTGTCATGGGAGTGGGTTAGTTATTGAGGGGGTTCAGCCCTCTTTTTCTGTCTGTTTCAAGTGCTCATTTGCCCTTCCACCATGTTATGACAAAGCAAGAAGGTTTTTGACAGATGCCAGTGCCATGCTCTTGGATTTTCCAGCCTTCAGAAGCATGAGTTAAATATACTTCTTATCTTTATAAATTAACCAGTCTGTGGTATTCTGTTATAGCAACAGAAAATGGATTAGGACAAGTTCAAAATGATATTATAATTCATAAATACAATGTGAAATAATTAAATCAAGCTAGTTAACATATCTATCACCTTCAATGCTTAATATTTTTTTGTGGTGAGAACATGTAAAATTTACTCTCAGCAATTGTGAATTGTACAATACTCTATTATTAATGATGTTCATCAGGCTAAAAACCAAACATATTCTTTCTCTTTAACTGAGATTTTTTTAACCTGTGATCATAATCTCTCTGTTCATCTTCATTCTACCCTCCAATCTCTCTAACTACCATTCTAATTTCTACTTTTGTGAGTTCAATCCACATATAAGCAGGACCATGCAGTATTTCTTTTCTGTGCCTAACTTATTTCACTTAGGATAATGTTTTTCAATTCTATCCATTTTGTTAAAAATGACAGAATTTCCTTCTTTTTAGTTCAAATTATATTCCATTGTGTAAATATACCACATTTTCTTTATCCGTTCTTCTACCGATGGCTACTTGGGTTGATTTTGTAAGGTGGCTATTTTGAAAAGTGCTACAGTGAACATGAGGGTGCAGATATCTCTTAAATAAATTGATTTCAAATCTTTTTGATACATACCCAGAATTGGGACTGCTTGATCATATTGTAATTCTATTTTTAGTTGTTTGAAGTACCTTCATACAGTTCTTCATAATGGCTCTACTAATGTATAGTCCCACAAATAATGTACAAAGGTTCCCTTTTCTTCTCATCCTTACCAACACTTGTTATCTTTTGTCTTTTTGAAGAAAGCTGTTCTGAAAGGTATGCAATTACATCTCATTGTGATTTTAATTTGTATTTTCCTACTGATTAGCAATGCTGAGCATTTTTTCATGTATCTGTTGGCCATTTATATATCTTCTTTTGAGAAATGTCTATGCAGTTCCCTTGCCCATTTTTTAAAATTGGGTTTTTATTTTCCTATTATGTTGTTTGAATTCTTTATGTATTTTGCTTATTAACCCTTTATTGGATTTATGGTTTGCAAATATTTTCTCCCAATCTGTAGGTTATCTCTGCATATTGTTAATTCTTTCCATTGCTGTGCAGAAGTTTTTTAGTTTAATGCCATTTCATTTGTCTATTTTTGCTTTTGTTTCCTTCAGTTTTGGGTTCAAATCCAAAAAATTATTGCCCAGACCAGTGTTGTATGGTAGTCCCCTGTTTTCTTCTAGTGGTAACAGAGTTTCTGGTCTTAGGTTTTGAACCCATGTTGAGGTGAATGTTCATATATGGCATGAGATAAGGGTCTTGTTTTATTCCTCGGTATGTGGGAATCTAGTTTGCTAACATCATTTATTGAAGATACTGCCATTTTCTATTGCATACTCTTGGTATCTTTGTTAAAGATCAGTTGACGATACGAGTGTGAGTTAATTTCTGTGCTCTCTATTCTGTTCCACTGATAGATATATCTATTTTTTTGTGCCAATACTATGCTATTTTAGTTATCAAAGCTTTTAAAACCAGATAGTGTGTTAGCTCCTGCTTTGTTCTTTTTTCTTACAAGTGTCTTAATTATTTGGGTGTTTTATTGTGATTTCATATCAATTAAGATTTTTTTTCTATTTCTATGAAAGTGGACATTGCAACTTTGACAGAGATTGCATTGATCTCTAGATCATTTTGGATAGTACAAATGTTTTAACAATATTAATTCTTCCAGTCCATGAACATGGGCTATTGTTCCATTTGTTAGTTCATTCTTCAATTTCTTTCATCAGTGCTTTATAGTTTTCAGTGTACAGGTCTTTCACCTTCTTGGTTAAATTTACCCAAGTCTTTTTTACTTTTTATAGCTATTGTGAATGGGATTGTTCTCTTGATTTCTTAGTGCAATATAGAGATACTGTAATTTTTGTATGTTGATTTTGTATCCTGGAGCTTTACTGTCTGCATTTATTCATTCTAATAGTTTTCTGGTGGAGTCTTACAGTTTTTATAAAATCATGTAGTCAGAAAACAGTTAAAGTGTCATTTCTTCTTTTCCTATTTGGATTTCTTTTATTTCTTTTTGTTACCTAATTGCTCTTGGAAGGATATCCAATACTGTGTTGAGTTGAAGTGACCAGAATGGGCATCCTTGTTTTGTTCCAAATCTGAAAGGACAACTTTTAATTTTTTATTCTTAAGTATAATTTTAGCCGTGGGCTTCTCACAAAAGGCCTTTATTTGTGTTGAGGTATATTTATTCTGTACCTAATTTGGTGAGAGCTTTTATCATGAAAAAATATTGAATTTTGTTAAATAATTTTTTCTGCGTTTGATAAAATGATCACATGGTTTCTGTATTTCACTGTTAATGTGATGTATCGCAATTTTTGATTTGGATATGTTGAACCATATTTGCATCCAAGATATAAATCCTACTTGATCATAGTGGATGATCCTTTTAACATGTTGTTAAATTCAGTTTGGCAGTGTTTTGTTGAGAATTTTCGCATCTATGTTCATCAAGGTTATTGACCTGTTAATTTATTTCCTTATAATGTCCTTTTGGTATCTGGGTAATGTTAGCCTCATAAAAAGTTTGGAAATATTTCCTCCTCTGCAATTTTTGGAAAGACCATGAGAAATACTGGTATTAGTTTTCTTTAAATGTTTGGTAAGATTCACTTAAGAAGCCTTGAGGTTCTAGGCTTTTCTGTGATGAGAGACTTTTTTTTATAACTGATTCAATCTCTACTCATTGTTATGCTCAAATTTTCTGTTTCTTCATGATTCAGCCTTGGTAGGTTGTATTTGTCTAGGAATTCATTTCTTCTAGATTATCTAATACATTGGAATACAACTGTTCATAGTAGTTTCTTATGATCTTTTGTATTTCTGAGGTATCTGTTGTACTGACTAACCTTTCATTTCTAATTTTATTTATTTGAGTCTTCTCTCTTCCCTTAATAGTCTACCTTAAGTTTTGTCAATTTGGTTTATCTTTTTAAAACAAAACAAAACAACTCTTGCTTTCCTTAATCCTTTGTCCTTTGTTTTTCTAGTCCCCCCCTTTTTTTTTTTTTTTTTTTTGAGATGGAGTCCCTCTCTGTTGCCCAGGCTGGAGTGCAGTGGTGCCATCTCTGCTCACTGTAACCTCCATCTCTGGGGTTCAAGAGATGCTCCTGCTTCAGCCTCTGAGTAACTGGGATTACAGGGGTGTGTTGCTGTATCCAGCGAATTTTTGTATTTTTATTAGAGATGGGGTTTCACCATGTTGGCCAGGCTAGTCTCAAACTTCTGACCTCAGGTGATCCATCAGCCTCAGCCTCTTAAAGTGCTAGGATTACAGGTGTGAGCCATAATTCCCGACCTCTAGTTTCTATTTCATTTATTTATGCTATAATCATTATTATTGCCTTCTTTTTGCTAACTTCAGACTGAATTTCTTATTATTTTTCTAGTTCACTGAGCTGTAATATTGAGCTGTTAATGTGAGATATTTCTTTTTTGTTGTAGAAATGTATTGCTATAAACTTTCCTTTTATAACTGTGTTTCTGTACCCTATATGTTTTGGTATTTTTTTTTTCATTCTTGTTTGTCTTAAGGTATTTTTAAATTTACATTTAAATTTCTTCATTTACCAATTGAACATTCAAAAGTATGTTGTTTAATTTACATGTATTTGTGAATTTTTGAAGGTTCTCGTGTTGTTCTACCATTGTGGTCAGTAAAGAAACTTGATACAATTACTTCTTTAATTTTTTAAGACTTGTTTTGTGCCCTAACACGTGATCTATCCTGGAGTATGTTTCATGAACACATGAGAAGAATATTTATTCTGTTGCTGTTGGATGAATGTTTTCTGAATTTCTTTTTTTGAGATGGGGTCTCACTGTGTCACCCAGGCTGGAGTGCAGTCACACAGTCTTGGCTCACTGAAACCTCCATCTCCCAGGCTCAAGCCATCCTTTCACCTCAGACTCCTGAGTAGCTGACACTACAGGTATACACCACAACACCTGGCTAACTTTTGTATTTTTTTAGAGACAGGGTTTTCCCATGTTGCCCAGACTAGTCTCAAACTTATGAGCTTAAGCAATATGCCCATCTAGGCCTCCCAAAGTGCTGAGATTACAGGTGCAAGCACTGTGCTCAGCCCTCTAAATGTTTGTTAGTTCAGTTTGTTCTAAAGTGTTGTTCAAGTTCTATGTTCCCTTATTAATTTTCTCTCTGGATGATCTGACCATTTATGAAAATGGGTTTGATGTCCTCTACTATTATTGTATGCAGTCCATCTCTCCCTTCCTATGATTTAATATTTATTTTTTGTACATAGATGTTCTGATTCTGGGATATAACAATGTTATGTTTCCTTTTATCTACCCATTGAATATTCAGTGGGTCTATAAAGATGGTAAAATCACAATACAGGTGCTCACCAAGATACTCCTTAAGAGTTTTAGACATTATTTTATTGGTAATGAAGGCATTCATTTTACTTCTCCAAATATACAATGCTAGGCTCTTTAATAAGCCATTTCACAAAACTTTACCACTCTTACTGACCTCATGCTATAGGCATTATAGAGTGTTACAATGATTTACTTAACTAAATTCCATTGATTTAAATGAAACGGCACATTGTAGTCATCAGTTAGGCATCAAGGGTGAATTGTAATAAAAAGTCAAACTTCATTTTTGATGTTTTTCTGCTGACAGTTTTCAAGCGTCACCATTCTCTCTCTCCTTTTGTTTCACATTTGAACAATTTGATAAGAAAGTCCAGGTATTTCTTCTTTTTATGTTGGCAGGAAATTCAAATCCAGAAAATCACATTTGCAGTAACCCATACCCCTAAATATCAAACCTAAGTAAACTGAGTGTGTTTATTTATAGCAGGAGGTGTTTTACACATAGAGAGACAAGCTCCAAATCAGATTTTCAATTCATTTCAAGAAGCGAGGGTTAAGGTATAACCCGATCTTTAAACCATAACACTTCAAGTCAGTCTTCTCTTCCTGACCTCTCATGTCATTTTTGGGCAGGCTTGGGAACCCGTCTCATCCTCCCCAGAAAGCCTCTTTATGTGAGTAAAAAAATGTTCATACCCTTTAGGGGTATATGTGATGTTATTAGTCTCAACATTCAAACTAAATGTGTGTGTGTGGGTCCATCCATCCTCTGCTCAGTGAGAACAATATATACATATTTAAGTAATCAAATATATTTTTGCCTAGGGTATGAGACTCATTCAGAGTTTTCTTGGTTAATTTTTAAAGAAATTAGGTATGTTGTCAGAAAGTGCAGAATAAAAGAGTATTTTTGTTTATACAGGAATATTCTGGCTTATTCTTGAATATAGTTTTCTTAAAAAATGTCAGATTTTGGTTCAAAATATATCAATTATTTACTTCATCTTTTATGGATACAGCATGTTCCCACCTAAATAAGCCAATCACGGGCATTATTCAAAATACTAAAATCATCCATAGCTGATGATATATAATGGGCTAAGTTAAACTTACATGAAGAAAGTTTTCTTTCCAAATTACTATACTTAAAATCAATCATGTCATTACAAATTTGACGTGGAAAGATTTTTTTGTATAATGAAAATTATAATTGATTAAGAGTAAATATGATGTTTGTTTAGGGGATTTCCCCTGAATATATTCTTTAAGTTCTAAATTTCAAGTATCCAGTAGATATTGAAGACCTATGAAAATGAAAGACATAGAGAATGAACTTCCTGGCTGTTATTAAAATGTAGAATTTGTCTTTTGCCAAATCAAAATAAATACAAAGTGAAAATGATTGCTTTATTTCTGTGCTTGCTTAAAAATTATTGCGTACTGTGGGAAGGCATCATTTAGTCTTCATTTTTAGGTCCTGGCAGGAACCGAATTAACATTGTCATGAGAGAAAAATCTAAATGAGTCTTCCGAATCATTTCTGGTTAAGGGTGCTTTGCTTACTGCAGTGTAAGATTTCAGCAAAATTATTCATAGGCTATGGAAGCCGTGGACACACACAAAAAATGTGTCTGTGTTTCACAATAGCAAAACCTGTCCTTTTCTTTCAAACATGGGCTATTGGAAAAAAATGGGATTTATTGCTTTATGTGCCTTTAAAGAGTAAAAAGAAACAACAGAAATATTTTCTCCTATCCATAAAATAATTATTTTTTTACATTTAAATGTGGTTTTCCTGTAGTTTTTAAGAGTCTTTATCTTGATTTTTCTAGTTGTTCAGTGAAACTTACCTGTTGAACTTCAGATTATTTCTCTGAGCTGCTCCGTCTTCCATTTTTGTGGCAGTACTCCTTTAAGATCTACAATTAATCCTAGAATAACATGGGTGTGAACTGTGCAGGTCTACTTCTAAGCAGACATTTTCCAATAAATACAATTGGCCCTCTGTGTCCACACTGGCTACTCCACCCCCACCCCATTCTGTCTCCTTGGTCAAAGGTGGTTAGAAAATACAGTATTCTCAGGATGAGAAGCCTGTGTATATGAATGGCCAACCTTTCATATTCACAGGCTCTGCAGGGCCAACTGCAGGACTTGAGTATGTGTAGATTTTGGTATATGTGGGGTATCCTGGAACCAATACCCCAGGGATACCAAGGGACAACTGTTGCTGTAGCCATTTACATGAATAATCTTTCTTAGATATATGTACTTGTATGTTTTCTAAAGAGTTCTAGGAGCTTCCATATGCTATAGGTTATCTCATGGCTGATAAATTATCTTAAATTTCTAGACTACGTGGACCAGTCATTTTCTATTCAGCATTTATTACAAATGTAATGGAATAATTTTTTTCTCCAAAACACACTATTTCTAGCTTGAGGCTTATATAACTTTTGGTAGAATATTTTCATATCTCTTTTTCTTAACTAAACTGAATTCCTGTGCTGATATCTTTATAAGATATTACTATTATACAATCTTGAAGCAAGATTTAAATGAAAAAGAATATCATAGTATTCTGCATATTATTGATTTGTATTCTCCTGAACAATGATAACTACCAAAGACATTTCCATTAACCACTTATTATTTTCTACAAGTTATTTTGAGATATGAATTTTTGAGTTTTTAGAAAATATTTAAATTGAAATAATATGGTATGGATACTTGGAATAACCAAAAACATAACTGTGAAGTGAAAATGATTTGCTTAATCTTTGGGAGTTTATTTTTTGCAGTGAGAACACTTAGGATTGACTTTCTTAGCAATTTTTAAGTATATAATGCAGTATTTTAAAATTATTGCTACCATGCTATACATTAGGTCTCCAGAACTTATTCATTCCACATAACTGAAATCGTACCCTTGGGTCAACATCTTCCCATTTTCTCCATACCCCACTCCAATCCCTAGCAACTACCATTCTATTCTCTGCTTTTTAAGTTTGTGTTTTTAAGATTCCATATATAAGTGAGATAATGTACTATTTGTCTTTCTGTGCTTGGCTTATTTTACTTAGCATAATTTCCTCTAGGTTTATCCATGTTGTCACAAATGGCAGGAATTCTTTTCTCTTTTTTAATGCTGAATACAGTGTGTGTGTGTGTGTGTGTGTGTGTGTGTGTGTGTATTTCACATTTTCCTTATCTGTTTACTTGTTGATGATTTGTTTTCTCTGCTATTGAGTTGTGTTTCTTATATATTTTGTAAATTAATCTCTTATCAGATATGTAGTTTGCAAATACGTTGTTCTACCATTTTGTAAGTCTTCTCTTCATTCTATCAGTTGATTCCTTTGGTGTGCAGAGCTTTTTAATTTGATGCAATTCCATGTCTATTTGACTTTGTTGTTTGTGCTTTTGGGGTCATATCATAAAAATCATTGTTTGTGCCAGTGTCACAAAGCTTTTCTATAATTATTTATTCTAGTATTTTACATTTTCAGGTCTTACATTCAAATCTTTAATCCATTTTGAGATGACTTTTATGTACGGTTTGAGCTACGGGTCTAATTTCATTTTTCTCCATGTGTATAATCAGTTATCCCAACAGCATTAATTAAAGAGACTATCCTTTCTCTATGTGTTTCTTACCACCCCATAGACTATACCTTAACCTTAGCAACCTTATATGTTCTTAGCAACTTGTTGAAGATCAGTTGACCATAAGTGTATGTATTTATATCTGAGATCAGTCTTTTCCACTGGTTTATACATCTGTTTTTTTGCCCGTACCATATTCTGTTGGGAAACAGCAGATTTCGACTACATAAATGAACAAATCCTTTATTATTATTATAATTATTATTTTTTTTTTTGCATGAAAGTGTTACATATTCTTTCACTTGTATGTACAGAGGGGTTTTCTGAATATTTATTTTAAGGGTTAAATCACTTTGCTTGTGTTTATTACTGCTTGAAGTTGAGCCTTTTGAGTATTTAAAAAATATATACCAACAGAACGACTCTTCCAAGTAAAATATTGCCACCATTTGTAGATCAGGTAGCCTTCAAGTATGTGCTACATTTTTGTCCCTGTATCTAACTCAAATCAGGAACTGTATTTTTTTTAATGATTTGCATTTGAAACTTGAAGTCTTGAAAACAGTGTGATGTGATTACTGCTGTTCTAGCCCCCAAAGAGTTTTCTATGCAAAATCTTGAGAATCGGGAGGCTGAGGCGGGTGGATCACGAGGTCAAGAGATCGAGACCATCCTCGTCAACATGGTGAAAGCTCGTCTCTACTAAAAATACAAAAAATTAGCTGGACATAGTGGCGCGTGCCTGTAATCCCAGCTACTCAGGAGGCTGAGGCAGGAGAATTGCCTGAACCCAGGAGGCAGAGGTTGCGGTGAGCCGAGATCGCGCCATTGCACTCCAGCCTGGGTAACAAGAGCGAAACTCCATCTCAAAAAAAAAAAAAAAAAAATCTTGAGAATCAATAAAGATGGGAAAGTAGAAATTGGAACATTTTAACTGCAGCCCTCAGAACTTTAGTAACAGCACAACAAATTAAAAACGACTCATGCCACACACACACACACTCAAAATCTTTGAAATATATTTTGAAATTAGGAAGCATGATGCCTCCAGAATTGTTACTGCTTAAGATATATTTAGCGTTTTGGGGTCTTTTGTGTTTCCATATGAATTTTATGATTATTTTTCTATGTATCTGAAAAGCGACATTGGAATTTGAATAGAGATTGCATTGATTTTGTATGTAGATCACTCTGAATATATGAACACTTTAGCAATATTAATTTTTCCAAATCATGAGCATGGAATATCTGTCCATTTATTTGTATCTTCTTTAATTTATTTCATCAATGTTATATAGTTTTTGGTGTAGAAATTTTTCATCTCCTTGGACAAACTTACTTCTATGTATTATTTTTTGATGCTATTGTAAATGGCATTGTTGATTTCCTTTTCGGATAGTTTGTTGTTTAGAAATACTAATTTTTGTATATTGATTTTATATTCTGCAACTTTACTGAATTCATTTATTAATTCTAACTGTTTTTTGCTGGTGTCCTTAGGTTTTTATATATAAGGCCATTTTATTTGCCAACAGAAACAACTTGACAACTTCTTTCTGATTTGGATGGCTTTTATTTCTTTTTCTTGCCTAATTTCTCTTGACAAGGACTGCCAATATTATGTTGAATAGAAGTGGCAAGTGTTTGTATCTGTCATAGTCTGTTTGTGCTGCTAAAACAAAGTACCTGACTGAAACTATGCAGTTATAAATAATAGAAATTTATTTCTGACTCTTCTGAAGGCTGGGAAGTCCAAAATCAAAGCACTGGTAGGTTCGGTATCTGGCGAAGACCCAGTCTCCTTCCAAGATGGTGCCTTGTTGCTGAGTTGTCCAGAGGGGATGAATGCCATGTCCTCACATAGATAAAGGGATGGAAAAAGGCATAATTAGTTACCTCCAGCCCTTTTCTAAGGCACTAATCTATTCATTTGAGTGGAGCCCTCATGACTTAATCACTTCCCCAAAGACCATGCCTCCTAATAACTCCACAGTGGGGATTACATTTCATCACATAAATTTGGGGGAACATTCAGACACAGCAGCATGACTTGTTCTTGATATTAGAGAAAAGGTGTCATATTTTCATCATTGAGTATAATGTTAGCTTGTCATATATGGTTTACTGTGTTGAGTTACATTCCTTCTATACTTAATTTGTTGAAAATGTTTTTAAATCATTAAAGGATGCTGAATTTTGTCAAATGACTTTTCTGCATTTATTTAGATAATCATATAATTTTTGTCCTTAATACTGTTAATGTGTGTACAACATTATTAATTTATATGTAGTTAACTATCCTTGCATCCCAGGAATAAGATCACTAGATTATGGTGTATGATCTTTTAACTGTGCTAGTAAATTTGTTTGGCTAGTATTTCTTTGAGAATTTTTTCATCTATGCTAATCGGAGATATTGGCTTGAAATTTTCTTGCTTATAGTATCCTTGTCTGGCTTTGGTATTAAGGAAATTTTGGCCTCATAAAATGAGTTTGGAAGTGTTTTCTCTTCATTTTCTGGGAAGAGTTTGAGACACATTAATTCTTCTTTATAATTTTAGTAGAATTAAGTAGTAAATTCATGTGATTCTGTGCTTTTCTTTGATGAAAGACTTTTAATTACTGATTCAATCTTCTCACTTATCATTGGTCTTATTATTACATAACAAAAAGATCTGATTATCCGATTTGTTGACACATAATTATTCATAGTAGTCTTTTATAATCCTTTGGATTTCTTTTGAATCCATTGTAATGTCTCCTCTTTCATTACTGATTTTATGTGAGTGTTTTCTTTTTTAGTCTAACCTAGAATTTGTCTATTTTGTTTAATTTAAAAAAATCTTAGTTTTGTTGTTCTTTTCTCTTTTTTATCCTGGCCTCTAATTTATTTATTCTCTGATTTTGTTATTTCCTTCCAGTTACTAACTTTGGGCTTGATTTGCTTTTCTTTTTCTAGTTATTTGAGGTGTAATGTTAGGTTGTTTATTTGAGATTTTTTTTCCCTTTCATGTGGACGTTAATTTCTATGAACTTCCCTCTTAGAACTACTTTGGCTGCATCTCATAAGTTTTTGTAGTTGTGTTTTCCCTTTCATTTGTCTCAATATATCTTTAATTTCCCTTTTTATTTCTTCTTTTTCTCTTTGATTACTCAAGAGTGTGTTGCTTAGTTTCCACATGTGAATTTTCTTGTTATCCTCCTGTTATTCGTTTCTAGTTTCATAGCATTATGGTCAGAAAAAATACTTGATATAATTTCAGTCTTCTTAAATTTTGTAAAATCTGTTCTGTGGCATAACTTATCTGAATTGAAGTATATTCTCTGTGCACTTGAGTTAAATGTGTATTTTGCTGCTGTTGGATATACTGTTTTATATATGTCTGTTAGGGTCATTTGGACTATAGTGTTATTGGGGTCTGTTATACTCTTATTGATTTTCTGTCTGGAAGATTTATCCGTTGTTGAATGTGGAGTATTAAAGTCCCTACTTATTAAAGTATTAAAGTCCAACAATACCTATTATTGTATTGTTGCCTATTTCTTAATATATATTAAAATTGGCTGTATATATTTTGACGTGCTAACATTAAGTGGAATATATTTTTAATTGCTATATTCTCCTGATTAATTGACTCTTTTACCATCATGTAGTAACCTTTACCTCTTGTGACAGTCTTTGACTTATAATCTTTGTTTCTGATATAAATATAGTCATTTTTAGTCTCTTTTGATTATTATTTGCATGGAATATCTTTTTCTATTTATTTACTTTCTGCTTATGTGTATCTTTAAATTAAAATGAGTATCTTATAGGCAACAAATGGTTGGATTTTTTTTTTTTTGGTTGGCTTTTTAAAAATCCATTTAGCCACTCTATGTCTTTTGATTAAAACATGGACTTTATTAGTATGTCAGGCAAATCTATAATACAGTTATGTATTATACATATATATAATACAGTTATATATAACTGTATATATAATACAGTTATATATAACTGTATATATAATACAGTTATATATAACTGTATATATAATACAGTTATATATAACTGTATATATAATACAGTTATATATAACTGTATATATAATACAGTTATATATAACTGTATATATAATACAGTTATATATAACTGTATATATAATAGTTATAATCCATTAGGAAATAACTGTAAATCAAAGAAAAGATAAATACAATTAAAAACAAATATTCTACAGTTAAGAAAGAATGGAGAGAATCTTTAAGGAGAGAAACTCTCTCACCAAACCATAGTTTGTGGTAGGAATAATATTATTCTATTCAGGAAACAAGGCTATAACCATTTAAGTAATAAATATACAATGGAATGTTTTTTGCATATGTGCCAACTTCTTTCTGTAAATATATTGTTCACCCCAGCAAAGAAAGTTTTATTTTAAAGATTTTATATTTACAATTCATAAACAAGAAATTTTCTGAAGCGCATTCTCTGGTAAGTTGGTGATATTTCTTTTCTTTCTTTTTCTTTTTTTTTGAGATGGAGTCTCTCTCTGTAGCCCAGGCTGGAGTGCAGTGGCATGGACAAGGGAGGGGAATGGGGACTTAAGCCTGACTGAGACAGCCCCTACTGCTGTGTCATTCCCCTATTGGCTGGGGTTAGACCACACAGTCTAGTCTATTTCCAACTGGCTATTTTAAAGGGAGCAGGGGTATCAGCTGGAGTAGCAGTGTGGGTAGTTTGGTGGAAAGGACAGTTACGGGCAGGTCAAAGCAGGTGACCAGAGCAGGTGACCGGAACAGGTGACCAGGATGAGTCAGGATGAGGCAGGGGACTGGGGGAATGGATGTGAACTACTGATAAGAACTGATGGAAAAGGTTGACAATTGGTTGAGTTAATCTAAAGACTGGGATCAACAGAAAGGAAATATCTAGGTTAAGAAAAGGGTTTGTGGAGATCAAAGTTCTTAGAATGCAGATGAAGGCTTCAAGTAACAGGCTTCAGAGAGAATGGATTGTAAATGTTTCTTATCAGACCTAAGGTCTGTGTTGATGTTAATACTGTAGGGTATAATGAGGCATGTCTAACCCCAACTTCCTATCATGGTCTAAACCAGTCTTTTGGGTTAAATTTTAGAGTGCCCTGGCCTAGGAGGAAGTTCATTCAGATAGTTAGAGGGCATTAAAATTTTATTTTTGGTTACATTCTCCTCCATCTGGCAAGATTTGCAAGATACATCAATGACCAACAAATCTTTATTTTGTTCCATAATGTTACTAGTGTGGCATGGTTGCTGCTCCAGGTGCATCCTGTTATGTAATGGGACTTCCCATAGCCAAAGGTCTTAGAATCGAAAGCCAAATAAATGTTCTAGGCCAGATAGTAATAGATGTAGACAGGCACTTAATACCTCTTAAAATTATTATTTTAAGTAAAAAGCCAACAAAAACTAAAGGGAAAAACTGACTTACCCTTAACTTCTATGCATTGAGCTACTGTAATCTAGGTTTTAGTACATACTTACAGCAATTTGCTATACAAAAGCATAAGCAGTGTTCTGAAAAAGACATTTAAAACAATATGTCTGTCTCTACAACTCATATCTGGGAGTATTATCCCCTGGAGGCTTTGTCACAAGATATCTTTATCCTGCCAGTAAATATTTTCTTTTAATTCTACAGGAAGCAGAAAATTCTTTATGATTGGGTTGGATGCAAAAGTGCCACTTAATAGCTTAGATTGAAAAGTCAATTCTTTTGTCAACAATTTAAGCATCTTTGTACCTCTCCTTCATTTGGATCTTGATCTAATTCTGTCCCTCAAAACCAGCCCTTACAATCTCATGCACTCACCTCTTCTGTGAAAGTCCCTGGGCCCAAAGAGAGGATGCTTGTAAAGTTTTAACAGCAGGGCATTTGCAGTGAAAAACAGATCAGGTCCACTGGGATGCCAAATAAGGGAGATTTAAATCTCTGGTCTTCAGAATATAATGATTTTTTGTTTCCTTGGAAGTAAAACAAGGAGAAATAAATAATATTAATATTTTGACAATCAAAAGAATATTTGTATGTTAGAAACAGAAAAAGAAGACTATTCCATTAGGGTACCAATTAAAGATATGAACAAAAATTATCATCTGGTGCTTTCTAGAGGATTATTGTAGCTAAGAAGTAATTCATGATTCAATCTATACCCAAAAAAAAGTTAGGGCTGAAATCTAGTATCAAGTGTTATACTTTATCTCTGAAACAATTTCCCTTTCTTTAGCCCTACTTTTCTATTAAAGAGAAATTAAAATAAGACCAATTTGTGTGCAAAATTTATACTTAGCCTGATTATTTGCATAAAATGCAACAAGAATTCATTTGCCATATAGGCTTCTTTTATGTTGGCTTTGTGGGAACTTTATCTAAAAATGATGTTTTGGTCAAAGTCTTGGTAAAATAATCAGTCTCTCCAATTGTTATATTTTAAAAATCTCTTAATAAACTTATGCAAATAGCTATATTGCCATAAAATCACAATCTACATTTTTGCAGAACTCAGAGAGAAAGGTAAATTTGCTTATAAACAAATACACTTCACCCAAATAACTCAAAAGAGGTTTTTTTGACCTGTCTTTAACCAGAGCAGCAGTCTTCCAAAGAAGAGGTTTGTTCACCTTGAACTGCCATTTACATGCCAAGTAGCTCTTGTTAGAGGAGAGCTGTCTATCAGGCACTGTAGAACTTAGCAGCTCTTCACATAGAATCAGTCCTAGGGAGAAAAAAAAGGCTTCTTGCTCATGAATATCTGCTCCTTGTATTCCCAGGTAGCAAGATCCTATGAAAATAATTTATATTTTATCATGGAACTCTTTTGGGCACCATTATTTTCATTAGCACAGGGGTAGTTTCAGTTAATGATCCATAACAAGATAATAAATGCTCCTCAAGTGGAAATTCTCCAGTCTAGTAGTTGTCATTGAGAAATACTCACAGTCTTTTGCCATAAGCCCTGATACATGCTCCACAAAGGGCTATGAGGTAGAGAATTTGTCCTGACTAGTACTGTACTTTAGCATCTACCCTATATTCTGTGAGCTCAGGCAATCTTACTAGTTCCCATTTAGTGTGTCCAGTGAACATTTCTCAAAGGGCAGATTTACATGCCTTTAGTTTTATAGTACTAGATAGAGAAAACATCCCCCTGTTAGATACAAAACCCATTTTTATAAGACATTTAGGTAAAGGAGTTACAACTAACTTACACAAAGCCTGTTCAAATATCTTAAATTTCATAATTCTATTAACCTGTATATTTTTAGGTCCTGGTCTCAGGAACTCTTTTTCCCTACCCCCCAGAACATTTTGCCTTTTCTGAGGTTTGGGTTCCCAGCAGGGAATTGCATCTGTGGGACCCATGAGGGACAGCAAATTTGATAAGATTTCTCAAACAGTTGTATAATTCCGTCGGAGGGGCACTCATGCAAAAGGGGCCCCCAAATTTACCATGGCCTGGGTAATAGGCATGTTCAGCGGGAGGATAGCCAGTCATCATAAACCCAGTCCCACATGGCTTGCAAATGCAGCATATTAACCACTTCAGATGGAGTGTTCCACTTGGTATTATATGGCAGTCTTCTTCTCAAGGCAAACAGATTTTATGGTGGCATTTATCTGGTCCACTAGGCTGGTTGAAATAGCCAGGAATAACCTCCTGTGCATGTGGATCACATACACTTATCAGTCATTGCTAAATACTGAGCTGTGGGTCCTGCATCTACCCGAACAATCTCTTTAATTCTGTAGCATTTAAAATTAAGAATTTTGTCTTTAAAGTGGTTATTTTTGCAACCCACTATGGTAAAGATTTTTCAAGAAGCTGATGATACCAATTTAAAAATGGAACACTTCTTTTACATTGTACCTTCTGTTTTTGATAGTTACATGGTTTTTCCCTTCCCCTTATATCAACTATCTTCTTTGTAACCACAGGTCTCAGAGGTAACTTTTGTTGCCCTGGCTTAATTTTTTTTTTTTAATCTATTTAATTTTTCCTTCATTTTAAAGTGGCTCTTAGTTTCTGAACTAAAAAAATACATTTTTAAGCAAAATTTTCATCCTTGTGTTTTATAAACCTCACCAAAACCACATTTTACTCTCCTTCTATTTTAACTTAGTAACCTAAATTCTCAGTGAAATAAAGACAAAAACAAGATTACTTAATTTATCATAACATGACTTTAAGATTTTAAATTACTGGAGAAAATTTTCAGATCAAATTTACCAAATTAATTTTATCGAAGATTGCCAGGGTCATGTGAATTAAAAAGCATAAGTGATAGCATCTACAAGTCTAATAAGCACTTACATTTTTAAAAGTCAATATTAGCTCTTTCATATACTTCAGTAATGAGATACCACCTCCACATGACACATTATAAAGATAGAGATATAACAGGGATGCAGAATAAAATAGGTTGAAAAGATATTTAATTTGCCTGTTTTCAAAAAAAAATTCTCTCCCTTACTTTAGATTATTAATTAAAGTTATAGGAGCCAACCAAAGATGAAGGAGAGTTGCCATCCAAGGCCTTTACAAAAGAGAGGAACTGTGGGGCTGGGTGTGGTGGTTCATGCCTGTAAATCACCTGAGATCAGGAGTTTGCCATCAGCCTGGCCAACATGGTAAAATCCCATCTCTACTAAAAATACAAAAATTAGCCAGGCACAGCAAAACATGCCTGCAATCCCAGCTACTCTGGAGGGTGAGGCAGGAGGATTGCATGAGCCCAGGAGGCAGAGTTTGCAGTAAGCTGAGATTGCACCATTGCACTCCAGCCTGGGCTACAAGAGTAAAACTCCATCACAAAAAAACAAAACAAAACAAAACAAAAAGGAGCTGAAGCAGCAGGGTAGAGCTGAGATATAAATCTGAATAATGTCAAAAAGAAACAGATTATAGAATTTAAGAATGAAAAACTTCTTACATTAAAAGTAACTCAATATTTTTAATGAGAACTTGTTTTAACCAATTCTCTCATTTTGTATTAGTGTAATTTTAATATCAAAGACACATCTCTAGAAAGTCTATGATAATTTCTTTTAATTATAGCCAACTGAATTATACCACCTTTTTTTTAAAAAAAAATTCCTCTTTTACCAACCTTATTATGACTTACATAGACAATCCATGACATGCTTGGATTTTCTGTTTTGTCCTAAATATTCGTCTTTCTTGAAGAACCAGTCATCTTATTTTAGGACAAAAAAATCATTGTACAAAATTCTCATATTAAATCATTTTCTTTTTAACCTTCCTTACCAAAAATATCTCTTTATATCTATAACTTTATCTCTCTTTTATTTCCTGGTTCTTTTTAATTTGTTTTATACATAACCTCAAAATAACTTTTAAGTTAGACAAAAATATTTACCTTTCAATAAGAACATATTTTTAAAAAATGTTTCCTAAATAATTTTTAAATTGGAAATTACCAAGACATTTAAATAGTATCTATTAATATAACCTTAGAATCCAAATTATATGGCAAACTTGTTTACAGGTGTAGAAAATAATAAAAGTTTCCTCTTCAAAGTTTCTTATGAATAAATAATAGTTTCTTTAAAGGTTAATTTATGTTAAAGCTTTTGCTAATAATCTTAATGTAGCTGTTAGCCATAATAAAGAAATAAGTGCATCCTGTGTTCTTAGTTCTTGCACTTTAACCTAGATATTTGCCCTGACATGCCTGGACAAGCCCAGGCAAGTCTTAGGTCCTAGCTTATTCCCTTTCCTTATTTGGAAATGTTATCACTTCTGTCAGCATTCCTCAAGTTACTTCCTCTTTTCCTTTGTTCTTCCCTGCCTTTACTTCTTTAGAAAATTTTCAAGTTTCTAGCCAATCAGATCAAGCATAGAATATAAGGTCCCATTCCAGCCAATGGAAACTGAACACAGTAGTAGGGTGATTGCATCAGGTTATGAAAGTTATAAATGTCCCTGTCTCCTTTGTTCAGGTGTGCTGGCATGGCAAGACTGATGGTGAGTTGCACCCTTCCTGCAGGAAGTTAACTAGCCTTGCTGAGTGATCCATTGTCTCAGTGTGGATTTTTCACAACATTACAAGCCTGTTTCCAACAATAAGAATTTGTTTTATTACATTTACTTGTTTAATTCATTTAATAGTTTACCTAGATTATTTATGAAAGTTAATTCCCTGTTAATCATTTTTATAACTCACAAATTTCAGGTGTTTACCTAAATAAAGAGACTTATGGTTAAGTATAAGTATTATTTGTTACCAAGAACTCAGGATTTAACTGTTTTCATTAAACCAACAATATTAAATGTTTTATATATTGAAAATTACACCAGCAAAGATCATTCTGTTTTGGGCTGGATCTATAGTTTTATAAACCTTAGGGCAAATTTTGGCACCTTTAGTATTCTACAGGGATAAGTATGAAACCATTGATTGATCAATAAATGCAAACAAAAATGCTAACAATTCTTAATACATTTCTAATATTATTTTACCTGTATATAGAATAGAAAGGTCAATTTTAAAGCCAGCTTATTTATTAAAGATTTTGCTTAAGCCATGTGAACTTGTAAAAGCATTTGACTTAGTCTGTTTTTCTAATAAAGTATTTGATTTAAGCACTTTCATTTTTTCTTTAAGCCAATTAATTAGAGATTTTTAATATATATTTAGTAGTGAAACATTATGTCTTAAATACATAGACCTATTAGGCATGCTGATAGAAGTACATCTCATAGATTCATAAAACTTTTTTTTATTTCCTATTTTAGACTTCTAAATTCTTCATAACCTGTTTCATTACCCTAGGCAGTTGTCAGCTTTATAGCCCTAAATTTGCATATTAAAGGAAACAACTCTTAGGTGTAAAATCAGAGAGCAAAATTTACATCTCAAATACAGAGAGAAAGTCAGCTGGAGGGAAATTAGAATGGATGTAATTGCCAAATTAAACATAAAATTTAGAAAACCATAATAGAACCCACACTGTGTCCTGGGTCACCAAACAGAATTATGAGGCTAGACCATGCTTTTACAGTGCCCCCACTTTTCTTTTTTAATGAAGACATTTCTCAAAGTGTCTATGCTATACTCTTTCTTATTTTAAACATCCAAGTGTAAAAAGTCAGATAACACAATACAAAAATAAGCAGGTTAAAATCGGAGAGAAAACTTGTCTGTTTTCTCTGGGGATTCCATAAAGAAAAAGACATTTCTCCCCAAAAAAGAGTCTGGTGCCTTCTCTGTTTTCTTTTTTTTTTGCTTTTTTTTTTGAGACAGAGTCTTGCTCTGTCGCCAGGTGCCAGGCTGGAGTGCAGTGGCACAATCTCGGCTCACTGCAATCCCGCCTCCTGGGTTCAAGCAATTCTCCTGCCTCAGCCTCCTGAGTATCTGGGACTACAGGTGCGTGCCACCACACCCAGCTAATTTTTGTATTTTTTAGTAGAGATGGGGTTTCACCATGTTGGCCAGGATGGTCTCGATCTCTTGGCCTTGTGACCCACCCGCCTTGGCCTCCCAAAGTGCTGGGATTACAGGCATGAGCCACCACGCCCAGCCTCTCTGTTTTCTTTAAGGAATCTCAGACTGTTAAAAACTATTTAAGAAAAACTTTCTGGAAAAAAAGGTCATAGGAGAGACAACAAAACCAAAAAACATAATGCCTTTTAAATACACACACACACACACACACACACACACACACACACACACACAAACATCCTATAGCTTTTACTTCAGAACTCTAGCCATGAGATAATACAAATTCATAGGCTTGCAAAAAAATTAAAAAAACAACCACCAGATTAAAACAGTGGTTTTTATCTCAGTAGAAAAGTAACAGCAGATTTGAAGCAGGCAGAAAATAAAATAGAGAAAAAGAGAGTTTAGAAACTCTGTAGTTGCAGGTTGACCTTAAGATTCCTTTGCCTTGATGTAAATGTGCACAAAGACCATAAAATGTCTATTTTACACAAACACTTGCAAGTAGAGGTGCCATAAAACCAACAGAGTGCCCCAAAGAGGGTTATTCTCTCTTTTTTCTCCTCATTCTTTGTTTCCCACTTTTTTTGAGGGAAGAACTGAGGTATGGCTTAGGGTTTTAGTGTGCTGGGACCCTAAATTGTGGAGATCAATTGAGAGATTGTGGTATGCTTGTTATAGGTAGGATTCCACAATGTGTCACCACTGTGTCTTTCCTGCCCTATTGCATGTCTCAGTTTCTCTTTCCAGAGATCTAGGCACCTCCCAGAGGGCTCAAAGCACAGAATGACCAGCTCCTATATGTGCTTTCTGGACAAGCCATTTTAAACTAATTTTGTTGGGGGCTCCCTGTAGGGCTGCTGCATCACTGAGGGGTCAACCCCCTAGACATTCCTACTCGGCCCCTGGTCACTTAGGGGTAACTTTCAGCTGGGAAGAGCAAAATGTCCTTTCTCTTCGGAGCTTAGAAAACTCAGTCTCTCATTTATCTATTAAAATGACAGCTTAATTTCTCATGCAAATGTACACATAAGCCGAATTGAGATTAATACTGGGAGATAAAGAAATGGAGAAGACCCTTTAGCATGCATCTTTGAACTAGAATGAGGATCCTAAACACAACTGCTTAGGAGGCAAAAAATAAAATAAAATAAATAAAAAAAAATAAACTAGCTCAGAATAAAATCAAAGACTGTTAGTCGAAGGGAGGTTTGAGGGTCAGGAGGACTCACCATTTCCATGAGAGGAGAAGATTAAAGTTAGGGTGGCTTTCAATGGGCCCCTGCTGTTACCTTAGCTCCAAGTTCGGGCAACTTCTTCAGGGTCCCAAGTCTTCTCTGAGGCCCCTCATGTTTGACCACCAAATTATTGTCAATGAATCAAACTCTGTAAAATATTTGAAAATTTATTCTGAGCCAAATATAAGTGACTATGACCCATGACACAGCCTTCAGGAGGTCCTGAGAACATGTACCCAAGGTGATCGGGGCACAGTTTGGTTTTGTAACCAGATCAGCTGCAGGTTCTTGGCCTCTCTAAGCCTGAAGAATGGGAAAGGGGGCCTCAGTGTTGCGGTGAGTGTTACAACTCAGATAAAACTCATGGACCCAAACAGTGTGCCATAATGCAGTTTATTAGGCAGAGTGAAAGGACAGCTTCTATGCCATGGAAGAGGACCCGGAGGGGGTTCCGCTCCAGGCTTGGGTAGCTAGAGCTTTTACCCCTGAGTTATTCCCTCCCCATTCATGTTCTCATCCAATGAGAGGGGTTTTTTCAACCTTTCTCTGGATTCATTGATTTTTTTAATCCTTTACCAGATTGGCTACTGTTGCCAAACCCTGAGTCAGGAAGCCCCCAATTCCAGGGGCCAGAGGCGGGACAGATTCCTGCCCTTAAACAAAGCCCCTCAGAGCCAGAGGTGGGAAAACTGGAAACAAAAGTCCCTAGCCGGCCAGAAGTGGGTAAAGTTCCTCTAACACGGTCCCTCAGTTTATACATTTACGGGAGACAAGAGACATCAGTTATATGCATTTAAATTGGTTTTACTCAGTTCAGAAAGCAGGACAACTCAAAGTAATGGGGAGGGGATGATTTCCAGGTTATTGCTAGATTTCAAGTTTTTCTGGTTGACAATTTGTTGAGTTAATCTAAAGATGTAGGATCAATAGAAAGGAAATGTGTGGCATAAGATGAGAGACTGTGGAGATCAAAATTCTTACTGTGCAGATGAAGGCTTCAGGTAACCGGCTTCAGAGAGAATATATTGTTAAATGTTTCTTATCAGACTTAAGGTCTGTGTTGATGTTAATGCCAGAGGATATACGGAGGCATGTCTGACTCCAACTTCCTGTCATGGCCTGATCCAATCTTTCAGGTTAAATTGTAGAGTGCTCTGGCCTAGGAGGGAATCCATTTAGATGGTTGGGAGGACTTAGAATTTTATTTTTGGTTAACAAAATAGACACTATCAGATTTAAAAAAATCCAATAAAGCCAAAGTAGTCTATTGAAACTAAAAATTTCACATGATTTAGTTTTATACTCAAACTTTTTCAATCACTTCAATTAAATGATTATATAGATGAATATAAACACATTAACTTTTGATGCTCTTTTAAGGTTATTTAAAAATTAAGTACTCATGTAAGCCTAAATAAGGAAAACAACCATCATCACCACCATTTGAGAGGACTGGAAAGTGAGTTGCTATATAGATAATTAGAAAAGTACTCTTTTTGAAAATTTGTATTAAACAGGGAACAGTCAGTTTTAATTGAGTCAAAGGGAGAAGAACATTCTGAGAAGGAGTTGGGCCAAAGGAATATACTTACAACATAAATGTTTAAGAGCGGAGTGGAAGGTTGCTATGGACTGAATGTTTATTTCCTCTAAAAATTCTTATGTTGTAGCTCTAATCTTCAAAGTTTGAAGATGGGGCCTTTGGTAGGTAATTAAGTGTTGAGAGGGGAGCCCACATAATCAGATTGTGCCTTTATAAGAAAGAGACCCAAGGGAGCTATCTTCCGCTCTCTGTTCTTCACCATGTGAGAATTCAGTGAGAAGATGGCCATCTATAAACCAGGATGAAAGCCCTCACCAAGAACTTCACCATGCTGGCAGCCTGACCTGAAACTTCTCAGATTCTGGAACTCTAAGAAGTAAATATCTTGGTTTAAGTCTCCCAGTCTATGGTATTTGTTATAGCAGCCCTAACAGTTTAAGTCACAGGGAGATAAGGGGTATTGGATCAGATTAACAAAAGTACAAAGCAGTGTGAGAAAGAAAGTTACAAAGTTAATGACTGAGGCTCAGTTGTTCCTGAGATACACAAGGAGTGTATGGTATTATAAGATTAGCATTGAAACTCTTATAGGAGAGGACAGGCAGTCTGTCCATTGCCGCGGTTTGGGAGTCTTTGCTTGATAGATAAAGGATCAACGGCAGCTGGGCATGGTAGCTCACACCTATAATCCTGGCACTTCGGGAGGCCTAGGTGGGTGAATCACTTGAGGTCAAGAATTCGAGACCAGCCTGGTTAACATGGTAAAACCCTGTCTCTACTAAAAGTACAAAAATTGGCCAGGCACGGTGGCTCACGCCTGTAATCCCAGCACTTTGGGAGGCTGAGGCAGGCGGATCACCAGATCAAAAGATCGAGACCATCCTGGCCAACATCGTGAAACCCTGTCTCTACTAAAAATTACAAAAATTAGCTGGGTGTGATGGTGCATGCCTGTAATCTCAGCTACCCAGGTGACTGAGACACAAGAATTGTGTGAACCGAGGAGGTGGAGGTTTCAGTGAGCTGAGATGGTGCCACTGCACTCCAGCCTTGGTAATAGATGAAGATTCTACTAAAAAAAAAAAAAAATGGCGTGTGTGAGGGGTGATCAGTGGCCAGCTCTTGTCATTTTCACTTCCAGATGGAAGAGAAACTGTTTTTGACAACAACACACTTTCTAGATCTACTTTCTCATACAAAATGTCCTGTTGCTTAGAGTCTCCTTCCATTTACCTACACTACCTAATCGTAGCTCTTCATTAACAATATGTGTGTTTGTGTGTGTGTATGTGTGTGTAGTTTAGGGAAATCCCTTTGCTTTGTTTTTTTTAAAACAAAGAAAAATTTATTTAAAATCCACATTTTTATGTCTAGGTTTCAGTTTATTGCCATTGCAACCATCGCAATGAGATTTTTTTTTGTATTTTTAAGTTGAACTTTTGAAAATGCTTCATTTCCTTCAGCATTAAAGTCCAATTTTGTACACTAAATTTAGATGAGTAAGTATTGGCAAACAAAATATAATTTCCTTAGTGTGTTAGTTGGGGCCTTTGGGAGATTATTAAGTCTTGAGGATGGAGCTGTCATAATCAGGTTGTATCCTTATAAGAAAAGAGTTGAGAGCTCGTTTCTTCCCTCTGCTCTCCACCATGTGAGAACACAGTGAGAAGACAACTATCTGTAAACCAGGAAGAAAGCCCTCATCAAGAACTTGACCATGCTGGAAGCCTAACCTGGGACTTCTCAGCCTTTAAATATGACTTGTGAAAGGAACTCCAGATTGTGCCCTCAGAAGGCACAATAGCCTTATACTATTAAAAGTACCGGGGCTAAATAAAATGAATGTGAGTAGGGAAAACAGAAAGAAATCTTAAAATTTTCAATTAGGATACTTTTTCTGCTGATTTTAAAATTTCTTTGAAACATTCTGTTTTAGAATTATGTCTTTTTGGACTAAATTCTAAATCTGTAAGGTATTTCTCTGCTTTTTTTCCGCAAAGATGTCAGTACATTTATATCATATTGTGGCTGTAAGAAATGTTTCTCAGATTTGAAACTGAGCCCTTCATGGTCTATACTCTCAAGAGGCTAGTGTGTTGCTGTACTTGGCTATATCTGAGGTGCCCATAGTCATGGCTATCACTTTCCCACCTTCATTGTCAGCTTTAAATATTGGTGAACAGCAGCAACATTAAATTGTTTATCTTTTTTCTCCTTAACAATGAAAAGTATAGTCCCTCATTGAATACCAAACATAATACTTAAGTAAGTCCAATCTCATATTTTATTTCCTATAGCTGTTAAATATTATTTCTTTATATCTCATTATTTTCAGAGATCTTGATGACATAGAAATGAAATCATGAAGAAATGAGTTTTTTGGAAAATTTATCAAGAAATCTTTTTAAAATGATACTTTCTAGGGAATCAAATAGATGCAATATGACAAATACATATAGAACTATATATGATAAAAAACTGTTGAAATTAAATTCTGAATAAAATAGATGAATCACTGGTAGAAATAAAGAAATATGAAATATATACAATGATTTGCTCCCTATTCTTATTTAATGCTGCAGTTGTGGAAAGCAGGAGGGCTGACATTGATCATTTAAAGTAAAGGGTAATTAGTGGCTGTAGAGGACTTGGGTTGGGAGTGGGTGTTGATCTGCTATGGTATGTTTGCTATAAAGTTTTAAAAAAATGTCTCCATGGAGGCTGATTCTGGTACAGGAGGAAAAAAGACATTATGTGAACTAGCAGGCACAAATACTGTTCAACGAGACCCTTAATATTTGATAATGTCATGCCCCAAAAGAGATCTTCTGCAATCAGATGGTAAACAGACATGACCTAAAGTTTGATTTTAAGATATCAGGCTGTTTTTTATCTTTCCCCCTCCTAGAATGCTTTATGTAGTAATAATATTTTAATGACAAAATAATCACAGTAATCATTAGAATTTTTTATTTATTCCTCACTAGCCACCATCTAATGTGCAAAGCTCTTTATGTGAATTATCTCATTTAAGTCTAACAGCAATCTTATGAGGTTGGCAATATTGTTACTGACCTATTTACTGTCAGAGAAACTGAAAGACAAGATAACATGGCTAGTAAAACCATGATTTGTCTCCAGTGAGCTAACTCTAGATCACATGTTCTTGATCACTTTTAGATTTATAATTGAAATTTTAGTTTTGATTCAGATAACTGTATATTCACATGCAGTTTAATGAGATATTACAGAGAAATCATTTGTGCACTTAGCCCAGTTTTTCCCAGTGGTAACATTTTGCAAAATTATAGTATAATATTACAAGTATATTGACTTTCATACATCCACCAGTCCTCAGCTTTACTTGTACTCATGTGCATGGGTGTGTGTTTTATATTCTGTGTGATTTTATTATCTAAGTTCTTGTATTTGCCACCACAGTCAAGATACTGAACAATTCTCATACTACAAAAATCCTGCCTGTTAACCTTTTATAAACACATTCATCTCCCTCTTATCCTTTCCTCATTCCTAACCCTGGGCAACCACAAATCTTCCCTCTATTTCTAAAGTTCTGTCATTTAAAAAAATCTTATATAAATGTAATCATATAGAACGTAAACTTTCGTAACTGACCTTTTTCACAGGAGATTCATTCATGTTGATGCCTTTATCAACAATTCAATAATTTATTCATTTTTATTGTGATTTAGTATTGCATGGTATGAATGTATCACAGTTTAAGCATTTACCTGCTGAAGGACATCTGGGTTATTTATAGTTTTTGGCCATTACAAATAAAGCTACTCTGAATACTTCAGCTTGTTGTATGAAACAAATTTCCTTTAGCTTATATAGTAATTTAATGTCTAATTTTATAAGAAACCTCAAAACTGTGTTAATCAGGGTGTTTCCGGACCAAACTGAGGACTATGCTGCTTATTCTCACGGCCCAATAACAAAATGCAGATAAACTGGGAAAGACCAACTCAAAATTACAAAGTTTTTCAGAGCTTATGTACCCTCTAAGATATATGTTTATGTGTAAGTGTGCATTCATCAAAAGATGTAAATGGTTAACTTCTAATCTGTAACTAAGATCTGAGTCCTGAATACCTTCCTCTGAATCTTCAGTAAGTTTACTTAAGTGAAATGGGTCCAGGTACTGGGGTGATTACCCTTATCTTGTCTTTTGCTAAATCATGGAGGTTTGGGAGTTCCTTTAGACTCCAATAAACTTGTTTGTGGAGGTCTGGGGAGGAAAGGCCTGGGCAAAACTCTTGGTGGGCTTTTGTGACATTCCAGCATTTGTATAAGGGCATTGGCTCCATCAGCTTTAAATATTTAACTTAACTACTCAGTCAGTGTTGAAACAGTTGTTACAGAGGCCTGTGCTAGTGAGACCTGGCCTGCCACAGAGGTTCTCCAGAGAGACACGACCAATAGGCCTCTTATAGAGAAAAAAGTGTGTGTCTCTTCTAGAGATAAGAGAGATGAGAGAAGAGTTATTAGGGAAATTGGCCCATGTGATTATGGAGGCTGAGAAGTCCTATGATAGGCTGTCTGCAAGCTAGAGAACCAAGGAAGCCAGGGGCATGTCTTATCTAAATTTGAAGGCCTCAGAACTGGAGAAGTTGATGCCATAACTTTTGGTCTGAGGTTGAAAACCTGAGAACCTAGAGGGAGTGGTGCTGGCACAAGTCCTGGAGTCCAGAGGTCAGAAAACTTAGATCTAGATTTTTGATGTCCATGGGCAAGAGAAGAAGGGTGTCCCAGCTTCAGAAGAAAGAGAGCAAATTCACATTTTTCCTCGTTTGTTCTATGTGGGCCCCAAACTGATTGGATGATACCTGCCCACGTTAACAGCAGATCTCTTCTACTCAGTCCATTGACTCAATATCACAGTCTTTTCTAGAAACACACTCACAGACTTACCCAGAAATAATGCTTTGCCAGCTATCTAGGTATCCCTTAATTCAGTCAAGTTGACACCTAGCATTAACTGTTTCACAAGGTTTTCTCCCGAGTGGCTGAACCATTTTATGTTTCTACCAACAATATGTGAGCGATTCAGTTTCTTTGTATCCTTGATAGTATTTGGTATTGTCATCATTGTTTATTTTAGTTGTTCTGATAAGTATATAGAAATATCCTACTGTGGTTTTAATTTACATTTTCCTAATGGTTAATGACATGGAACTTTTTTTTTAACGTGCCTTATTTGCCTCCTGCATATCATATTTAGTGAAATGTCTATCATGTCTTTTTCCAACATTCTAATTGGATTTTCTTAATGTTGAATTTTAAACTATAAATTTTAAACTATAAAAAAAGAGCCTTAAACTATAAATACTAGTCGTTTGCCAGATATGTGGTTTGCAAATATTTTCTCTGTGTTTCTAGCTTGTCTTTTCATCATTTCATGTTCACAGAGCAAAAGTTTTTAATTTTGGTGAGGTCCAGTTTATCAATATTTTCTTTGATAGATTGTGCTTTTGGTGTCAAAACTAAGAACGCTTTGCCTAGAGCTACATCCTGAAGTTTTTCTTTTATATGTTTTGAAAAGATTTATAGTTTATATATTTTGCTTTTAAGTCCATATAATTTTTACTTTTTTGTTTATTCTCAGATATCCAGTTTACCTAGCATCGTTTGTTGAAACAAGTAAGTACATTTTAAAATAATTATTTTATAAATATTACTGGACTATTTTAGTTTCAATAAAGGTGATACATATTCTCTTTGAAATGATACAGGGCTTTTCTGTGATACCATTTTCATGTAACTACAGAATGTGAGGCCTACATGACACAGAGATACATCACCCTTGCCAGAGTGACTGAGTTAGGAACCATAATGTTGACATCACGGCCTCTTTTATTTCTGGTCCAAAGTAGTCAAGATATATCTTCTCCTGTGCTCATTTTCTTTACAGTTTATTTCATGACCACTCTTCCTTCCTTTGGGAAACTTCCTCCCAAGTACATATTTAGATCATGTTTATCTGTATCTGCTCTTGGCTTGGAGAATATTATATGCAAAACCATTTTGCTTTTATTAGAGTATGTAGTTTTGTCTGTTTTAAAGTACTACACTTCTCTTCAAACAGAAGCCATTCTAAATACTGTTGTAGTGATTTGAAGTTATAAGCTTCAAACAGGAAAAATGAATGACTCCTTATGTTTCTATATGAGTTCCCTGCATGGCTGCTCCACTAACAAAAGCTTTCACCCATAAATGTATTAGTTGAATTTTATTGCAAGTGAATCAATTAATTTTTATTCTTACCTGACAGAACAGATGATTCAATTCATGTGAGTTAGAATGTCAAATTTTTCCTGCAACCTAGAAAAGGCTGATTTCAAAGACAGGAACTCTATGAACACATGAGTTCTTTGTCCTCTGGAACTATCACCATCATGACTCATTGATAAGGTCTTTGAATCACATTTATAAACTTGATTCTATTAGAATTTTGGCATGGGCCAAAATTAAAAGCAAATTTGTCTCACTCATTTCTCCTGTGCAGATTACTTACAATCTGATTCACTCATTAATTGTTCTTTTTATCCTTGACTTTTTAAGTACAAAGCAGTCGCTGAAGCAGAAAATAAATTATCAAAAATTAAAAACCAAGCAAGGAAATCAGTAACTTGTCCTTTAGGCTTGGCAAAGCCCCAGTCAAGTTACTTAAAGCCTTTAAGTTATTATCTCTGTGTCTAACATGCCTTGATGATCGCTGATGATTCCCCATCTGACACAATGTTCTTCATGCATAAAGATTACCCCATATGTGATTATGCAGCTCTTTTCAAAGTTATCTTCTTTGTAGCAACAGTTTCTATAAAACCCTTTGATATCCTGAATCAGAAAGTAAGTGCTTGCTTTCAGGTAACATGAAGGTATCTTAGCGACAGGAGGAGAAATTCACTGCTTACTGAAGTGATTTGTAAAAACAAATCACTCTATATTTTGAATGAACTAAGTATATTTGTCAATTAGAGTCCAGTCAAGGTGGTTTCAATTTCTACTCATTGCTGATTTAATTTTTCATTGAGGATCCTTCTTTGTTTCATCTCACATTTCTCTCTTCCTTGAAAAGGAAAATGGATTTATAGAGTCAGTCCTAGATTTGTAAAAGTGTCTCAATAAAGATGTGTTGAAATTCTTTTCCTATTCATTGTAACATATATCCTGATTCTACCTTTTTCACATCTCAGATTTACTATAAACTATAGGAGAAAAGCTCCATTTACATACTACTTAGTTTACAAAGTGTACCTTCCAGAATGTTTAATAGAATGTAATGTCAGATGTAATAAACTGTAATAGAATCTGACAAAAAAGTCTGAGATTAACAGCTTTTCAAATCCTAAATAAATTAAAAGATAAAGGGAAAACTTTAAAGCTTTGTAAGGGAAACCAAAATAAAAATACAAGTATAGTCAAGCATTATGTTTGTAAGCCTAATTACCTTAGATATAGTTAGCAATGAGCAGAATTAAGCAAAGGAAATGCTGGTGGTGGTTCATATTTCAACAACCAGCAAAATAACAAAGACACATAGTATTCAAGGAAAATAGACCCTTTAACTTATTTGTAGTATAAGAGCTCTCTTTTTTTTGGCAAATCAGATTTATTTCTCTTATTTTTTTTTTTTTGCCATTATGGCAAAAGTATATGATATTACTGTAGGTTTTAAGAAAAACATGACAAATATAATTTTTTAGCCATTGTATTTTCTATATGTACAATGTATCAGTAGAAGAAAACAATGGAGAAAGAGTGGTAGGTAGCAAGGCAGATAAATTATTTTTCCCTTTTAGTAATATATACAAATTTGCATATTTATGGGCTGCATGTGAGCATTTGTTACATGCATAGACTTAAGTTATGTTCAAGTCAGTGTATTTGTGGTTTACTAATTTTCTGTGGTTGCACCATTTGAGTCTTTTATTTTCCTCATTACTGTGTTTGCTTTACCACCGAATTTTCATTTTCGTGTTTTCATGATGGTAACTGTCATTCTTTTGCTCTAGATTTAGGACTCCCTTGAGCATTTCTTGTAAGACTGGTTTAATAGCAATGAATTCCCTCAGCATTTGATATCTGGGAAAGATTTTATTCATCCTTTATTTATGAAGGATGATTTGCTAGATATAAAATCCATGGCTGGCAGTTGCTTTCTTTCAGCACTTTGACTATATCATCCCATTTTCTCCTGGTCTGTAAGATTTCAGCTGAGAAGTCTACTTTTAGTCTGATAGGGACTCCTTTATAGGTGATTAAACACTTTTGGTGTTTTTAAAATTTTTTCTGTCATTGACTTCCTATAGTTTGACCAAAATGTGTTGTAGAGAAGACCTTTTTACCTTCTATCTGTTTGGGGATTTCTAGGCCTCCTGTGTCTGGATGCCTAAAATCTCTTGCTAGGCTTGAGAAGTTTTTATCTATTATTTTTTTTAATAGGTTTTCAAATGCTTTTGTTCTCTCTTTGCCTTTGGGGATACTGATAATTCATATGATTGATTTATAGTGTTTCCTATATCACAAAAGCTTTGTTCATTCTTTTCTATTCTTTAAAAAATGTTTTGTCTGACTAGATTGTTTCAAAGTAACTGTCTTCAAGTTCTGATGTTTTGTCTTCTGCTTGATCTAGTCTACTCTTGACGCTTTTTAATGTAATTTTTATTTCATTTAATGAATTCTTCAGTTATAGAGTTTCTGTTTGATTCTTTTTTATGACACCTCTCCCTTTGGTAAATTTCTCATTCATATTTTAATTATTTTTCTGATTTCTTTATATTGTTTTTGGAATTCTGTTATATCCCACTTTGCTTCTTTAGTATCATAATTTTGAATTCTTTTTCTGGGATTTTGTGAATTTTTTGATTAGGATCTGTTACTGCAGGATTATTTTAATCCTTTGCAAGTGTTATATTTCCTTACTTTTTTCTGCTTTCCTGTGTTCTTAGGTTGATATACTCACCTCTAGTATAATAGTCATTTCCCCTAATTTTTTGAATTTGCTTTCATAGGGGAGGAGTTTTTCCTGAAGGTTTATCAGTGGTGTTTGCTGGGTAGTAGCCCTTGCCTTTGGTTCTGGGTACATGCAGCAGCATAATCTCTATATAATTTCTTTGGCTGTGAGCAGCATGAATGCTATCTGTAATTTTTTTAATGGTTTGGGGTATGGTTATTAGTGGTGGCTATGGTGAAGTTCTTCTTGGGGGAGAGATGCCAGGAAAGTAAGTCTTTTGGATCCAGTAGTGGCAGCAGTAGCCTGAGCATGCCTATTCTTGGGCCCAGGGTGGCATACACTGGCAGTGGTGTTATTGGGACCAGGAAGGCCAATTCTTGGATATTCTCATGGCCTGCTTGAATGTCAGTAGTGGCAATGGTGGGCAGGGCAGTTGAGTGGGTTCTTTGTTCTGTACACCAGCAGTGCACACTGGTGTTGGCAGTGGCTGCAGAGTGAGGTAGCCACCCACAAACCCAGACACACAGCACTCAGGCTCATCTGCTCTTGGTGGCAGCAGTGCCACAGTGCCACACAGGCAGGGAAAGGATCTCATCCTGTGTGTGTGTGAGCCTAGGCATGAGGCCATACTCTCCATGGGGACACAGTTGTCACTCAAAGACCCAGAAACCCTGTGGTTCACCCATCCACCCACCTAACCAGTGGCAGCAGCAGCTCTGGCTTCTGTGGTGTGTAGAGAGAAAAGAAGGGGTCCTTCTCTTTACATATAAGCCTGAGTGCAGAGCTCATTCTGTCAGTGGGAAGGGATGTTATGCTCTACTTGATAGGCAAAGCACAGAGTTTATGTTGCTGCTGGGGATGGGGTCATTTCTCATAGCCCTAGAAAGTATGCCCTTGAGTGCTTTGATTTCCTTTGTCCCACAGACTGTCTTTTTGGTGCCCTGCACTTTCCTTTTCCCAGGGAGTAGAAGTCCCTGTGGGATAGAGTACTGGAGACATTGAGCACCTTTGAATCCAGCTAGCACTGTGCCACTGTGCCCTTCTGGGTGGGCACAGGAAGATGTCTGTAGGTGCTCCTGGGATGTCATGATATTGAGGCTGTGGTTCCCAAGGCAAGATGAAGCCCCATGATGGCTGTGCTCTCACAACGGTGCCCTGCTGCAACTGCTTAAGTCTTACAGAAGTTGAGTGAGCATCACAGGATCCCTGTCAGATGTAGTGCTCTCCTGATTTGGGGTCTCCAAATCAGTGCGCATGCTGGTGTCAGGGTTCATGTGGGTAGAAGAGCTCTCTCATGGTTTGGATTGCAGCAGTCTGTGGTGGGCATGTGGACCACTAAAGTTCCCTTACTAACTCTTTTCCCATAATACAGAGCCCATGTGGGCTCCCAGCCAATCTTGGCTGAGCTGGCTTCTGGCTTCCTCCTCACTCTGTGCCCCAGGTGTTTCCCGTACTTCTCTGTTGGATTCTAGTGTTCTTACTAAGATGTTCTATTGAAGATGTGATAAACTAATGGTAATTTAAGTCTTTCTGGAAAGGGCAGTGTCTAATGTCTCTAGTAAGCCCCTTGACCTGGAATCCCAGGGGCCTTTGGTACTAGACAAATCTCTTCATTTACAGGCAAAGGAAGCAAGGCTAAGAGAGAACACAGGAAGCAAGAATCAAAATCAGAACCTGAATTCTCATTTTCTGACTCCAAATCAGGTGCTTGTTCCCTACCATGTGGCTTATTTAAACTGAATTTTAATTTTAGCCATCTTCATATTTGTTTTACTGGTTGACTGGGGGATGTTAGAAGTATGTATCTCAATTATTGTGTATGCACATGGCCTATTAGTCTGCTATGATTTGCTTGACTAAATAAGATATCAATTGTTTGGACAAGAAAAAAAGGGAAAGGAAATATGAAATGTGGGCTTTTGTGCCATTTTTTTCTTACTACTAAATTTTTGAATATATTTGCCCATGTATAAGAAAGAACTCTGGAGATAATAAAATATAGGTCCTAGGTATGAAAGGAATAGATAGCTTTCTCCTGTTTTAAATATTATCATGCTTAGTCAGAAACTGAAATACTGTAGGAAAAGGCATGAAGTGCTAAAAATATAGGTGATTAAAAACAGATCTGAAGAGTGAGGAATAGCTCTTTCAAGTTATATGTGCCTCTTTCATCAAGAAACATAGGGAAAACTTCAAGAAATAATTTATATGTATGCTCCTGGATTTAAATTTGCATATAACCAACAACCTTAGCAGTAAATTACATCTTGCTGCTGACTTTTAAAAGTCCTTAATGTGGTAATAAATCCACACTAGGGCATAGACATTCAGTTGGAGAAAAATAGAGGTCTCCCTTTGTTTAGGGTTTATGTTGATTTCTCTCCTTCCTACCCTTCCTCCCTCCCTCCCTCCCTCCCTCCCTCCCTCCCTCCCTTCCTTCCTTCCTTCCCTCCCTTCTTCCTTCCCTCCCTCCCTCCTTCTTTCCATCCATCCATTCAGAGATTTTTGTTTCTAGCATATTTTGATTTTTGACCATCTTAATTCAGCTCATAAAATTAAAGTATAGCCATAACAAAAATGACCAATTTGTTGGCAATTTTTTAGGTATTTGAAATTTTAAGATATAGTCTGTGGCTATATTGAATATGAATAACAAGTGATTTACTCTATCTCTTGAACTATTTGAGGGTAATTATATAAATGAAGGTATCTTTCTTTAGAACTACCAAAAAATGCTTTTGTATCTATCTCACAGAAATTAAGCTTTGTAATTAAATTTGTGAAGTCTGAGGTTCCATCTAGCTTCTCCTTGTAAAGTAAATGTGTGAAGTTAGTAAGTAGTTTAGCTTATTTGAACTGTAGTTTTTTAATTGTAAAATCAAAATAATAGTAAAAAAAATATGGTTAGAAATAACCTGTGTCCAAAGAAACTTATAAATTATATTAGATGGAAATAGCCTTGGATTTGGAGTCACAGTGCCAGCTTCTGTTCATAGCTGGTACCTGCTTCAGGTCCTAGCTTCTCTATGAAGTCTATTTTTTGTATTTAGAAACCTGAATTTCTGAACTTTATTTCAAATTTTACTTGTGATAAACTATACAGTATTGCTGTGAGGAGCTACATATACATTTACATATATTTATATGTAAAAGCTTTTTTAAAAGTGTCATGCAAATGTGCATTTATTCTATTATTATTAAGTACTGAGGCTTTATAAATACACACACACACACACACACACACACACACACACACACTAATATACCCTGAAGTGTTGTATAGAATTCGAATTGTGGACTCCTATACACTTCAGCAGGTATTTAATTACTCAAAATGCCCTGATGCTCTTTTTTAAATGGAATTTAGAGCCAGTGTGCAAGCAAAACAAGTTTATTTTATTACTTTATAGTTACACTTTATAACAGACATTAAACACTGACAAGTCAAATCTAAAATATTAGACTTCTCCCACATAAATATTCCAAAGCTCATTCTGGAAGTGAAGCTACAAGAATATAAAACTACACATGATTTGGGGAAGTTCATTTAAAATCCTTTAGCTTCAAAGCTAACATCCATTAAGGAAAGAAAATATTTAATTTTAGTAAAAATATACTTCTCATAGAGGCAGTGTCGGATAGGAGAGGGCGACAGAAAGTGATTTACAGATGAATAGATAAATGCATCATACAATTCGTAAGGTAAAGACAAAAGACAAAAAAATGAATTTACCTTCATTATCCTAAATGGCCCTGATTGTAGAATAGCAGTTGAATATGGGGGTTAATTCAGGTTCTGCAAGGAAAGCTGTAATTGTTACTTTATATTTTATGGATTAGGAACCTTATGCTCAAAAGGCTCAAGTTAATTTGTATTAGGTTTCACAGCCAGCAAGTGGAAAAGCCAGGATTCAGAACTGTGCTCTCTGACCTCCCCTGCTGCAGACATGCATGTGATACTGTTTGAGTATGTATGTTGTGTCAATCGAGTAAAATGACTTGACAAGTCTCAATTATTTTAGACTTATTTGCCAAAGTTCTGGGCTCACCCGGGAAGACAGGTCTGTGCCTTTCTCTGAAGATAATTTTGATGGCTCCAAATTTAAAGAGGAAAGGGCAAAATATTGAGAAGTACACAATTTTCATGTAAGAGGGGGCTCAGGGAAAAATAGTCATTCATGCCTTTGACTCAGTGAATCTACATTTTTTTTAATGTAAGATGATACAAACAAAAGGGTCAGAGGAAAAACATGGGAATCTGCGTTTTACATAAGTTAACACAGAAAAAATGGGGTAGGGGAACAATCAGATATGCATTTGTGTCTGGTGGGACCTTTACAGGACTGCCCCTGTAAAGATAAGCTATCATTTTGCATTGCCATGATGAAGTTTTAACAGCTCACTGGGAATTATTTTGCAGGCAAAATATGAGGGAGGCTTGTAGCTTGTCATCCTGCAGCCATCTTATTTAGGAACCAAAAAGGGGAGACAGGTTTGTGTGATCCAGTTCCCAGCTTGACTTTTCCCTTTGGGTAAATGAGTTTGGGATCCCAAAATTTAATTTTCTTTCACAATTGAATGCTTCAGGTTAAAATTAAGTGGTCTATAAAGGTAAAATACTGTTGAGCTGAACTTTTTTCTTCCAATTGGGAAAGATACCCACCAGTGCCCTCATATACATGTAGAAGGAAACAAACACTCCCTTTACACGCCAGTTGTCAGGGATGTTTACTTTTATAACTGGACATAAGAAAAAGAGCTAACTGTCTTTAAGGTGCTCCCCATAGAGTTGTCAATAACTATGTTTGTACACACAATTTTGCTACCAGACAAAACTCCTACCAGGATTTGATGAGAAGCAAAGAGCTTATTTCATAAGAAAAAAGATCTTAATTTTCTCCTCTGTCCCTAGCCTTTCCTGACCATATCTACATTTGATTGGCAGCTTCATAATAACAAACCAAGGACATGAAGGAGGAGAAGCTTTCTTTTGCCAGATGTGAAATGTTGAGTTAGAAAGAACCAGACACATTTCTGGGTGAATAAAACATTTGAATATTACAGCAATTGATTATATTATGGTATTCTCCTTTGCTACTCACAATTTAAACTTCCTTATACATGCCCAATTTTTTATAAAAATAATATTGGGTTTACAAAATTTAAATAGAAAAGCAGACTCTCGTAGGAGCAAGGTATGAACATGATAATAATGGTTATATTTGAATAACATTTAATTCTGCAATACATTTTGTTTATTATAATACATTTTATTTTAATTCTACAACACATATTGTTGAACAGCAACTTATTTGCTATAGCCAGGACACAAGAGTTAAGAACATGTATTTTAGTTCTGATCATAGAGAAAACACACTAACACATACACCATCTTATTCTTCTTTTTGGAGTGAAATACAGAGGCTTGACCATTCTTTTCTACTCTTCACCTCCAAGATTTATTTTGCACACTGTTATTACTTTGTGATTTGAACAGTGAATTACAGGGGCAAAATAAAGTGCTTACCATGGCTGCTAAGAGGGCCAATGACCACTGATATGCCAACAAATCTCAGCTTAATATTTTCTCCTTCAAATATGTTCCTCTTTTTATACGTTTTAATGAATGTAATGATCATTTCTAGTTTTCAGAATCAGAAACTTGGCATCATCCTTGATTCTTCTTCTATCATTCCTCCATATCCCTACATTCAGTCACTAGAAACTGTCAGAGGCATTCGAAGCAGACTGACTTCATCTTGAGTGAGGGCTAGCAAAATGCGGCTGAGACTTACTGGGCTGCATTCACAGAAAATAGGCATTCATAGATTCAAGATGTTTACAGTTAAGGGAACAAATTAATGATGTTTACTGAAACAGACCCAGACTTGGGAGTGTTCAGATAGCCCGATATCTGGAGAACAAGAGTATTCCTAATTTTGCTTTAAAGATAATAATATCAATTCTTGCAAAATATAGTAATTAAGAAAATTAATCCTTTATCACAAACCCTTGTAGCAGAGCACATCTCCCAAGATCTACTTTTTATCCTATATATTTACACAAGCATTGTATGTAAGGTGAATGCATTCCTCCTCTTACTCTCAGGAATGTCCTATTCTGTCTGTGGAGTAGCTGTCCTTTCATCACTTTACTTTCTTAATAAACTTGCTTTTACTTTGCACCTTGGACTTGCCCTGAATTCTTTCTTGGGCAAGATCCAGGAACCCTCTTTGGGGGTCTCGATTGGGACCCCTTTCTGGTAACAGAACTATTGATGCTATCTCGTTATTCTCGAGTTTTCTCCATATAATTCTTGGTACATAGGCCATTCTCTTATTTCAGGCCATCATCCTCTCTTGCTTTGGTTATTCCATAATTTCTGAATGCTTTCCTTCTTTTCTGTTTTGCCTTAGAACATTCATTTCTGTTTCTTGGCATTTCATATTTTTTTTTCCTTGCTGACAGGAAATATATGCTTTCTTCATGATACCAAGAATACCATGCATCTCTTTATTAGTGATAACTCTTACTAGACCACATCCTATCCTTTTGCTTGAAGATTTTCTTAGAGCCTATTGTGTTTCTGTTCTAATTTGAATATTGCTTTCAGGATTGCTGCTAAAATCTTATTCTTATAAATATGTTTTTTTCTTGGGAAGTCTTGGTTTCATGCCATTCTTAGATCCTACATATTTTCTTCTTTCTTGCATATATTTGTATGGGAATCTATTTTCAAGAAAACTCTTCAGAATGGGGAAACTGATAGTAAACTTTGAGTTTTTACATATTTTTATTTTGCTTTTACATGTGGAATTTTATATTCAAACTAATTTTCTGTCAGAACTTTAAAGACATTGCTCCATTATCTTGCATCATACAGTGTTGGGATGAAAAGAGCATAATGCCTGTATATTTCTTATCCCTTTGTAGATGACCTCTTATATTTTTTTCTATTTTCATGGAGACCTTAAGATTTCAGTGTAATTGGATTTGTGGGACTTCCCACTGACCCAAATAGAAGCAAATAAATACAGTACCTCCCTGTAGGAATATATATTACAATCCAGAGTAGACAGGACTTTCACAAAAATAGACTTTATCCTAAAATGAGATTAAAACTGAAAAATTACAAACCAAATATAGAAAAATATCCCAATATGAGGGAGACATAGATATCATACATTAGATCAACTAATTATTCATCCTTTACCCCAATAATCTAAGGTGTTAGATAAATCTTGTAGAGGTGACAAAATAATTAAGTTTAAAGTTATTTTAAAGTATAAATAATCATAAAGCCATATGAAAGTTATATATTTTAACAAAAAGCATATTTGTCAAAGAACCAGATTAGCTCAGCAATAAGAAATTGTATTGAAATTTTAAGACTCTAGTGGGCAAATTAAATAGCAAATCAGCCACGGCTAAAGGGAGAACTAGTGTGTTGAGATGCGGTTCTATGGAAATTACACACAATGTCATACAAATCTATAGAATGATGTAAAATATGAACATGAAGCTATGAGATAAGGAAGACAGAATGAGAACATCTAACAAATATCAAGTAGAAACTACAAAAACAGATAGTAGAATACAAAAGGGTGACATAGTATTTGAAATGATAATAGCCCAAAATATTTCCAGAACTTAAAAAAATTACTAATTTTCATACTGATATTTAGGAAGTTTATAATAGCATCATATTAGACCTCTGTGAAGATCACTTTCTCTCTTAAGAGTCTTTTTAAATGTACATATTCTACTCAAACTCCCTTTGCCTAGCTAACTCTTACATATATTCTTCAGAAATCTACTTAGATGCCATTGTGTATGAGAAGTGTTCTGTGATATATTATGTTTGGGTAGGAGTCACTTGCACCTGTGCTTCCTGTGATTACCTAGCATAACTCTTCTGGTTACTCAGATTATAGCATTCCACGTCAGATTCTCACACATTTTCTGCTTAGATGTTGTTTTCAATAGTAGAGTGTTTTCTACTTGTCATTGTTGAACTTCCCCTGACTACCACATAGCAAGCATTCAATACATTTCACACCACATCCTGTGACTCTGAAATGCAGCATAATTGCACAGAACCACAAAAGAAGTATTGAGTCAAAACTTCATGTACCATTTTGATACACCACAAAGTCGATACCATAGAGTAAGATGTAGAAGCTGTAGATGAATGTTATTTAATTTTTATGTGTTACCAGATTTAGGGAAGAAAATGGATCTTATGTTCATCCTGGTAAGAAAAAGATTAAAATATTGTGGACTGTATGAAAAGATATTCACCTATAATGGTGTTCTTAAGCATGACTAAATATACAAACCTCTTTGTTATTATTATATTTACTTTAGATTCACAGTGTACATGTGCAGATTTGTTATATGAATATATTGTACAATGGTAAAGTTTGGGCTTGCAGGGTACCCATCACCCAAATAGTGAATATCAGGCCAGCAGGTAATTTTTCAACCCTCAACCTCTCATCCATTCTTCCCCTTTTAGAGTTCCTAGTGAATATTATTTCTGTCTTTATGTCTATGTGTACCTATTGATAAACTTCTTTAAAAGAAAAAAGTGTTTATGAATTTTTATATTTTATGCATGGAAAAATTTATAAAAGTCTACTGAACACATAGTGAAAATTACCTTACTGTAATTTATTTTAAAATGTATATAAACAGAACTAATTAAAATTCCCTTATATTTATAAATCTCTGGTAAATCTATAAAATCCAAACAAATTTAGAAATTAAATACAAAGACTAAAAAACCAAAAACAGCTAATTAATTATATATATTTGATGTGATACATGATGCTGTTGCTGAAATTAAATCTCTTGTGTTTTATCTTAAGTTAGCATGCCTCTTTTAACATGTACTTTGTGATGTCTCGATTGTGTCATCACTTTCTGTTTAAATCACCTGGCAGTCAATTAACCTTCATATAGCAAAAAATGTATCTTCTATGTGATAAATCTCCTTTGTTTTTTTTTCCTCATTAGCCTGGACAAATTAATGATGTATTACCTGGTAGTAGCTCGATTGCTAAAATCAAATTCAACCTGAGGCACTGCAATCTCTAGTAGTCTGTAAGTCACACAATTGATATAGAATATGCTCCTTTCAATTTCCAGGTTATCTCAGAGATGAACACGTATACTTAAAGTTTTTATAGCAAACTCAGTTTGCTAAAATTATGTCCTTATACCTCTAGGTGTACTCAGACTACATTTGGAGGGACTCTGCTACTATTCAGATAACAAACCACTTCTTAATCCTGGTTCTGTATGATCACAGTCAATTTGAACATAAGGGAGCTAAACAATAATATAATTTAACACTTGTTACTCTGAGCCCTTGAGTTAATAGGAAAGATTATGAAAGGTTGTTAGAAAAATGTGGAATATATAAAATAGGATCTCCTTTGAATCCAGAGTATTTTCAGTAGGATAATCCAAGGAAATATTGCTATTTTAAAAAAATTTGTTTTTATTTCTGATTGGCAAATCATAATTATATATATTTATAGAGTTCAATGTGATATTTTGATATATGTATAAAATGTGGAATGATCAAATCAGGCTAATTAACATCTCCATCTTCCTTATCTATCTTTTAAAATGTTAAGATGTTTTAAATGTATTTCAAAATACATTATTACTGACTATAGTCGCTCTATTGTTTAATAGATCTCAAGACCTAATATGCTACCTGAAAGTTCGTACCTTTTGATCAGCATCTCATTTCCTCTCCCCCATTTCACCTATTCTCTGGTAGCCACCATTCTATTCTCTATGAGTCCGATTTTTTTAGATTCCATATGTAAATGAGATCACATGATATTTGTCTTTCTCTGCCTGACTTATGTCACTGAACATAATGTCCTATAGGTTCATCTACATTGTTGCAAATGATGGAATTTCTTTGGTTTTAAAGACTGAATAGTATTCATTCCATCTACACATGTACCCTGCACATATACATACATGCATGCATGTATACATATGTATATATGTCCTTTGTTCAGGTCCTTTGCTCATTTTTAAATCAGGTTATTTGCTTTCTTGCTATTAGGTTTCTTACTGTATTAGTTCATTCTCACAGTGCTAATAAAAACATACCCAAAACTGAGTAATACATACATATATGCATGTATGCGGGGTACATGTGTGAGTTTGCATTTTATATATATATACACACACATATATATAACTCTATTATATTTATACACACACTATATAGTGTATATATATATACATACACACATATTTATACACATATATAATATGTGTGTGTGTATATATATATATTCACATATACCACATTTTATTTATCCATTCATTTGTTGATGCAGACAGACTCCATATCTTGGTATTGTGAATAATGCTTCAATGAACATAGGAGTACAGATATTGCTTTGACTGATTGATTTCAATTCCTCTGGGTATATACACCTAGAAGTAGGATTACTGGATCATATGGTAGTTCTATTTTCAGATTTTTGAGGAATCTTCATGCCATTTTTCATAATGACTTTACTAATTTACCTTTCCATCAACAGTATACAAGATTTCTCTGTTCTCAACATACTGTAAACAATTATTTTTTGTCTTTTTGGTAAAAACCATTCTAACAAGTGTGAGGTGATATCACATTGTGGTTTTAATTTGCATTTCCCTAGTGATAGTAATGCCAAGCATTCTTTCAAGAACCTGTTAGCCATTGGTATATCTTATTTTGAGAAGTATGTGTTCAGGTCCTTTGCTCATTTTTAAATCAGGTTATTTGCTTTCTTGCTATTAAGTTTCTTACTGTATTAGTTCATTCTCATGGTGCTAATAAAAACATACCCCAAACTGCGTAATTTATAAAGGTTAAGAAGTTTAATTTACTCACAGTTCACCATGGCTGGGGAGGCCTCAGGAAACTTACAATCATGGTAGAAAGGGAAGCAAATATGTCCTTCTTCACATGACAGCAGGAGGGAGAATAATGAAAACTGAGCAAAGGGGGAAGCCCCTTATAAAACCATGAGAACCTACTTATTATCAGGAGAATAGCATGGGGGAAGCTGCCCTCATGATTCAATTACTTCCCACTGGGTCCCTCCCACCACATGTGCGGATTATGGGAACTACAAGATGAGATTTGAGTAGAGACACAGCCAAACCATCCATATTACTTATATATTTTGGATATTAATGCCTTTTCAGATATATGGTTTGTAAATATTTTCTCCCATTCTGTGGGTAGGTTATCTCTTCACTTTGTTAATTTTTTTTTTTCTGTGCAGAAACTTTTGGGTTAAAGCTACCCCATTTGTATTATTATAATTTTCTTTTACTGCCTATGCTTTTGGGATTATAGCCAGAAAATTGTTGCCCAAACCAATGTTATAGAGCTTTTTCCCTATGGTTTCTTCTAGTAGTTTAATTTCCTATCTTGAGTCATTGATTCATTTTGAGTTTATTTTTGTGTGTCGTATGAGACAAGGATCCAATTTCTTTCTTCTGCATGTAGATATCTAGTTTACTCAACACCATTTATTGAAGAGACTGTTTTTCCCCTATTATATATTTTTGGCACCATTGTAAAAATATATGACATAGCTAACATCATTCTGAACAGTGAAAAGTTGAAAGCTTTTCCTCTAAGATCAGGGACAAAACAAGGATGCCCACTCCACCACTTCTTTTCAAAAGAGCACTAGAAGTCCTAGGCAGATCAATTAAAGAGAAAGAAAAGGAAGCTGGGCATAGTGGCTCATGCCTATAATCTTAGCACTTTGGGAGGTTGAGGCAGGCAGATCATGAGGTCAGGGACATGGATGAAGCTGGAAACCATAATTCTTAGTAAACTAACATTGGAACAGAAAACCAAGCACTGGATGTTCTCACTCTTAAGTAGGAGTTGAACAGTGAGAACACAGGGAGGGGAACATCACACACCGGAGCCTGTTGGCGGGCAAGGGGCAAAAGGATTGACAGCATTAAGAGAAATACCTAATGCGTTCAGGCGTAAAACCTAGATGACAGATTGATGGATGCAGTAAACCACCATGACACATGTATAGCTATGTAAGAAACCTGCATGTTCTGCACATGTATCCCATAAATTAAAGTAAAATAAAATAATAATAATAACTAGAAAATTATCTTTATTCCTACTCATGTCATCTGTCAGTCTGATATTTTATGGTTGGAGTGGAGTTTTGATAAGATATACTAATTCTAATCTTCTGTTTCATTTGGAATTCCCACCAAACCCCTCTGTTCAGGGACATGGGTTCACTAAAAAGAAAAGTTCTGAAGAATAACAAAACTTGCAAGATTCCATCAGGGATTTGAATAATCCTAATGAATTCTTTGAATTTGGGCAGAACACTTCCACCCTTCCTATTTGAGCTTTTTGACAAGCGGGTACATTTCTCTATCTCTCTCTTTTTATTTAACATCAAAAGTGTTAACATGCAAATAAACTAAAAATTACTGGTAAGGTGTGTACAAAATGCTGTAAGTTACACACATCAAAATTCCACATTTAGATCAAACATGACTTAGATAACTTTTGACATTTTAAGAAAAGACAAAAATTTAAAAAGTGGTCACAGGTAGTCTAACTTTTTACATCTTCACTGAACTAGTTAATAAGCAATATTCTGATATCTTAAGTGTGCATGTGTTGAGCACAATTGTTTATCCATTTATTTTATTTGAAATTTCATGCTCTGTTATACATCCTTGGAGGATTCTAAAAAGAAATTAAAAGTGCATAGTCAAAATGATGGTATACCGAGCAGGCACTAGGGCGTGCTTATGAGCATGTAATTATTCATTTACATACATTAATTTGTCTATTAATAGGTTTCAAGTCAATTAAAAATGTACTTTTATTACATGTCTAATTTATACTTCCTTTGGAAAGTAAAATTATGATAGAGGTATCTTAGAGAATTTTAGTACTTGAAAGGGAATTCCATATATGTTCTTGAATCTGTAAAATAATGAAGTCAATTTGAATTTGGATCTGAAATTGATCTGGTAATGTCTGTGTAAATTCTAAACTAATGTAGAAGGTATCTGTTGCTGCTGAAGGCTTGCTTAATGGCTTCTAGATATTTGTGCACATGTTTGCATTCCATATTCAGTGCTAGGTTATATATTTTCTGGTCTTGCTAAACCACAGACTATGGCATTCTTATGCTACAATTGATGTTTATTTATTATGTCATTGGGAGACAACATATGTCAATGTGGTTAAAGCATGTTAGCACTAAGAAAGATACCCTGAATACAAATGCCTTCTCTTGTACTTACTACCCAGGTAAACTTAGATAATGAGATAATCATAATAATTATTACAAAAGGACCATTGTGAGTATTGAATGAAATAGTTCTTAGTGTCTGGACTATGAAAATCTCTAAGAAATACTAGCTTCTGTTATTACCATTATTGTTCTTGTTATAAATCTGTCAGTTTCCACAGATGCAAAAGTGAAAATATTTTTTCCATAAGACTAAAATGTGTTAAAAGAGCTGCTATGTACAAATTGGTGAGTGATTAATAAATTGGTCATATTGTATAGAAAGAAAAAAATGAAATACGAAGAAATGGCATGACAGTGATAGAGACAAGAGCTCTGCATCTCCCCGCTTTGGCAAAACCCTGATGCCTTCAAGTCTAAAACATTCTAAAGGCAGAAAAACCAGACTGCTGGTCTCAGATAAAGCCCACCCTTTCCTGACTGATTCTTTCTGAATAATGCTCACCTGTGCACTGGGAGGAGCAGGTGGAGCCTTTGAAAGTTCATGCCTATTTGCAGGCGGAGGAGCCTGGCCTCTCCTGTTCCTGGGTGGTGACCTGGGATTCCATTGGTGAGGTGGAGAGCCTGTTAGCAGGACCTCATCTCGCTTTGCTGTGTTGTTTTTTCCTTTTTCCTTTTTGCCCAATAAATTCCATTCCCCCTCACATTTCAAAGTGTCTGTGAGCTTAATCTTTCCTGGTTGTGCGACAAGAACCCGATTTTTAGCTGAAATAAGGAGAAAGTCCTACAATAGCAGCAAATATCTCCACTCTACTGTTCATGCCCAATTTAGATCATAAGCATCATTTTGTGGTTATCTACATGTTAAGAGAAAAGAAGAAGAAAAACTTAAGTGTTTGATTTTAAAAATGCACTTTTAAAGTACTAACAGGATGATTGATTTTTCTATAAAATCAATTTTAAATTTATTTTAAAAATCAAATATTCATAAAAATTATGAAATTTTACAAAATTTCTAAAAAAGAACTTTCTTTAAGCATGAGTAATGAGAAGTGTTACCACATTGCTTTTTGGAGTCAGTAAATAATCGTGTTTATCTCTCCTCTCCCTCCAAATAGATTTCACATAAATTATTTGAAAGCATTTATACATCATAATTATAGAGATTTCCAAAAAGAAATAATCCCTTCCCAAATTTTATCGTCTTAAGGCTTTGAAAATTTTATTCTGATAGTGTTTATCTAAATATATGTTTTTAATAACATTATTCCTTTACTTTGTTGGAAACTGACTGGAAATAATGAAATAACTGGCAATTAATCTGCAATATAATCATGTGTAATATTCAAGAAAACAGTAATACATGTCATTCTGTGAAAGGAAAAAAAAGGATTATTCCTATATTTATTTCAAACTACAAAGGTGCCAGTGGAATACTGTTTCTCCACAATTTTCCCCAAAATAGAAGAATATTGTGAAATTAGAATGGCAATGAAGGAAACACATTAAGAAACTATTATCTTTTATTAAATAAGATGAACCTGAGCAGAATTATAAATGTAAACAGCAAAAGTATATTTAAAACATGTTTTTCTCTAAAGTAATCTGCTCATCTTTCCTTCCCCTTATCTTTTGAAATGATAATATTTAAATTTAACAAAGATAAAATAATTGCATTTCTTCTAAGTTGTTGTGAAATGAACAAAACAAAACAAAAACCTTAAAGCAGAAACCACCGGGCACTTAATCTTAGCCAAAAGGCTGAGAAGCTACTAGAGAAGTGACATCTTAACAACATCGTATCTTACAGACTTCGACTCTCCATTTATTTAGAGAGCTTAATATTTATACAATTATGCTTTTTGACCTTCCATTTAGATTTATCTCTACCATCATGTATTGTGATTTTTCTTTTACATTCTTTATTGTTTCTGGTCTTTTTCTAAATTTATTTTCATCCTCATTTTATTTTTCTAATAATTTGGATATTAAACACTTCAAAATGTTTTTCTGATAGTGTCTCACCCTAGTCCCAAAGAATATGAAGTATAAAGATCTTAGAATTTTGGTTCTAATTGTCCCTTTCCTAGAGTGCATGCTGCTCTGCCCTTGGCCCCCATTTTTAAATTTTTATCTTAAAATTTTAATCCCATATATTAGATGATATTATTACTGTTTAAACCATAATTTTTAAAAAGATTTTTACTGATATCGCCTTTCTCTTTTACCTCCATTCCTTTCTCATCTTTGCTTTCCATCTGAGATCTTTTATGCATAGTAGCTCTTACTCTTATTCATGGAATTCTATCAGTTTTCAGAGGATTGTCTTGGAATTTTTCCTCCAGAGTGAAATTGTCTTTGCTTCTGCCAGTATTCAGATTTGAAGCAAATGGAATTCCAGCTTAAAATACTCAGGTTTTACACTAAAAGTCATAAAAAGCACATGAACTTAGGGTCCAAAGTTGTGTGAGCTTGTTGTGGAGTCGCATTCTCAAAAGAAACACATTTCCTTTCTACTTAGAGGCAATACCAAGATACATAGGTTTTCTTGAAAGTTGCCTCTCTGTATTGTACTTTGTTTTACTCTTTTTATTAGGGTGAAAATATTTTGAAGATCCCCTGATTCTGTAAGGCTTCCAATTGTATTCTTATGCCATTACAAGCAAGGCATTGTATCATATCTTCTTGCGTGTTTGTGGTCATTAAAAAAAAAAAAAAGACCTAATCTACCTGAGACAATAAGTAACCCCCAGTGCTTCTTTATCAATCTTCTTTATCAATCTCCCCAAACTGCCATTTTTAAGCACAGAATGTTTTCTTATTTTCTTGTGAGCTAATCTATGCACTTAAGGATGTTTTAGAACTATTTGGGCAGAAGGGAACCAGAGGGGCAAGGGTTGAAAAACTAATTATTGCGTACCTCACTACCTGAGTGATGGGTTCAATCAGATCCCAAACCTCAGCATCACACAATATACCCATGTAAAAACCTGCACATGTACTCCCTGAATCTAAAATAAAAGTTGAAATTTTTTCTAAAAAAAAAGATTTCATGCAGCATTAAAAAAATTATTGTATAGCCCAGTGTGCTGGCACACACTTGTAATCCCAGCTACTTGGGAGGCTGAGGCAGGAGAATCGCTTGAACCCAGGAGTCGGAGGTTGCACTGAGCCAAGATCACACCACTGCAATCCAGGCTGGGCAAAAAGAGTAAAACTCTGCCTAAAAAAAATATATATATATATATATTGTAGAAGGGCTCAGTATAAGCAGTCCATAACACTTTTGAGAATGGAATTCAGTGTACTTGACTTCAATATAACTGTTTTATAGCTTCATGGAGACAAAATTTAGAATTCACAGTACTAATTTTGTAGTAAATCCCCTGGGAAAGGATAGTTTATGCATCTGGCAGCCAGGTACAAACTCTTAGAGATCTGGCAATATTCAGATGTTCAAAAGAGATCAGTGACACAGAAATCAGACATTTATTTCTCATAAATAAAATAAAAGCCAATAACCAGTTGAAATACAACATGATAAGGTATTGTTAATATTTTAATTGAAACATTTATTTTATTACTTTTAGTCATTTATTTTTGTATTCCTTAAAGTGTGCAATATGTAGCAGAATGATATATGTAAATTTGGTACAAGACTTAAAAGTATTCTTAGTGGTTTCTATAGGACTGAATCATAGTAAAATACCTGTACCTCCCAAACACATATAGATTTTGTCATTATTTTAATGTTTCTGTTGCATTAATTAATTCCTCATTGGTCTTTTTATATGTCCTACCATATCTTTTTTCTTTTGTTATAAGTGTGTCTCAGGGTACACATATTCTCTCTTTTGTTTGTATTGTTGCTTTTGTGTCTTTGTACCTTTCTTCCTGCCTCCCTCTCCCTTCCTCTCCCTCCCCCCTTCCCCCTCCCCTCCCCACTCCCCTCCCCTCCTCCCTTCCCTTTGTCCCTCCCTTGCTTGCTTTCTTGCTTCCTTCCTTCCTTTGCTTCTTTCTTTCTTTGTTTATATGATTCATGGCCTTTGAAAATATATTGAATTGAAGAACTCATGATTCAGAAAGCTCCGCAAATGACTAGCCACTAAATTTGCACACGCTTATAGGAGAATAACAAACCTACTGAATTATTGTTTCCTGTCCCTGAGTAAGAACCTATGGAATCAAAGTCAGATTCTTTTGATTTTCACATACAAATCTCCTCTATCCATTCTTCTTACCCATGCCCTTTACGTTGAAGCCAACCATAGTGATTCTATTGGGTTATCTTGAATTTCAGGGAAATGGACATGCCTCATAAATAAGTTTAACATAAAAATAAATCAGTAAATAAAAGCATGAGGACACATTTACTTGATTGGTGACATGTGGCTCCTAGATTTCTGTGGGGTGTTCAGGTCCCAGTGGTTTCTACCAACTGCATGAAAGGTAATAATACAAAAATAATAGAAACTTCAAGAAGCTTTTCCAACAGTGATTTTCCAAGCATTCTGCTTTAATCTTTCTATCTCCTTTCACATCAGTATGCTTCAGAAGTCTGACCTGCAACACAACAAAAGCCAGTCAATATTGTCAAGCTCAGCAAATGGTTTTTGTATGCACAAAACAATTTGGGATTATTCTTCAGTGTTGGCTGCTAGCCATTTCATCATACAGTTTGGGCCTAATGTTCCTATTTAATTTACTCATTTCGTAAAGCACAGCCTCTGGGTAAAGAATTTTGTTTGATATCTCAGATGAGAAAAACTGCTTGCCTCAATAAGCCCTTCTATGCCCTTTATGTTATATTTCTAATGTAACATAGCAACCAACGCCAAAATCTTACTTCTTTAGGCTTTATGAGGCTACTCAACGAAGTTATTTCATATTCAGTGTCTAAATGTACTATTATTGCCATCTGGTTTTTCATATTAAATATATATATATATATATATATATTTGCATTTTTAGTAGGGTTTGCTTCATTCTTAAGCGATTCCTTATGTTTAAATCTCAGGAATGTTCATAAAGTTGAAGATAAAGTTTGTTGAAGGTTATTACAAAATTACTATAGAATTTGGTTGCTGCAAACAAACTCTTTGCAAAGTACCATTTGAAGGATTTTCTTTGATTTTTTTCAGCCTACATTGAGTATGAATCTAACATTTAACTTTTTAGTTAAATATCATATCATAGTAATTATGCCTACAGTGTTTCCTGTCTCTGGCAGGATGAAGATCAAAGTCAAATTCATTTTTTCAAAATGTATGTAACAGCTATAGTTGAGTCTTTGTTATTTTTCAGGTATACTATATTAAGAAGACAATTATTCTTTACCACTTAAAATTCATACTTTCTACTTCATTATCAAGATTACACCAATACTGCCATTTAAAAGACATTGTTGGTGTCAAAATTTGGATTCTAATGTACCTCTGCTTCTGGCTTATATTTTGCCTGTGCACTAAAATAGCCCATCTTAGTGTCTTTTGTCACTCTTATTGAACTTAGGTACAATGATGAGAAATCCAAGAACAGGTAGATGCGATTAGTATTTGAATATCCCACATATTGAAGTTTACAGAGATCGCCAACATATTAGGAAAGACAGTAGTCCTGTCTGCTTTGGACATGAATGTCTGTCCAACTGTGTTAATCATTTTGCTAATTGGCTAGGTACAATTAAATAGTGCTTTTATCAATATTCATTGATTCCATTGAAAAAGTAGTAATTAGGCTTGCTGGCTTAAAGTAAGGAGAAAAGGTTCAACTTTATTTATAGAAAGTTTAATTTTTCTCTAATTTGTGATCTTATGCTTTATGCCTCTTTGTAGGAGGATTCAAACTCAGGTCAAAGTGATTCAATTGAACAAAATTATAATTTAAGAAAGAGCATGAAGGAGTTGATATTCACTCTTGATTTCCAAGAGTTGTTGAGGGACTGATTTACAGTTATTACAATATAGCAGTATTTAATTTGTGTTAGTTTGGAATCTGGAGTTTGCTAGTTGCTGAAGTTTGACTTGTCATTAAAGACACCAATCCTGTGAACACTGTGTTATTATGCTGCACAGTAAATGTACCAGGGAGCAAAGTGCCTGGTTAGCACGGCAATTCCTTAAATCCCTGAATAGTCAGAAATAACCTGCTCAATAATACCAGCCCCCAGTCAACACCCTCTGGAGGCTTTTTCACATTAGTAGATGTGATCATTAATTTTAGCATGGAAAGTTTTTACCATTGTCTTATTTTTCATAAAGAGTAGTTGTTTCATGTGATTTGTGCTCCACAAACACAAAAGGAGAATATCCTGGAAACACAGAGTTGTGGCATCCTGAACAAAGACGCTGGAAATTTAGACTATTCATAGATAAAAATAACTTGGAGATACTTTATTATAAATCTGAAAACAAAACTTAAGCTGGGGAATGAGCTGCTCTTCCCTGGTGGCTATTGCTTTTCTTCCTTTCTGGGGTTACTTATTTGCAGTGGCGAGAACATCTCAGGGCATTTGAGCAGGTGTCAATAAAGTGGAATGGTCTATGTCAGGTTTGCCAGTTCTGATTGCTCACCAAAATAAACTCTCTTGAATCCTCAGAACAAATATAGATATAAACATTTCTTACTAATAGAACTTAATTTCAATAGATTTGTCTAGTCCTTTTTCTTTTAATGTTTACTTAGACAAAAGAATGAGTCAATCCAAAAGCCATTTAAAGCCCAGATGTTGATTTTCCAGATTTTTACTATATAAACAAGAGGTATTTCTAAAGAGGTGGTAGAGGAGACATCTTCATAGTCTTTAAGAATCCCAGCACTTTGGAAGGCTGAGGCAAGTGGATCATCAGAGGTCAGGAGTTTGAGACCAGCCTGACTAACTTGGTGGAACCCCATCTCTACTAGAAAAAGACCAAAAATTAGCTGGGCATGGAGGCACATGTCTGTAATCTCCGCTACTCAGAAGACTGAAAAAGGAGAATTGCTTGAACCTGGGAGGTGGAGGTTGCAGTGAGCCAAGATTTTGCCATTGCACTCCAGCCTGGGCAACAAGAGTGAAACTCCTTCTCAAAAAAAAAAAAAAAAAAAAAATCTATTCTCAGAAATGAGCTTAAGATAGCAAAAGCTAAACAAAAGCCCCAAAACTTCATAGGAAAACTCTCCAGTTGCGTTTTAAGATGAAACTTACCTACTGGCTAGACGCATTCAGGATGAAGAGCGTGCTGATGTATTTCAGACACCTAGACCTTTCAGACTGGCTGCCTGACATGAAAATCCCCACTCTCTGGATGGTGGATGACAAAAGAGTACCCCGGAAGATTACAAGGTCAAGCTCCGAAAGACATAAAACAAGATGGGAGGGAAACCTCCTCTGGTTTTTGTTCAGAGACCTGAAGCACTGTTTGTAACTGAGCAGTCTTGCAGGGCCAGTTTGAACAGCAGGCTTACAGGGGACCTAGGCTAGTGTTCTATCCTATGGAACCCTCCTCTTTATAACAGAATGGCACAGACAGACAACTTCATAGCACTCAGTACGCCAGGTTTGCGCTATGACCTGGGACTTGTCACCCAAATCCCTTTTCCCATTAATGAAAACCTTGCAGAGGAGACAAACTGATTTTTACTGTTATTTCAGTGGTTTGCATGGAGAGAGCGAGGGCAGAAGCCTGGCTAATAAGAAATTCTTAGTCTTTTGCTGACTTGCCAGGTTTCTGGCTTCTTTTTCTCTGACCAGCTTTGGTGACCTGCTCACTGTACCATAGCTCTGGGGGCCAACAGCATTATAAGAGAACATCGTCTTTCTCCATTTTATGGAACCATAGGCAAAAGCCTCTCATTTTTCAACATGCCACCCAATGGGCTGCATGGTAGAATGAGGTGTTGAATTAAACAAAAAGGAAAAACGGATCAGGATGTGAGCAAGGCAAACTCTGGACCCATGTGTTATCAATTCTCTCCTTACAGAGATAGTACCCTGAGTTGGTGGGCTCGCATGCTCAAACAAAGAGATGGCAGAAAAGTTCATAGGCTTCCCTTCCCCACAAAGTGTGGCAACGAGAGGGAAAGTCCCTAGAAGACCTAAAAAGATCACAGAGTCCTATCATCTGAACTAAGTAGCTATTTCAATCCATCCTGCATGCATGTCTGTTCAGGCTGTGCCAACTGACCAGTCCCACACAGATGTCTATTCTGGTTGAGTCTGAAGTCAATGAAAAGTGAACGAAGAGAAGGCTGAAGGAAGAAGAAAAAAGAAAGACAAAATAAATATGGGACAGGATAAAAAGAAATGCATTGTTTGCATGTTGGGGCTCGGTGAGGAGTGTCTGAGAGGCTAGAGGAAAACTCTCCAGTTGCCAAGAGAGTCAAAGATCTAGGCAGCTGCCTGTCGGCCACAAAGCATGTATATCTGGCAGTTCTGCTGGTTCATAAGCCTCCCCCTTCTTCGGACATGGGGGAGAAAAATGCTCCCCATGTCCTGTGGTCCTGCCAGGGTCACCAGAGAATCTGTTACAGACCACAGGCTCTTTGGCTCTCCATGTAATGGAAATTAACATGAGGCCAAGCAGATTTCCCAGACAAGGCTTTTATTTCAGGTCTTGTGCTCAATCACAAGAAGATGAGGCACAAAGCTCTTCCAACTGACTTTCTGGGGAAAAAAAAGCTATTTTTTTTTTAAATTTAAGCACAAGAATTGACATCAGGGGTAGGGTTTGCAGGCTGGGCTGGGCAAAGCATGGGAGGGGTAGGGTGTGCAGGACAGCATATCTGGCTATGATGGTTATTTTGAGTAATGGGACACCTGGTGGTCTGGCTTATGGCAGTAAGGCCGTAACCAATTGTCCAGGATTCCTTCCCAAGGCAGGACACTACAACCTTGGTTCAATTTTGGATCTCCTAAGGCCAGTGTCACAGGTGATCAGTGACTATCCAGGCCAGTGGTGTGGGTGTAGAAAGGCAGATTTATTAGAGAAAGTATGAAAATATGTTGTAAGGGAGCAATGGGCAGGTCAGTAAGAGAGAAGCTGACTACAAAGAGACAAAGGCATGCTGGGGATTTTATAGAATGGTGCATGTGCTCAAGAGTCCTCTGTGCAGTACTGATAACACTAAGGTTGCAGTGAGCTAAGCTAACTTGCATTTTTCTATCAGCTGAGGGTCTGGTGATAGGTATAGGAAGATTGTGAGCTATTTGAGCAAGAGTGTTATGTATCCTGGACCATGAAGAAAAGCAGACTTATAACTTACCTGCTTTCTCTTTTTGCATTCCCTTCATCCTGCCAGCCTTCCCCCACCACTCCCCCATTTGGGACTCAACAGCCAGTTTCTGCAATTCTTTAAGTAAAAAGCATGGTTAAACATTATGAGAGCACATAAAAAAATGGCTATTTTCTTTGTCTGACTAAAGCCTTGGTGTTAGTGGGTACAGTATCAGTAAGGTACTAATGTGGGTTTGTGAAAAGAAGAAGGAAAAAAATGATATGTAAAGGAGGAGCTGCATTCCACTCCTATTCTATCTCATGGGCTCTCTTCTTCATGTCCCCTTTGCTCTCTCAGCCTTTAATACTACTATGTTATAAAGCAATTTTGAACTTATAAGTAAATAGACAAGTCATGAGTAAAGGGAAAAGTAAATATGGTACATGGGACTTTGTGGCTAATAGGAAATAAATTGTAAGTTTTAGTTTTCTTAGTAATTTAGATGCCAAAATCATAGGTTATTAATTTTTACCAATCCATTTAATAGTATTTTTTTAAGAGAACACTTTAAACATTTTTGAAACACAATTTTTGAGCAAAAGTAGCCATGCCTAAGACAGAAGCTACATATGATGATAATTCTTTTCTGTTGTTCTTTCTGGATGCTAATTTACTACCATAATTCTGTTTTGAAATTGCTCTTAAAATCTCAAATTTTTAGTTTCCACTAGCTAACTTGGAGAATCACACCTTTTCTTCTTAACTTCTCTCTTAATCCTTCCTATAAAGTTCCTTATTTTTATTTTATTTTTATCATTCTTAAGTCTACCTTGTCAGTTTATAGATAAATTTTATGCTTTATATTATCAGAAAAATATAATGTAATACCTGGAATTGATATATTCCAGACAGATAGCTCGTCTGGTCTATTTTCCAGATCAAAAAAACTAATAATGGATGTTATCTTGCCCAAACTGACAGAGTTATTTAATGAAGAAACAGAGTAAAACCAAGTCTTCTATTTCTAATCCAAAGCTTGTTCTACCACACTATATTAATTTTTTTCCTGCCATTAATAGGCTACAGCAGATAGTCAGTCTGCTGTATCAATTATTCAAATACTTCATGCATCTATTGAACATCTATTATGCACTAGGAATGTGCACTCTGTATTTGTGCCACATACTTTAATTTTTGGACATGGATAATAAACACTATTCTAATTCTTATTTTTATAAATAAACAATTTTATACAATTAAATTAACCAGCTCAAGGTCACTATAATTATTGAGTGAATTGTTTACAATACAATAAATGGTACAAAGGAATCACTATCTGTTTTCTTCACGTATCTTTTAAATTACTTTTAGGTAGAATCAGAAAAGTAATCTAAGTCTGTTCTCACATTGCTGTAAAGAAATGCCTGAGACTGGGTAATTTATAAAGAAAAGAGGTTTAATTGGCTCACGATTCCACAGGCTGTACAAGAAGCATGATGCTGGCATCTGCTTGGCTTCTGAGAAGGCCTCAGGAAGCTTCCAATCATAGTAGAAAGTGAAGGGGGAGCCATTAAGTCTTGTCTTATACAGCAGGAGCAGAAGCAAGAGTAAGAGTGAAGGGGGAGGGGCTACACACTTCTAAATAACCAGATATTGTGGGACTCACTCACTATCATAACAGCACCAAGGGGATGTTGCTAAACCATCATGAGAAATTTGCCCCAAAGATCCAATCATCTCCCACCAGGCCCACTTCCAACATTGGGAACTACAATTCAACATGAGTTTTGGTGGGGACATAGATCCAACCCAAAATATAAAAGAACTCATATATATATATATATATGTATGTAAATAGATACTTTTCCTTTTACTCACTAGTTGTCTATTTACATATATATGTAAATTATATGTATATTATGTGTAATAACCATATATATATATATGGTCTTATGTATATGGTTAGCCTTGCTCAAAATTATACTCTCAAAGATATAGCAATCTATAGTGACTCTTAGTGTTATTCTGCTTCTTGGCTATCCACAAATGCAACACATTATCATCAGTAACAATTTTCATTACACAAAGAGGTTCTTAAGTGGGACCTCCACCTGTGCTTTAGAAGTTTTAGGATATCTACACAGCTTAAAAAGTACCTCCTACAAAAATATTTAGTTCCTCAACATTTTTTCCCCATATTATTTTACAATCGCTGAGGAGAAGGGAATTGGCAAGAACATTGTATATCTGACATTTTAATCTTTTGGGGGCTTTTAAAAGTGCCAATTTTCTTCTCAGTTCTGCAGACTGAGAACGTGATTAATGTGCTTTCTACCATTGTATTCATGTGGAAAATATTCCATTACAGCACAATCTTTTGAATACTTTTTGTATTAATACAGTTTTTGCTAGTACTCTTTAGTACTCAGGTGTTAACTAGTGAACATTGCTAGTTAATGTTCACTAGTTAAGAGGCATTGCTTTTTTTTAACTAAAAAACATAAATGGAGTCTTAATTATGTACTCATGCAAATAAAATTTTTCATAAATTGTTAAGTAGTGCACTTCATGTGTGATAATCTTATATTTCCCATGAGGAACTTTAAGATAAAGGAAAAACATAGTATGTAAATGACAAACCTGACAGGGCTTTGGGAATTGAAGTGAGGTGAAACTCAAGGACAAGGAGGAAAGAAAAAATACTTTAAAAACATAAAAGAAAAGAAAGAATAAAATATTAGGAATAGAGTTGTGAGATAAACTAGATGACCAGGGACATCAACTTCTGCCTTAGTATACACATAGGTTTCAAAGAGCTAAGGCCAAACATGGCCAGAAAAGTCTGTGATCCCCTTGGTTTGGAGCAAGATTTAGATTGAGACAATCTAGTGTCCTGTATATATTCCTGTAAGAAAAGTACTTTAAAGTACTTACATTTGTTTGTTTGTTTTTCTTTAAACCAAAGACCTACTTGGCTGATTCAATACCTAGGTGAAGCTTGGTTTAATTAAAAGTGTCCAACCTGTGGTAGGGGAGAATCACATCTTCAAGACCAATAGGGAATTTCAGAGAGCAATCTATATTTCCCAAGGATTTAGAAGGCTATGATTAGAAGATTTGTTTCCCAGAGACAGATAAACAGAGAAGAAGCAAACGGAGGACATGAAAATAGAACCTTCTCTGCTTGACTTTTAAAAAATAGTTAAAACATTTACCTGGGTTGGCCAGATTTGTTGACAGTGAGCTAAATGTATGCGAGGCTAAATAGAAGTTCTACAAATTTGGATTGTTTGCAATATTTGGTTATTAGCTGCAATAAACATTTTTATACCTGTGTTTTGGTGAAGAAATGTACTGAATATTTACCTAAGAATGAAATTGTTAGGCTCCATTAAAGAAATGCTATGATATTTAAAACCTCACCATTATGCAATATATCCATATAACAAAGCTGCACATGTACTCCCTGAATCTAAAATAAAATAAAATAAAATAAAATAATAAAACACATTGACTCCATTAGTTCATGTGTTTAGGCTACTATGCCTTAGGCTACCTTGTCTTATTGTTTTCACATTTTACTTCTACATATATTTAAAATTCCATGTTATTATCATTTTCTAGGTGTTTATATTAGTCACATTTACCCTTCCTATTGCATGTTATTCTGTCTTACATTTTCATATTTCCGGAGGAGTTCATTTTCTTTCTGCCTATAGACTGCTTTTAGATTATCTTTCAGTGGAAGTCTGCTAAGAAAAAGTTCTTTCAGTTTTTGTCTAAAAATGGGTTTTTGCACCATCATTTTGGAATAATATATTCTCTAGTTGTAGAATTCGATGTTGGCAGTTGTTTTCTTTTAAAACTTTAAAGATGTCATTTCATTGTCTTTTATCTTTCACCATTTCTTCACAGGTTAGCTGTCAAACATGTTGATGCTTTTTTTCCCCAGAGTTAAGTGTCTTGTTTTCTGCATGTTTTTCAGTGAATAGCAGGAAATCAGCAAGTATAAAGAAGACAGTAAGTAGAGGAGAGTCTGACATATTTAAGAAATGTAAGAAGAAAATGGTGATTGTGAGTGAGGAGGGAAGTAGCTGAGAGGAGTCTGGAGAGGATAAAAGGGATCACAGTATGCAGGACCTCAACAATACATAGTAGGGAGCTTGTGCTGTATTCAAATTCATTGACATGAGTAATAGGACCTAATTTATATTTCAAGAATATCATACTTGCTGTTGTGTGAAGAATGGGTGGTGGAGTAGTGTAAGACCAGAAGAGAAAAACAATTGAAGAATTTTAGAATGTGTCGACCCAGTTTGAGAGTGGCAGAGATGGGGATGGAGGCCTGCACAAATTCAAGTCTGTTTTAATGTGAGAATTGACAGATCTTAAACAAGTGCTTGGATATGGGGCTTGTAAGAAAGAGATGAATTAAATTTTGATTCTGGGTTTTGGTTTGGTCATCCAAGTGGATGATGGTACCATTTACTGAGATATGTAAGGTTGAAGGAAGCAGGATTATGAGCGAGGTAAAGATCAATAGTTCCCTTTGCAGAACGTGAAGTTTTAGATACATCTTTGGCATTTAGGGAGAGATATTTAAAAATATCTAATTTGTTGCTTAATATTGAAATCAAGTCCAGAGTTACAGATGGATTGGAACTGAAGTATGCCTACTGGTATGCTAAAGAGAAGAAGGAAATAATCTCTGTATACATTGGGAGCCCATTTTCAATTTTTTAAATGTAGCATAAATAAAACCTTTTGAAGAAAATATTTAACTTTTTCATTTATTGGGTACTTATGCAGACATTAAAAATTCAACAGGTATTGCTAGAGAATTTAAGAATTGAGAAGACTTTTGGATTATTTTTTACTACCATTATAATTTTAGTTTGGTTTTCATTGGTGTCTTAGTCTGTGGATAATGAGTTTTCTTCTTCTCCCAATATTGTTGTTAAATAAATTAATACAAAAAATTCTGAGCTGTAAAGGATTAATTTTGTAGATGTCTAGGCCAAAAAGTACATTTGAGACATTCACCATTCCTTAGAAAGTCATATTGAACAGGTAAGTAATTTAGAATATTTGATTATATCTAATTTTATGAGAGAAAAAAGTCTATGCAATGAGAGTTTGGTGAAAGAGTGCCATGAATCTGATGATATGGGAAAAAAATTAGTTACCACATTCAGCTATGTTTATATGTCTCATAGGGTTTTTTTGATGACTACTCAAACTCAGTATCTAGTTTGTGACAGATTGTATTTATCAATTTTATCAGCTCTTCAGCAAATTTAATTCAATAATTTTTTGTAAATTACAGATACAGTGAAAATCTCCTGGTTTATTTAACTCTTGACTTATTTTTAAAATATTTAAAAATAGAGGTTTGAAACTTCTTTTGGATGCGTATATGACTCATAGTGCTTCTTTTTTTTAATATAAATTCAGGTAGTTGAGGCATTTGTGAGGTAGAAGTCAGAATTAATTGTCTCTTTAAAATGTGAGATTCTTGGTTTTGGTATAGTCATTACTTATGTTGTAAACTTCAGTTAGAAATTTAGACTAAATAGTGTTTGTGGTTGGTAAATGGTTAGGACTCTAAAGAGAGATTTATAGACAAGGTTGCATACAGATATTATCAGTGAGAGATGGTAAAATAAAGTGATTACATTTCTCAAGTGATTTACCCTGTTATAGATGCCCTGTGTTGATAAAATTAAATAATTTGTTTGTAAAAGCAAAGTTATTCCCTATAGAATACATTGTGATACATTAATTAGAACAATGTAGAAATACCCTGAGATTTCAGCTGGGAATGGTGATCCTTTCCAATAAAAATTTTAAATTCAAGAACTCCGACCTATGTTTGAATACCTTTACTAGATGTGCAAGCCTTATAAATGTACTTGATTTCTCTCTGAGTAAAACAAGAATAATAATAAGTGGCTTGGCATGGTGGCTCACGCCTGTAATCCCAGCACTTTGGGAGGCAGAGGCAGATGGATCACCTGAAGTCAGGAGTTTGAGACCAGCTTGGCCAACATGGTGAAACCCCATCTCTACTAAAAATACAAAATTAGCTGAGTCTGGTGGTGCACGCCTGTAATCCCAGGTACTCTGGAGGCTGACTCAGAAGAATCACTTGAACCCAGGAGGCAAAGGTTGCAATGAGCCAAGATTGCGTCATTGCCCTCCAGCCTGGGTGACAAGAGTGAAACTCCATTAAAAAAAAAGAAGAAAAAGAAGAGGAAAAATAAGTATCTCCCTAGATTTTTGTGAGGATTATAAGAAATATATATAATATATTAAGCACCGTACTAGGCACATCCACTAAAGGAATTTAATATGATCACAAATGACAAATTTAGAACCCAGTAAATAATTAAAATTTATTTCTATTAAGAATTTTATTTTACTTGCTGAGTAGCAAAAATTGCTCGGTAAATAGTTACTGAAATCTTCCTATGTACTTAGCACCTACATAGGAGTTAGAGCACACAAAAATTAATTAAGATCTGAGGGGAGGATTCTGGGAGGAAGGCAGTGTAGGAAGCACCAGTACTCTGTCTTCTCACCTAGACAATAATTGAAGTGGCAAAATCTGTCTATTGTAAGTGTTTTTGGAATTCTAGAGCCTATAAAAGGCTTTCAACTCACAGAAAAAAACTTGCATGCAAATTGATGTTAATTTCAGTCAATTTCAGTGCTTAGCACAGTAGTAACTACTCATCTCCCAACCCATGCCATATGGCAGGAAGCTGTTCATTAATTCCTGGGGAAACTTAATGCAGCTTGGAGGAGCCATCTTGGGCAAAAGAACCTTGTCTTCCAAATAATGGGGATCTGTGTCCTGATAGCTGATGGCTGCTTGTTATCACAGAACTATAAACAAAGAGGCTGTTGTTTTTCTACCTTCCATCATGGTTACATGCCTCTCATCTTCCAGCTAAAGTTAAATCCAGAGGATTTAAAAGACTGGCATCCTTTCTCCTTCCCTTCATTTTTATTTTCCCCTTTTTGGGAGCCAGCTATTAAAGACAAGAACATTTAAAAACAACCACATATGAAGAGAAATTAAAGTCACTGTGCATGTCAAAAGAAAGGTGTAAGCTAAGAAAAGACTCAAGAACACTATAGTTAACACATTAGTTTGATTCTCAGCAAAAAAAAAAAAAAAAAAACACTTTACAACAATCAAAACAAAACAACACACACACAGATGCACTCACATCCAGCAAATCCTTGAGGTTGGTGAAAAATCTGATATCTAGAATTATCATAGTAATAAATTCAAATGTCTGGTTTTTAACAGAAAATCACAAGGCATACAAAGAAACAGGAAATTGTGGCCCATTCAATGAAAAACAAACTAACAGTAATTGTCAGTGAAAGGGGCCAGATGATAGATCTATTAGATAAAAACTTCGAAATAATTATCTTAAACACATTGAAAGCCAGACATGGAGAAAATCAAGAAAATAATAATGATAACAAAGTTAAAACACCAATAAAGGAATAAAAAACTGAAAAAAAGCCACAAGAAATTCTGGAGATAAAAAATGCAATAACTAAAATGATGAAAAAGTCAGTAGAAGGATTGAAATGAATATTTGAGCAGGCAGAAGACTCAGTCAACTTGAACATAGGACAATAGATATTATTGAATCCAAGGAACAGAAAGAAAAAAGATTAAGGAAAACCGAAGAGACTGTAAGGGACTTGTTGAGCACTATCAATTAGAACAACATGTACATGATGCGAGTCTCAGAAGAAAAAGTTAGAGAAAGTGGAGGAGAGAACATTTGAGGAAATAATGTCTAAAAGCTTGCCAAAATTGATGAAAGATATAAACATCCAAGAAATTCAACAAACTCAAATGAGTACAAACTTAAAAAGAACCATATTGAGACACATTTTGATCAAATTATCAAAAGCCAAAGCCAAATAGAGCATTTTAAAAGTAGCAAGACAGAAGTAACTTGTCACATAAAAAGACTACTCAATAGAATTTTCAATAAATTTCTCATCAGAAATTTTAATGATCAGAAGGCAGTGGGCTGATATATTCCAATTGCTAAAAGGAATAACAAAAAAAACAAAAACTGTCTACCAAGAATCCTATGTCTGGCAAAACTGTCCTCCAAAAGTGAGGGCGAATACAACCATTCCTAGATAAACAAAGGCTGAGTGAGTTTCTTACTAGTAGGCCTACTCTGCTCTGAAAGAAATGCTAAAAGAAATCTTCCATGTTGAAAGGAAAGGACACTAGACAGTAACTGGCATTCATATGAAAAAACAAAGATCTCAGTAAAGGTAAATACGTGGACAATTATATAATCTAGTATTGTAAAAATGGTTTGTGACTCATTTTTTTGTTTTCTATATGACTTAAACGACTAATACTTTTCCTTAAAAAAGCATTAGTCAAAAAGCTACTGTTATTTAAAAAATTGTATGTAACTTCACAGTTTGTTTTTATAGTTTAAGAAATTAAAATGATTGGTTTATTGTTTTCAAACACATAATGTATAAAGATGTAATTTTGTGACATTAGTAATAAAGTAGGTACAGAGATGTAAGGTAACAGAGTTTTTATATGATAATGAAGTTAAGCTGATATAATTCAAATTAGAATGTTATAACTTCAGGATGTTGAATGTAGCACTCATAATGACCACAAATAAATACCAATAGAATACACACATGAATAAATGGGAAAGGAATTTAAATGTTTTGCTAGAAAAAAATTAACTAAACACAAAATAAAACAGTAATGCAGAAACTGGCGACAAAGCTGAAAGCCATGTAGAAAACAAATATAAAAATGATATAAATTAAGTCATTCGTTTTCAGCAAGGCTTGAAAAAGAAGAAAATTCTGACATATGCTAAGTGATATAAGCCAGTTGCAAATGCTAAATATGGTATGATTCTACTTATGTGAGCTACTGACAATCACAAAAACCAGAGACAGAAAGTAGACTAGTGGTTGTCAAAGGATGGTGGAATGGGGATTTATTATTTAATATATATAATGTTTCACTTTGGCAAGATAAAAAGCATTCTGGAGATGGATGGGTGGTGATGTTTGCACATTATGAATGTAATTAATATCAGTGAGCTGTATATTTAAAGATGATTAAGATGGTAAATTTTATGTATATTTTGCCACAATTGAAAATTAAAAAAAATTTTAAAAGATTTTTGAGAATGCCTCTTCAATTAAATTCAAAATGAGTTGTAATCTTGTGGTTTCCTTTTAAAATTGTATATAATTTGAAAAAAATGATTACTTTTGAATTTTAAAAGATATATTATTGTCTTATAACTTCAAGTTCTAAGACAATTAACACATATGATTTCTATTATCAACATTGGTAAGTGATAATTGCTAATCTCCTCTAAACTAACATCATACTTCTTAAAAAGTTAGAATAGAGCTATTATTTTTTCTTGCACATTAACATGTTTTTGAGATTTTAAATAATAAATTTCTCTACATCTTTGCAAAATAACATTTATTAATGAATCCCATGCTCAGTACATCTCAAAAGGCTGATAGAAATATTTTTAATAAAATATTTTTTTTTCAAAGTAGATATGCCTATAAGAATATGTTGAGCCTGTAAATATCATCTATTATGAGAATACAAGTTGAAAATAAATTTTAAGAATCTTCAGTATAATAAATAATGATTCAATTTTTTTCTAATTTTAAGTATCAAATACTAATCTATCTTTTCACTAAGAAACCAAAACCTAAAAATTAAATAAAATGGATGTGTTGCAATAAATGATAGTTTACTGCTGTAAATCTTATTTTAAGGACTAGTAAATCTTTGTGCCTAAGACTACTTCATGATTGCAGAGGAACAATCTCGATACATCAGAGTTCATCTATAATCCTTTCAGGGAAGCAAAACCATGACACTGAAAGAAAACAAGAATAATTTAAATGAAGTTCTCAGATTATATTATGTTACAAATGAGAGAACTTGTTCTATTTTTTTGTTTCTGCTTTTCTTTGGATACATTGTAATCAAGTCAAAGACTATCTGTAGAAGAGATGTCAAATATCCATATTTTAATAATGATGGCTGCTGTCTAATTTCAATTTAGAAATGTGCATTTGAGGACTAATAAAAGTGAAGATGGAAAATGCCCAAATGAGACAGACATAATGATGAGACTTTTTAAAGAAATGTGGTACATTGTTTTGATTAGTCAGCCTCAAATAGAAACACTGTGTTTTGTATTGTAAGAGAAATTATCGATTTTGTAGCACATATAGGACTTTTGGAAATGTTGTTTAATATGCTACTAATTTCTGTTCAGCATTGTAAACATAACACTCGGCCATTATTTTTTACGTTATTTACTACTTTCTAATTTGATTTATGTCTGTTCTTTCCTGCTTTTAGTCATGTGTGTTAATTGTGTCATATATTTAATTTACTTGGATGGCATCTTTATATTTTATTTAAATTAAGAATTTAAATATTACTGATGTAACTTGCAGCCTCATGAATACATAATACTTTTTTAGAAGCTTAAAAATGTATTATATTAAGGAATTTATTTTCTTTTAAACAAACTTAAGATGGACTACAAATTAAATATTAATAAAAATATAGCAATGAATATATATATTTTTTCTATAATTGAACAGAATTGAAATACATAATTATGTATATAATTTATATTACTTAGATAATGTAAATTTAAATGATTTTGATATGGTTCTGTATACAATTTAGGATAGACTAAATTTTCACCAAATTGCCAGGTGATTTCTAGTTGACTCTGTGATTTTAACTTGAATATTTCTTATAATTCTATGCCTAGAACTGTGCCAGTTAAATAGTAATAATAAACATCGTTAATTGAGGGCATGTTACTTAACCACACTTGTGCTCAGTGCTTTGTATAAAGCTTTTTATTTTGATGTAGTTCAACCAATGTTTGTTTAAAAAATTAATCTCATTTTTGTGGCTTACTGTTGAACTTCATAATAACAGTTTTTGGGAGTCTGAGATACATATGTTTTTTCCTAAGTTCTTTTAATTTCCTCTTGCAAGAAAAACTTTGTCAAAAATTAGTCTCAATTTCAGTTTCATTATTGGAAAGTTTTATTTTTCTTCCCATTATAGATCACCACACATATTTTTACTATTTCTATATATTAGTTGCTGACTGATCATTTTAGTCATTTTAGCTTGAAAAATACTTTATATTATATTACTCCATTTTTATACTCATATAAAGAACTGCTCAAGACTGGGTAATTATAAAGGGAAGAGGTTTAGTGAACTGACAATTCAGCATGGCTGGGGAGGGCTCAGGAAACTTACCATCATAGAAGAAGGTGAAGGGGAGCGAGGAACCTTCTTCACAAGGTGGTGGAAGAAGTGCTAAGTGAAGGGGGAAGATCCCCTTATAAAGCCATCAGAATTTGTGAGAACCCACTCACTGTCATGAGAACAGCATGGGGGAAACCACCCCATGATTCAGTTACCTCCACCTGGTCTCTCTCTTAACATGTGGCACTTATGGGGATTACAATACAAGATGAGATTTGGTTGGGGACAAAGAGCCAAACCATGTCAGTAGTCAAGGGTATCCTTTATAATGGTTCTCGAACTTTAATGTGCCTGGGTTAACTGGAGGGCTTGCTAAAACCCAGATGACTTGGTCCTAACCCGAGGGTTTATGATTTAGCAGGTTTGAGGTGAAATCTTCAATTTCTCAGGTGGATCTGATGCTACTGGTCTGAGTTCCACACTTTGAGAACCACTGTCATATTAGTAACTAAAGTGAATGTTGAGGGAGGGTTACAATATCCTTTAGCAATGAATTTTATTTCAATATTTTTCTTTGTAATATAGCTAAGTCATAGTCATATATAGTTTTAAAATATTAGGGACTTAAATGTTATAAGCCATTTACATGTATCAGCTCATCTATTCCTCACTACAACACTGAGATAGGCATTATAGTTAGTATAAATGAGGAAACTAGGGCACAGACAGGTTAAGTAAATTGCCCAACTTTACACTAATCAGAATGGAACCAGGAATCCAACTCAGGCAGCCTGGCTCCAGAAACCATGCTGTAAACCATTACACTAATGATATGGAATTATCATAGCATATGAACTAAGAGAAGACAGGCTCTGCATTATGCTTTCTCATATCTGTTGTTAGCACAGTGGTTGGCAAAGAATGGGTTGTACTTTAACTTTCTCCTCATATAATGCATTGGGATCTAATATGATTTTGCTGTGGCCCCACCCAAATCTCATATCAAATTATAATTCCCAGTGTTTGCAAGGGGGAAGAGGGACTTGGTGGAAGGTGATTGGGTCATGAAGACAAAATTTTCCCTTGCTGTTCTTGTGACAATGAGTGAGTTCTCATGAAATCTGGTGGTTTAAAAGTATGCAGCTTTTCCCCCTTCGCTCTCTCTCTCTCTCCTGCTGTTTACTGTACAGCCTGTAGAACCATCAGTCAATTAAACCTCCATAAATTACCCAGTCTCAGGTAGTTTCTTATAGCAATGTGACAATGGCAAATTGATACCAGAAAAGTGGGACACTGCTATAAAGATAACCTGAAAATGTGCAAGTGACTTTAGAACTGGGTAATGGGCAAAGGTGGGAACAGTTTGGAAGGCTTAGAAGAAGATAGGAAGATGAGGGAAAGTTTGGAACTTCCTAGAGACTTGTTGAATGATTATGACAAACATGTGATAGTGATATGGATGGTGAAATCCAGGCTGAAGTGGTCTCAGATGGAGATGAGGAGCTCATTGGGAACTAGAGTAAAGGTCACTGTTGCTATGCTTTAGCAAAGAGACTGGCAGCATTGTATCCCTGCTGTAGAGATCTGTGGAACTTTGAACTTGAGAGAGATGATTTAGAGTATGTCAGAAGAAATGTCTAATCAGCAACGTGCTCAAGGTGTAGCCTGGCTGCTTCTAAAAGCATATGGTCATTTGCATAAACAAAGAAATGATCTGAAATTAGAACTTATATTTAAAAGGGAAGCAGAACATAAATTTTAGAAAATTTGTAGCCCAACCACGTGGTAGAAAAGAAAAACCTTTTTCTGGGGAGGAATACAAGAACCTAATCCCAGAACCTATGAATATATTACTGTATATGACAAAGAGGAATTGGGGTTGTAGATGGATTTAAGGTTGTGAGTCAGCTGACTCTAAAATAGAGAGATCATCCCAGATTAACATAGTGAGCCCAGAGTAATCACAGGGGTCCTGACGTGTGGAAGAGGGAGGTGGAGAGCTGGTGTCTGAGCAAGTTGATGTGAGAAGGACTCATCCTGCCATTGCTGGCTTTGAAGATGGACAGATAGTGAGTCAAGGAATGCATGAAACTTTTAGAAGCTGGAAAAGGCAAGAAAATGCATTCTCCCCTGGACCCTCCAGAAAGGACCTCAACCTTGCCAACACCTTGATTTCAGCACAGTGACACCTATGAAGGGCTTCTGGCCTCCAGAACTATAGGGTAATACATTTGTGTTGGTTTAAGCCATTAAATTTCTGATGATTTACTACAGCAGCAAATAGAAAACTAACACAGTCGATGTCTATAGATTTCTTTAATGTGGACTAGCACTTTAATGACAACCTGATTTTGGGGAAAGGAAGGAAAGGAAAGGACCTGGATGGGGGACCTGCCGTGTGGCTGCATTGTACCAGACCCTGAGCCATTTACCTCCCTTGGTCCCCCAGCCTGCCCAGTGAGGTGGGTGTGGCAGCACCCACTTGCAGCTGATGGCTCTGAGAATGCCCAAGAGGCTAGGGTGCTTGTCTAAGGCCTCAGCTGGGAAAATGGCAGGGCCAGGACTGGAGCCAGGTTTGCAGCCAGGTTTGTTTGCCTCCGGAATGGCAAATTTTTTATGCAGAAATTTGCTTAAGTAAAGAGCCAAATGTTAATAGCCCAGACAATGGGAAAAATGCCTCCAGGGGCATTTCAGAGACCTTCCTAGCTGTCCCTTTTATCACAGGCCTGGAGGCCCAAGAAGGAAAAATGGTTTCATGGGCCAGGCCCAGGGCCCCACTCCTCTGTGCAGCCTTAGGACATGGTGCCCTGTGTTTCAGTGACTCCAGGTCCAGCCGTAGCTAAAAGAAGCCAAGGTACAGCTCAGGCTGTTGCTTCTGAGGGTGCAAGCCCCAAGCCTTGGTGGCTTCCATTGTGGTGTTGGGCCTGTGGGTGCACAGAAGGCAAGAGTTGAGGTTTGGGAGACTGTCTAGAATTCTGAGGATGTATGAGAACTCCTGGAAGTCCAGACAGAAGTCTGCTGCTGGGGCAGAGCCTTCATGGAGAACCTCTACTAGGGTAGTGCAGAGGGGAAAGGTAGGGTGGAGCCCCTTCTCAGAGCCCCCGTTAGGGCACTGCCTTGTGGAACTGTGAGAAGAGGGCCACTGTCTTTCAGAGCCCAAAATAGTAGATCCACTGACAGCTTGCACCATGCACCTACAAAAGCTACAGACACTCAATGCCAAAAAATGAAAGCAGCCATGGGGGCTCTACCCTGAAGATCCACAGGGAAAGAGATGCCCAAGGCCTTGGGAGCCCACCCCTTGCATCAGTGTGGCCTAGATGTGAGACATGGAGTCAAAGGAGATTATTCTGGGGCTTTAAGATTTAATGACAGCCCGGCTGGGTTTTGGATTTATATGGGGCCTATAGCCCCTTTGTTTTTGCCCTTTTCTCCCTTTTGGAATGGGAGCACTTACCCAGTGCCTGTACTCTCATTGTATTTTGGAAGTAACTAACTTGATTTTGATATTACAGGCTCATAGGCAGAAGGGACTTGCCTTGTCTCAGATGAGACTTTCAACTTGCACTTTTGAGTTATTGCTGGAAGGAGTTAAGACTTTGAAAGACTGTTGGGAAGGCTTGATTGGTTTTAAAATATGAGAAGGACATGAGACTTGAGAGGGGCTGGGACAGAATGATATGGTTTGGCTCTGTGTCCCACCCACATCTCATGTTGAATTGTAATTCCCGCTGCTGGGGAAGTGACCTTGTGGAAGGTGATTGAATAATGGGGACAGATTTCCCTCTTGCTGTTCTCATAATAGTGAGTGAATTCTCACGGAGGTCTGGTAGTTTAAGAGTGTGAAGCACTTCCCTCTTTGCATTCTCTCTCCTGCTCTGTCATGTGAAGATTGTGTCTGCTTCCCTTGTGCCTTCTGCCATGGTTGTAAGTTTCCCAAGGCCTTATAGCCATACGTACTGTATAGCATGCAGAACTGTGAGTTAATTTAACCTCTATTCTTCATAAATTACTCAGTTTCAGGTAGTTATTTATAGCAGTGTAAGAATGGACTAGTACAGGATCACAGTCCTGTGAATCTAATTTACCACATGGGTGGAGATGAATGTTTTGATTGTGGTAATTGTTACACTGTATATGTGTGTGTGCATATATAATCTTATATATATTTAATTCAGATGTATGTCTTAAATATATGCAATCTTTATTTGTCAACTAAATATTTCAAAATTTAAAAAACGGAAATTGAGAGACTCAAAGAGCTTGCTTAAAGAGTAAAATTTACATATTTAATACATACTGGAAACAAAATGTAAGTAAAATTTATGTGATTACAGATTCCACTTTTTTCCCTATACGTTGCTTTCTGCAGTAGAAAGAATGGACACGTTAGTGTCAGATGGAAATTGGCCCTAATTATATGGATGACTTGTAATTTCTGGCTTTTAAGAGCACAGTGGGCATATGTACTTAACTTCTCAGTCTTTTCATTTTCATGACATCATCTTGACCTCAAACTTTCAAATGTAAAGCAAGTAATTTCTCTACAAAACTACATGTATTTAATGTTATGTTTACATTTTTTCTTAAGGCTAAAAACAACAACAATAAAAACCCATGGACACAAATGTGACTGATCCCCCACTGTTGGTTTAATTACTGAGCCCTTAGAATTTCTATTCTACTTTCAGTATTTGTGTTCATCTTACCATTTTATTGATAGCAATTCACATAACTCCTTAAACTTGAATTGTTTTAATGTTATTTCTTTGTCTCTAGTTTAAAAGAATTACATGGCAGAAACAATTAGACATTTTCCCCAATTTTTTACTTGGATAATGAGTTTCTTCACCTAGGGAAATATTCATTTAGAAAACTTAAGAATAAAAGAAAGAAAACTGTGACTAAGGAACAAAAAGAAATAAAACTTCAAAGATCATTTTGATGCTTGCTATTTTATTACTACCTAATTAGAATTTTTATTATGGATGTTAGTTGAATTTTATGCAATATTTTCTGCTTCCTCCATTACTATACAAATCTTATTTTACATCCTTAACTCAATGATGACAATTAATTACAGATGTATTAAACATAATAGTGTACTCAGTGTCCTTAGTACAATTATAATAGTGTACTTACACACTTATACACTTCTAATAGTGTACTAAGGCTTCCTTTCCAAGCCCTATGACTTTGTTTTTGTTTTCTGGTCTGATCATTTATTCACAATTTTTGATATATATTTATTTATAGCACTTGTTACCTTCTGTCATTTAATTTAGATTTAAATTTTATTTACTTCACTTTACTATCGTAGCAAAGTGTTAGCTCCATGGGGTACACATTTTTGTTTGACTGTGTTCTTTGTGTCATCCCTGGGCCCTAAAACTATGCCTGCAATATTCTAGGCACTCAAATATTTGTTTAATGAATGAATAAGTCAGAGTATGTCACACTCCTATTTAAAAACCTCCAATAGTGTCTTATCACACTTAGAACAAACTACATATTCCTTACCATGATCTATAAGACCTTATGTATTTTGGCTCATACCACCGTCTCCTATTCCCATACCCTCCTTCACTATGCTTCAGCTGCACGCTGGTCTTCCTCAACCACACCAAGCTTATTTAAACCTCAGAGCCTTTATTCATGCTGTTCATAATTTGTTCTGCCTTCCTAAAGACATTTCCTCTAAATCTTTGTGTGCTTCTGTCATAGCTCACCTCCTTTAGAGGCCTTTCATAAATATCTAATGTTAAATAGCTGCTGGTTACCCACAATCACTTTCAGGCCTACTAACTTTTCAAAATTTTTATAGCACCCTTAACTATCTGGAGCAGTTATTTTGCTTGTTTGTTGACTGTCTCCACTCTCTACAATGTGAGTTCCATGTCCTGTTCTAGTCTGTAGCCCCAGCACCTAGATTAGCACTTGGTAAGTATTTAGATCACTAGGGGTGTGTGTGTGTGTGTGTGTGTGTGTGTGTGTGTGTGTGTTTGTGTGTGTGTGTGGTCAGGGTTTCAAGTTGTGACACTGAGTACACTGTTATAAGTTTAAGTGCACCAGGTAGATAGCTAACAGAACTGTCAAGAGGGCTGAAGTAACAGATCCCAGATGGGCCTTTACCTAGAAGAGCTCCAAAACCATAACACATAACTCAACTGTGAAGGGAGATGTCTCTGCTGTAATTAAAAGTTGCCGTTGCTGCTCTTTCCAGAAACTTTGTCACATGAGGGAACAGTTGAGTTCAGATGTTAGTGTTACTGCTGGTTACAAATCCATAGTGTCTTGGCTGGGATTCATACTAGAAAAATGGATGCCTTCTACTCAGTACATGTTTCACATAACTAAATTCTGAATAGAAATTTCATGTGGATGTATCTGATTAATAGAAATTATGCTGCATCTCTATTGACTAGATGATCTATAATTTAAAAATGAAACTAGTCTCTTTGTAAGGTAACAAGGGCTATGGCTAACAATTACTCAGGGACCACCACACTATCAGCTAAAACTGTTCTGGGTAAGCTGGTATGTGTAGACATTTATCAGGCCAATCCATATATTTTGTAACTTTGATCCTATAGGCTTTTATAATACAGCTTTATCAGAAGGCTAAGCCTAACTCTGGCTCTATAATTTCATGATCCCATTCTCCCTGTGTGTCTTTTCATGATGCTGATACTGTACCCTTTTCCACAACACTTCCTAATGTTTGGTGAAAGTTGTGTCCACTGGGTTCCCCTAGAGTATTCAGTTATGAGATAGATGTGCAGGTCACAAATCAGAAATCTGTTTCTAAATTCCCATCTCTTATGGTCATTGAATTTCTTCCTCTATTATACTAAGGAATTTCTAACATCACAAAGCACTGAGTTGAGGTTCTAGCTAACTAAAGGAGTGATGAATTAGAATAAATTATAGTTTCTAGGTCAGCATATTGAATTGATACTCCAGTAAGTACAATAATCAGCCTATTCAAAATTATATTTTTCTTTACTTGGTGTAGGCTATCTGAATTTATACCCACACATATTATCTAGGAATATATCAATAAAAATGAACAGTATCTTGGAATTCTTTAGTATTTAAGCTTCTCCCTTGTAATTGCTCTTCTTTTGTTTATTTTTTAATATTTATTTATTTGAGACAGGGTCTCACTCTATTACCCAGGCTGTAGTGCAGTGGTGCCATCTTGGCTCACTGCAACCTCCGCCTCCTGGTTTCAAGCGATCCTCCTACCTTAGCCTCCGCAATAGCTGGGACTACAGTCATGGCCCATCTTCGTCAGATTTATTAGAGACAATAAAATGTAGTAAGAATGGGCCATGGTGTGAGGTTGTTTCAAGACCTTCAGTCAACATAAACCATGTCCATTTAGACAGTATAGAAAGGGATGCTTCTTCTAAAAAGGGAAGCTTAGTGGAGATTAGGAATTTAGAAGACTTGGAGTCATCAGAATCCTCTCAAATATCATTTTTAAATTTCACCCTTTTTGTCAGTTAGTGAATGAATTCAACTTAAGCTGGATTTCCATATGTTCAGACTCTGAATCTGGTTTTTGAATTTATCAAGTGTGTTAACTGCAAGAGTTACAACTTGCTTTAGAGAATTTATTGTAACTCTCTGGTTGGCTCTTTTACTGATTTGAAACCAAATCTTAAAATCTTGAACTTATCATTTTTTTCCTTTAAGTTCTCTAGTGCAGTGATATGCAGAAAGCTGATTCTGTCACAATATTATAGTTCATACCACTCAGCTTGTCATAAATGGGCTTTCAATGGGTCTGTCATTCAAAGAACTGCAGGTAGTAATTTTGGAAAACGTTTTACCACTGCATCTCATGGACTAACATGGTTCCATTCTCTAGTATTCCCTGGATTACTGGTTCCTTCAAATATAACTCACTGAAATAACTAATCTAACATTCTTATTTTGGGGGGATTTATTGTAGCCCTGTTCAATAGAACTTTCTGTGATGATCAACATTTTCTATTTTTATGCTGTCTAATAAGGTAGCCATTAGCTATATGTAGCTATTGAAAAGTAGTAAGTGTGATGAAGGAACTGAATTTTAGTTAAATTAATTTTAATTTAAAATAGCACATAGAACTAGTGGCTACCAGATTGGACAGCACGGATTTATTGCTTGCAACCACTTCTGCAAATAATTAGTGAACTCATCACTTTTTAATTGTAGACAAATACTCTTCTTTCTGTGATCAAGAGAAGACTTTGAAGAGGTAGAGAATAGATTAAGGAATCCTTGGAAAACCTGAATCAACAGACTCTAGACTGATGCCTCATAACAACAAAATTACTGTATAAGGGAACTGCTGCCTCTCTTTCTGAAAGCTCACCCATCAGAAATTTACTGCTGCTGGCTCTTGAACCACAAAACCAATGCCAAGTACCTATACTTACTCTTTTCTGTCCAAATGTATTTGAAAGACAAATCTAAGTCACATATCTACCCCCAGCTACAAGGGTTCCTTAAAGTAGATTTTTTTCACATTCAATATTATAAATATAGGATTCACACTTTTAGAACATTGTCAAAACTAGGGACAAGTATTCAAAAAATTTTGGGCAGCAATAGAGGGCAAATTTTCACTAGAGAATAAATCATTCATTTTCAGATACCTCCTATTGTTTTTTAGATCCTGGATAGTGTGTGTGTGTGTGTGTGTGTGTGTCTGTGTGTGTGCATGCACGTTTCTCTAGTGTCAATGCTGATTCAGCATTTGTCTTTATCTATCTAGATGAATTTGCATATTTGATGATACTGCTTCAATCTTCTATCACTCCAAACACTCAGCACCCTCCCACTAGTACCCACTACTCACAACCAAATCAATTGCATTAAAAGTAGATGTTCATTTTGTATACCTCTTTATTTACTTAGATTCCTATCAATGACGTTTGAGTGCATCAACCACTTAAAACTGACTGACATTTTTGTTATAAGTAGTTCTATGAAAGTGAATAGTTACTGGGTCTTACTGGTAAGTGTTAGAAACTCATCTAGTTGCTTTCAAAACACACCATATGATATCTTAATTCTGAAAACAGTCTTGCAAAAAAAGAAGTGACTTATTTTCTTTCTTATTTTTATTTTGGACTGATTCAGGTTTCAAAACTCGATGGTAAGTAAATGGTAACCCAAAGGCATTGCCAAGATAGGCAAATTCTTAGGTGGCTAACTTTATCCTACGTTTGTTTTTTCTGGTATAATTCTGTTGCCACTTGACATCGGCAAGACAGTGCAAACTACTTTTATCAGCAAATGAAGAACTTTTCAAGCTGGAAATTAGTATAAAGTGTTGACTTAGGTTTAAAAAGAATAAAATGTATGGTGTTAGGTGTCATTCTAAATTCCAATGTTATACATTCTGTAACACATGGGAAAAAAATTGTAGCATTATTCTGAACACAAAATAGTGAGATTCATTTAATTGCAGTAATATAATGAAATAAACCTAGTAAAAATTCAAAAGCCTATAGAAAAGTTTCCCATTTCAGGTTGTTAATTATTTTAATTTCCATTATAGGCCATTTAATACACCAAAATAAAATAATAATAAACTTTCTCTATGTGTCAAAACAGAAAATAGAGAATGTGTGGTGCTAAAGAGAGAAAAAGGATTTTTTTTAGCACAAAGATATGAGATGATATCAAAATTCAATCTAGAAGATTACAAATCATTTCTTATCTCTTTCACTGTAGAGTGGAGACAGGGTTTTGAATATCAACTCTTGCAGATTAATGAACCATTATCTCATCTTTGTCTTAAAAAGACATTGAGATTTAACCCTTCTTGTCTCTTAATTCAGACTCATACTAGTTTATAAACTAGAGGATATTTTGGAAGAGTGAGACTTTTATGAGATCATTGCCTCTCTACTCCACACTCTGGGGGAAACTGAAGGTATATGGGATGCAATGGGTCAGATAGTTTTGACAATAGACACCAAAAGAATGTTGGCTTACTGCAATGGTTAAAATATTATTAATAACATATAAAGCACTTCTTGTCCCATAGTGAAAATGAAGAATATTGCCATATAAAATTACTATAATGTAGTTTACAAACAAAATAAATGATCATGAAAGACCAGTTACACTCCCCAACACTGAGGTATACCCTAGTCACCATATTATCATGTGAATACAAAAACTGAGTATTTTTCTTATTTTAGAATTGAATTTTCATTATCATCACTGAATTGGGTTCTCATATAAAGTTATTTGACCATGGAGAATATTCACTGAAGCCTATTAACTCAAAGACAATAGACAAATACAACTACCTGAAAAGCAAAGGTTAAGAAACTCAAATAAATAAAATAACTCACGTGACACTTCACTGTGTTTTTCTTCATATGAAAAATGTCAGAAATTCCAAATGTTGTTTAAATCTATAAACAATGACATATTTTGCAATAAAGATGCAGATTACTCAAATATTCCTTAAGGAAAATATTTATGGCACAGTCTCTCAAGTCAAAGAAATTGTTGACTTTGTCAAACTAGGAGTGTAACAAGATATTAAGTGTGATGGTCACGAAGATTTTAGCATTTATCCAGTTTAAAAAGAAGTGAAGAAATGTTGCATATATTGCCAGACTTGCTAAAAGATATACAAATCCTCTTCTTCCCCCACTATGCTATCATTGGTCTACTTACAACAAAAATGATGCATGGGGAAATTTATTTTTTTTAAGGGAATCTCCTGACCTCAAGCTAAATGAAGGTTACTTGGGATTGCGGTCACCAAGAAAAGTATGAACTGATATGTCTGGAGTTTGGGGCTCACATAGTCAGTGTTTGACTCTTGCCTGGAGCACCCTGAGAGTGAAAGCTGTTTGGATTTGCCACTAATGTCAAAGCAAGGAGACAATGTGGTCATGGGAACAGATTTACATGTATATTAGTGGTGGGGAAAGGATGTGTGTTTCCATGGTTTTAGCCTGTACTGTGAATTGGAGCTGAGAGGCATCTTCAAATGCATCAAGAGGCCAGATAACAGTGCATTGCACAGGCTTCTAGTCAAAGTGGATAGTAAATATTATGTGTTGCTCAGAATCTCTCTTTTGTACTAAGGTACTCATTACTGCAGCTCCTTGGAGGATTGCTTGCGAACGACTTATAGCTGAGTGTTTCACCAGTAATTGCCATGGCCAAAGGAAGCAGCATGACTTAAGGGTTATGCCTTTCCCTGTAAATAGCTTGCATTCATTAACTGGTAAATTTTTTATGAACCAGAAAAAGAAATGTTGCATACATTACCAGACTTGCTAAAAGATATTCAAATCCTCTTCTTCCCCTCTTTATACTATCATTGGTCTATTTAAGAGGAAAATGGTGCATGAGGAAATTTTTATTTTAAAGGAATCTCCTTACCTCAAACTAAATGAGGGTCACTTGGGATTGAGGTCACCATGAAAAGTATGACCTGAATGTCTGGAGCTTGGGGATCACGTAGGTCAGTGTTTGACTCTTGCCTGGAACACGCTTATTTTTTATTAAGCAATTATTGAATTCAAGACTGCAGGAACATGGATGGAGCTGGAGGCCATTATACTTAGCAAGCTAACTCAGGAATAGGAAACCAAATACTGCATGTTCTCATTTATAAGTGGGAGCTAAATGATGAGAACACATGGACACATATATCAGAGGGTGGAGCGTGAGAGGAGGGAGGATTAGAAACCCCATTCCTGGGGTGACACTGCTGCTTCATCTCTGTGTAACTAATGGGTAATGGCTTAATACCTGGATGATGCAATAATCTGTACAACACACCCCATGACACACGTTTATGTAACAAACCTGCACATCCTGCACATGTACTCCTGAACTTAAAATAAAAGCTAAAAAACTCTGGTGCATATGGGGACTCTTGGCTAAAAGAATTGGAAAGTGGGAGGCTTGAGACAGAGCCTGCAGTTAACGTTTATAAGCTGAGTAGTGCTTTTCAACTTTTAAAACTCTAAATATTCTTTGATATAAGTAAAAATTATGTAAAAGAAAAAGACCTACTTATTTGAAAAGAAAAAGCCTGTTTTAGAACCACTGCTAATAGTGCTCCAGGGCTGATCTGCTCTGGCTGTAAGAGGTTACAGCAATAGAACTAACCATGAAACACATTTAAAACATGAACAACTTTACAATAACGACTGGTTTAGCTTTGATATCTACAAGCCAGGGACTGAAAATGCAAATGAAATTGAAAGCCTAACATGGTTCGTGATATTACACCAAAACAAATTAAACATGTTTAAAGATGCCATTAATTCATAAATATATATAATGATTTTTATTATAATGTTAATATGCATACAATCTATTTGAATATATTAAATAAATAATGTCAGCTACAATTTAGAAATAGATGTTAGTATAGACAAATCATGAAAAATTAACCATTTCTAATTATGTAATTGCACACATTTTAATATGATGCATTTTAAACATATTCATTTTTACTTTTCATAAAATTAACAGAACAACGATTGTTTCCTGATAAGGTAGGGAAACAAAATCCAGCTTGAGACTTGTATATTGGCACACTTCGTTATACTTTTGACTTTGATGACTTTGTTGTGGAATTTAGATATCATCTTGGCTTGGTATAGTAATATGTGGATGTAGTTTAGCAATGCTTTAAAATATATGATTTTAGGTAATGTTTAGTTCTAGTTAAAATGGATTCTCGGAAGTCTAAAGGTTTTGCCACTACATATTCATTGCAAATAACTTTTCATATCTAGAGGATCGTATACCTTGGTTTGTCCCACTGCCTTTCTCTTTCAACAGCCTAATTATTAATGTCAACTCTTTAAACTCATAATAGCATCTTGGTTCAAATAATTAATTATATTGTCACCCTACTTCTCTGTCAGTTGGGGAGTAATTCAAAAGTACAAAAGAGAGTTCAAGTTCTAAAATAGGTATCAATTTAGATTTTTTCCGACTATTCCAGAGTATAATAAAGTGATGGGTATACTTTTGTTTCCTTTTCCATTCTCCACATTCTTAAGCAATTAAGACACTTAAACAATTCAGGAAGAGTTTGAGCTGAGACTCTGCAGGTGAACTAACCTGTGTCTTCAGAAAAGACTCCATGTTCTGGACAACCCTGGATCCTGTACAATGCTTTCTTACTGCTGATGTCACTGTGGGCATTTGTTTATGGATACATCTTTTTACCATAAGGTATACTCTTGTTAGTGTGTAGTACCCTTCACTGTAGACCACTGTATTCCCTAATGCTTACCCCTGTGCTTCTACACAGTTGTTGCCAAACTGAAACCAGACTATTAAAAAAAAAATCAGCTAAATGACTCTTCTATTTTAACATCAAGTAATTGATTTGAATGCTTTTTCACTGACCAGGTAATCTTGTTTTTTTCTTTTTCTCTTCCACACATCTCTTTTTTCTGGCATATCTATAACAACTTGTTCAGGTCCCAGTTTAGTGGGATATTATTACTTTCTTTGGGAAACATTTCCTGATTTCTCTAAACTTGAATGTAATACTGTAATTTTCTGTTTAGTTGTCTGTATTCCTCAAATACCCTGCAAGCGTTACCAGTGCCCCATGGCTCTAGCACCAAGCACAGGTCTGGTACATAGTAGCATACTGAATGAATTAGTGACTTATGTGGCCACATCAGGATGTATAGTGCAGCTTGTCCCTCCACTGAGAAAAGTCTTGCCTATTTGGTAAACTCACTCTGGATTGTCAGTAGAGGTTTTGATGTGAAAGAGAGAATAGGAGAGGCTGGCAGAAATGTTTCCCCTGTTAGTTAATATTAACAGCTGAGTGACACTGCCAGGAGACTTGGCAGGGCAAACTTCGAAACCAGCACATATGTCCATTCTTGGGGTCACACTGCTGCTTCATCTCTGCGTAAATTGGGAAAGTATAGGAAAGCCATATCTATAGCTCTGTGGCTTTCTCTTCTTTTGAAATCTATTAAGGCTTAAAATTTGATGAGAAAATACTTGTCTATTATATGCAATAAATGAATAAGGCCTGCTACCAAGTGAAATGACCTGCCCAGAATGGCACAAAGCCTAATCTTTTATGTCTCCCTGGGTTTCCTTTACCATATTCACTATGTTGCAACTCATTCATGTTTTCAGTTTGTTGGTGCTATGGTTTACATGTGTTCTTCAAAGTTCATATGTTGGAAACTTAATCCCCAATGCAACTATGTTGAAAAGTGGGACCTTTAAGTGGTAATTAGGTAGTAAGGGCTCTTCCCTTATGAATGGCTTAATAGTATTATTGTGGGAATGGATTAGTTATTGAAAGTAGGTTTCTGATCAAAGGGATGAGTTTAGCTTTCTTTCAATCTTGCTCTCTTGTATACTCTGTCCTTCTGTCTTCTGCTGTGGGATGACACAGCAGGAAGTCCCTTACCAGATGCAGGCCCTTTGACCTCAGACTTCTGTCTCTAGAACTAGAAGAAATAAATTTCCATTGTTTATAATAAGTTACCCAATGTCAAGTATTCTGTTATAGCAACAGAAAATGGACTCAGAGAGTTGGCTTTCATTACTTCCACTGTGAAGTAATTTAAGACAGAAAAAGGTCTTTTTTGTCCTTGCTTCATTCATATAGTATAATAAAGTGTTAATTGATATGTAAATTGATGTTTATTGATGGATTCAAAATTACAGTGGGAATAATAAGAAAATCCCAAACTACAGATAACTGTAGAGACATTTACTTGGCTCTAGGAACCTTTTAAAAATTTGAATCTGACTATTTTTATTTTTATTTTATTTTATTTTATTTTATTTTTTTATTGCATTTTTGGTTTTGGGATACATGTGAAAAACATGCAAGGTTGTTGCATAGGTGCATACGTGGCAGTATGACTTGCTGCCTCCCTCCCCTTCACCTATATCTGGCATTTCTCCCCATGCTATCCCTCCCCAACTCCCCACCCCCCTGCTATCCCCCCTCCCCCCAACAGACCCCCGTGTATAGTGCTCCCCTCCCTGTGTCCATGTGTTCTCCTTGTTCAACACCCGCCTATGAGTGAGAACATGTGGTGTTTGATTTTGTGTTCTTGTGTCAGTTTGCTGAGAATGATGTTTTCCAGGTTCATCCATGTCCCTACGAAGGATGTGAACTCCTCCTTTTTAATGGCTGCATAATATTCCATGGTGTATATGTGCCACATTTTTCCTGTCCAGTCTATCATCGATGGGCATTTGGGCTGGTTCCAGGTCTTTGCTATTGTAAACTGTGCTGCAATGAACATTCGTGTGCATGTGTCCTTATAGTAGAACGATTTATAATCCTTTGGATATATGCCCAGTAATGGGATTGCTGGGTCAAATGGAATTTCTATTTCTAGGTCCTTGAGGAATCGCCACACTGTTTTCCACAGTGGTTGAACTAATTTACACTCCCACCAACAGTGTAAAAGTGTTCCTATTTTTCCACATCCTCTTCAGCATCTGTTTTCTCCAGATTTTTTAATGATCGCCATTCTAACTGGCGTGAGATGGTATCTCAATGTAGTTTTGATTTGCATTTCTCTAATGACCAGTGATGATGAGCATTTTTTCATATGTTTGTTGGCCTCATGTATGTCTTCTTTTGTAAAGTATCTGTTCATATCCTTCACTCATTTTTGAATGGGCTTGTTTGCTTTTTTCTTGTAAATCTTTTTTTGTTCATTGTAAATTCTGGATATCAGCCCTTTGTCAGACGGGTAGGCTGCAAAGATTTTTTCCCATTCTGTTGGTTGCCGATTCACTCTATTGACTGTTTCTTTTGCCGTGCAAAAGCTGTGGAGTTTGATTAGGTCCCATTTGTCTATTTTGGCTTTTGTTGCCAATGCTTTTATAATGCAAATGGTGTTAAGGAGAATTGAGAATGGGAAAAATATGTAGTCTTCATTTGTATTATAAAAATTTAAAGCCTTAACATCATGCATTTAAAAATATTTAACTTTTGAGTATATTTTTAACATAGTGAATGTTACATGCAATAAATATAAAATTAAACTAACTTGATTCTTGTCATATATCAGCAGGAAATTTCAATTTATTTTGCTGTGAAACTTGAAATTGATATGCTGTATTTCAATTTTGCACTTATGTTTAACTGTAGAATAGAATTGTGAGCTGAGAACTGGCATTCTGAAACTGGCATTGCCTCTTTGAAGTGACTGTTTTGAAATGTAGCTCCTAAATACGACGCATGTTTAATGGTTGAATCAATAGCCATTAAATATTTATTTTATAGCCATTTTTTGAGCAGAATTTATGGCAAAGAAATAGAAAAATGAGCATGACAATGTTGTTGCTTTCAGAAAGCTCATGATCTGGTTTAAAAGAGAGATAGACCAGAAAGTTACAATTCAGCAAACTATGTGATACAGTGGATGGAGTGACTACTGTGCTTTCTGTGCTTATTTTGGTGGCTTATTTTTATTCCTCTTCTGTACCCATAAACAATTGCAGAGGTTGGAACCTAGTTCATTTTCTCCTATTGCTACCCCACACCTTCAGTCTGATTCCCAATTTACCTTTGTGATTTTGGGCAAGCTACTTGTGGGCAAACTACTGAAGTCCTAGTTTCTTCATTTATAAATTAAGAATGATCTCTGTTTTATAATGTTGCTATAGGTATAACTTAAAATATTAAATTTAAAACACTTTACATCATTCTTAGCATATAGAATTAGCAACAATTTTTATTTATATTTTGTGACCCCCTGCACCCTTTAAGTTTCTTTGCTGCTTGGATTAAAGAATAAACTGGATTATTTAATTGCTTACAATATAGTATTAATCAAAAAACAGTCTATGATCACTTTTATTTCCTTGTTCAATCCATTCCGTGATGCCGTGAGTAATCCAGGCCAAGGACTGCGGCTTTGCTCATCTTTGCAGTCACAGAGTCTAGTACTGCACAAGTGCTCAGTAATTGTTGTTGTCAAGGACTGAGTGATCCCTTAGTTCTATTTATTTTTAAAAAATAGGAATGATAACTGAGCAAAGCTGTGCATGATATAATCTAAGCAGCATAAGATTTATATGATTTCAATTTCTGATTCCTCTAATTATAGCTTAGTGATAAAAATTATTACAGAAAATTGCCATCATGTTAGACTCAATGTCAGAACACAGTGGCAAGATATGCTCCAATTTAACAACAGAAAAATTGCTGGAGAAATTCTGATCTTGGAAGCATTCAAGTGGTGCAGTGCTATGAAGCAAAATCAACTTAATCTAGATTAAGATGAAGAAAAACAAAAGCACATTTCTGGTGGGCAAGTACAATAAAAGAGACAATGGTAACAGATTTATGATCAATATGGACAAAAGCATTTCTTCAGAAACACATTGCTTTGAACATTCAATTTAAGTAGGCTTCCCTGGTCCTTAGTACATTGTAAGATTTTTTGCATGATGTCAACATAATAACCAAATTCATACATTTGCTTGAGTGCCCCTTAAAAATGTCTTTATAAGCCATTTGTGCAGTCACTTAGTAAATACCATTTAAGGTAAACATAGGAAACTAAGGAAGTGTTTGTTGGCATACTGATTTGCCAGAGATTTATTGGAAAAAGCTGATCAAAACTTAACCATTCTACCTATAAATAAAAAATAAAGCACGTCTTGTAGAACTGGAATCTATTCAGATAAATAAATCCAGCCTTTTACCTCAGGGTCCCACGAGAGAATCCTTGAGGTCCCTGGAGGAAGAGGGACACTCTACCTTCTACAAACAGAATAGACTCTACACATTGTATGACTTGTAGCAGAGTCTATGGGAATTTTTTTCTAGATTCTCACAGAAACGTACATTCATTCTCTTTCATGGTTTGTGGATAAATCCTTATTGTATATTCTTGGCAAAATTAAGTTCCTATTCTATATTTTGTTGAATTGTATCTAAAAGCTAATAACAAAAATTGGAAAGCATTTTTTTTTTCCTGAAAGAGGAACTTGAGGCTTCTAAATGTTGCTCTTTAATCAAGGTAATAAATATGAACAGACTCAAAAAATGCATGTCTTTTTTCTTGCAGCAGAAGCCACCAAGAATATTTATAGCCTATTAAAAATAAAAGTAGTTAGAGACCAGCCTGGGCAATATAGTAAGATCCCATTTCTACATTTTTTTTTTTTTAAGCTGAGCATGCTGGTAAATGCCTATAGTCCTAGTTACTTGGGAGGCTGAGGTGGGAAATTGCTTGAGCTGGGAGATTGTGGCTCCAGTGAGCCATGGTTGTGCCATTGCACACCAACTTGGGCAACAGAGCAAGACCCTGTCTCAAATAATAATAACAACAATAATTATGACAGTTTTCATTGGTAGCATATAGATAAAATTTATTGAGTACTTAGTTTATATTAGTACCAAAATAACTATGCTATATATTTTATCTTAATATTTTCAAACAATGAAGATTAACTATTTTCTCTCTTGAGTAACTTTTCCAAGCTTGTAAGTAGCAGAGCTAGAGGACTTGAACGTAAATTTGTTTGATATTGTTATGGAGACTATAGATAGGGAGGCTTATAAAAGTCCAAATAGCAGTAAAAATTAGTCTTCTAATTAAATTCTCTCTCATTTTCCTTCTTCTCTCCCTTTCTCCATCTTTAACTTTCTGCCTCTCTCCTTTCCCTTTCTCTATCTCCCATACACACATATGATAATATGAAAAGAGCTTAAAGAGACTAAATCCTGTCTTACTGACTGGCTTTAGCTCCATTTAGTTTTTCTGAAAGGTTAGATGGATATTTGGAGATCTTCAAAAATAGGGAGAATATTTTTGTTGTTGTTGTTGTTTTGAAACAAAGTCTTGCTTTGTTGCCCAGGCTGGGATGCAGTGGCATGATCTTGGCTCACTGAAACCTCTGCCTCCCGGGTTCAAGCAATTCTCCTGCCTCAGCCTCCCCAGTAGCTGGGATTACAGGCATGCGTTACCATGCCCGGCTAATTTTTGTATTTTTAGTAGAGATGGGGTTTCACCATGTTGGTCAGGCTGGTCTCAAACTCCTGACTTCATGGTCTGGAGAATATTTAATGTTAGACAAATGTGAGATAAAACTAGATAAGCATGTAGGGGGAAATTTATATTTCTCTTAAAAAATTAAAAAGACATATTATTGTATCACTTCAGAATAAGATACTTCTCAGGCAGCTCGCATACTGCAATTGTCATGATCTCCAAAGTCTTCTCTTGATACACATTTTGTTCAGTGACTATCCCAAAACTGCACTCCAGAGGTTGGCTTCCCAGGAAGCCTGATTAGTCCAATTCAGTGCTACATCAATTTATTTTGAAATTAACAAAAGACAAGGAGGATCTATTTGAAATTTGTATTTCTTCCAATACTATTTATAGTTTAAGCACTAATTAAAAGAAAGATCTATAAATCCAAATATTAATATGTCTATAACAGTGTTAACTACTCATTAAGAAGCACTTAGTAAATAACATTCAATTTCTATTCAAATGCCAAACATTATCTCTGTTTTTGGCCGTTATTCTTAATTTTACTGTGAATTAGTTACATTTACAATGCTTAATGTTTCTCCTGAGCTCATCTCTATGAAATTTTAATTATAAATGCCTTTTGCATACTTGAAACATAGAAAAATTGTTTTCTTCACTATTTCTTATGTGTAATAGTGGAAAAACATTCATTGAAAATGAATTTTTTGATGTACCTTGACCACTGATTTCTTTTGAATTGATGCCTGAGGGTTTATTTCATTCTACATGCCCTCCATGGTTAAAATTGATTAAAGCCAGGATGATGAAAGGACAAAAATAGAGAAGTGCACAGAAAAACTGAACATTTGGCTTCAAGGTAAATTTTATTATTATTTGTTTTTATGTTTGAACTTTATTTTTAATAACAAAACTAATATAGCTTTCTTAAAAATTTATTTGAAAAGAACATAAGTAAAGATAAGATATATGTTGTATCTATATATCTATATATATCACTAATGTTCCTATGCCAGAAATAATTATTGATAACATAATGGTTTTTATCTTCTACATTTAAAAAAGTACATATATATATAGATAATTTTTACCATAGTATTCATAAGCATAGATAACAGTTAATGCTAATTGGTAAGAACATTATTTTTCTTATATCTTCTACTTCTTTTCTGGGTGGAAACCAAAGTGTGAACTTTGATAGTCATAATTGCTGTTCACCAAATAATTTGGTTTTCCTCTCTTTTGAGCATATGGGAGTATTTTACTTTCTGATAATCTTTTAGTTAGATGAGATCATGTGTGATATAGTTCTGAACAATTAATTATGATTGTATGCCATTTTGGAACCAGATCATTTATTGGTAAATGGGCAACTCTCCCAAGGGTTCTTCTTCCAGCCAATATAGTAAACAACAGCATTCAAAATGATTGCTGTGCCACTGGCTTGGGTCTGATTAACTAAAATGAACAGAGCCCCCTTCTGGCCAGCAAAGGACGTATGATAAATGACTGAAAAATCAATTTGTGTTATTTTAAGCCATTAGGACTTTGAAGTTTGTTACCATGACATAACTTACGCAGATCCTAACATATATACCAATGTTTATCTGTCTCCAAATGGCTTCAAGTAATTCTCATAAAAAGAGGAAATCTGAGCCAAAGACTGCAGAAAATAATAAAAGAAATTTGGGTCATAATAGGTATTTTTAAAGAAAAAATATTAAGGTAATGTGTTCTGTTGTAAAAAAAAAAAAATTTTTTTAAAGCCAAAAGATAAATAACACTAGTTAGCTACTCATAAGACTAATAAGAAAGAACAGAAAGCACAAATTATAACCATCAGAAAGAAAAAGTGAGGTAATTGTAAGGTTGGCTGCCTCGCGGGGCGTTCGGACACGCCCCCTCCCCTCGCGGGGCGTTCGGACACGCCTCCTTCCCTTGCCGGGCGTTCAGACACGCCTCCTTCCCTTGCCGGGAGCTCAGACACGCCCCCTCCCCCCCGCCGGGAGCCCGGGAAAAAAAGCCCCATCAGGACATACCTGATACAATTTTGTCCCATCCAGGCTCCACTCCCTGCCTACTATTTTGTCCTATCTGGGTCCCACTCCCCACCATCCGGGTCCTACTCCCCTCCATTTTGTTTCATCCGGGTCCCACTCCCCTCCATTTTGTCCCACTCACCTTGGCCACAGCCAATCGGATGCCTCCACTCCCTATAAAACCCCGTGCCTGAGAGGAGTCCGTGCGACTTCTCCGGCCCTTCCTGTTCGGGCCACAGAACCTCGTCCGGGAGCCTGAATAAAACCCCTTGCATGGGATTATTTTTGTGCTGGCCTCAGTTTCTTCATTTCGTCCTCGGCGAGAACAGACCTTACAGTAATCACAAAACCTAAAAATAGTTTTTAATAACTGCTTTTACAAATTTAAATTCTATGGGTTTTGTCATTAAAAACATTTTTATTAACATTTTTCCAATAAATTTAAACAACATGTAAAATTTCCCAAATATGGATAAAGTCACCTGAGTTACCAAAATTTACATAAGAAGAAATATAAAATCTGAATTTTTTTAGTTTTTATTTAAAATAATGAATCTAAAATACTAAACTTTCCCCAAAACAAGATTTAAGAGTTTTATACAGAATTATGTAAAACATTTAAGGGAGAAATAAGACTCTTAAGACCATAAAAAAAAGGAAAATAAAAGATATACATATTGGGAGAGAAGAAATAAAACTCTTTGTTTGCAGATGACATAATTACCTATGTAGAAAATCTGAAAGAAATGACAAGCTCCTAGAACTAAAAAATGATTATAACAGGGTTGCGGAATACAAGGTTGATACACAAAAGTCAATCACTTTCCTATATAATAGCAATGAACAGGTAGAATTCGAAATTAAAAACACAAAGCCATTTACATTAGCACCCCCAAAAGGAAATAGTTAGGTATAAATCTAACAAAATATGTGCAAGATCTATATGAGGAAAGCCACAAATCTGATGAAAGAAATCAAAGAACTAAATAAATGGAGAGATATCCAATGTTCTCAGATAGGAAGTCTCGATGTCAAGATGTCAATTTTTTTCTAACTTGATTTATAGACTCAACACAATCCAATAAAAATCCCAGCAAACTATTTTGGAGATATTGATGAATGGATTCTAAAATTTATTTGGAGAAGCAAAGATGCAGATTAGTTGTTAACACAATATTGAAGGAGAACAGAGTTAGAGGATTGATAACTACCTAATTTAAAGACGTACTATACAACCACAATTACTAATCAAGACAGTATGTTATTGATGAAAGAACAAATAGAGATCAATGAGACGGAATAGAGAGCACATGAATAGATCCACATAAATATAGTCAACTGATTTTTTTACCAAAGGAGCAAAAGTAATACAATACAAAAAAAGAAGCTTTTCAACAAATGATGCTGGAACAATTGGGCATCCACATGCCATGAAGTGAATCTAGATGCAGACCTTATTATACTCTTCCCCAAAATTAACTTGAAATGAACCACAGACCTAAACGTAAAATGCAAAATTATAGAGATCCTAGAAGATAACATATGAGGAAATCTAGATGACGTTGGGCTTGGTGATGACTTTTTACTTGCAACACCAAAGATACTATCCATGAAAGAAATAATAAGCTGGACTTTATTAAAAATGAAAAATATCTGCTCTGTGAAAGACAGTCAAGAGAACGAAGGACAAGGCACAGACTGGGGGAAAATATTTGGGAAGACCTATCCGATAAAATACTATTATCCAAAATATACAAATAACTTTTAAAACTCAACAGTAAGAACACCAACCACTCAATTAAATGGGCCAAAGACCTTAAAAGAGAGCAATGCATGTAAAAAGATATCCCACATCATATGTTATCAGGAAAATGCAAACTAAAACAACAATGAGAAATTCATTCAGTTACATAAATATAGTAATAATCTATTCAATTATATAATTGGAATTATAGACAATATGTTATAAATATATATTATTCAGGAAAGAAAAATCAATATGGAATTCCAACCAGAGAAACCATGTTTAAGAAAATTACTGTCAACTACTATGTAAAAATAAGAGGTTTTATTGTTTATGTCATATAATTATGAAAATTCATGGTTTTGACTGTTTTTCTCTGTTTTTAGTCTTTGTACTGATTTTAATTGATTTCAGAAGAGAGTAGAATAGAAATAGATTTTACCCATAATAACTTGTGTTAAATTTCTTAAAGGGATTACAAAAAACACTCAAATTTACTCTGATTCTCAATTTGCTTTTCTCTAAGTAGTAGAAAGTCTAAATCAGAATTGAGGTTGAGAACAATTATTGCTAACACTAAAGAAAATTGTAGTATATACATTGTACCTGTTATTTTCTAATATGATTTTTTCCTTTCATTGTGTAGTCACTTTTTTCAGTATGTTATCTAAGTATGAAAAAATTTGTATTTTGCCCTCAGTCTTAAATTGTTCCACTTTCTTGGCTATTTTTGTGACATTTGCAGACTCATTTTGAATTCCATATGCCTTTTTCTGAATGCCTATCTCAAGAAAGCTTGCCTTAGGGAAGACAAAATCAATAACATTGAGATAAATATTAACTTTAGAATAAACACAATCCTCTTACCCTTTGCCATAAATTCATATTTCTTTGTATAACTTTCTTAGCTTCTGGATGAGATTACATTCTTCAGATATCTATTACACTGACATTTATGCAAATTCTGTCAAAATTTAACTTGTCAATTGATTTTTTTCGAATACTGTTGTTTTTATGTAACCAGACGTCTATTTACTCATTCATTCTTTCCTACAGATATTTCTGTGTACCACATGAGCTCTGAGAATGCTTTCAGACTGGCTTTGGGATGGACATTTATGGTTTTTATTACATGCAGCTCTATTCTGCTGGCAAAGTCCTTTCATATCAACATTTCATTTATTCATCATAAGAGGTATTATCCTCATTTTTTTTCCATAGGAAACTGAAGTAAAGAAAGTGGTAGCTATTTACTGAGGGACATGAAGAATAAGCAGCAAAATTTAAACTACAAATGATTATCCTGGCTCTTCCATATTGACACACCCAAACATCACACTAGTATACACATAGCAAGGTTTCAAAGCCCCAAAGATATTGAGTGAATCATTCAAAACAGGGATAAAGTCACACTCACCCAAGTGATATAATTTGAGTTCTCCATGGCCATCTGCTTAGCTCACTGTACTTTGGATACCATATTGTTTTCCTTGTAGTACAGTTTCCTTTCTTATTGGCAGACTCTCTGTCATGCTCAGGGTTAGGTTCCAGCCCCAGCTGATGTCTGAGAGGAGTGGGTTCTTGGGGGCTGGGAGCTGGAAGAACACTCGAGAGACAGCAAGTAAATGAGACATGCCTTTATTCAGCAGCTCTCTCAGCAGCAGCTCTCGTACACTGTCTGCTCTGTGTTGGCTGCTTGCTCCAGCTGCTCCTACACACAACTACATGGCCGACTCTCCCCTTCAGGGTCAGTAGCTTAACTCTTTCTCTCTCTGGACACAAATATGCCTCTACAGTATCAGCAGGACAATTATTCTTTAATGGACAATAGTGGCATAGGGCCAAGGGATGGCCTTCCCATGTTATGTCTACATGGCTGTAATAACAAGTGGAGTTATAGGCTTGCACTCTAAACTTGCTGAGTCACACAGGATGTTTACCTTGGCCTATGCCCAGATGGCCACAGTGAAGCCATGTTTCTTATTCTTCTTTCTTAGTTTCTGTGACCCTAATTCCTCTGGCATCTCCTGTGTATTGTTGCTCTGTCTCCTATTTTTATTTATTCCTCCTCTGACCATTCTTTCAATAGCAGGTTTACCCTCGGCATTATTTTAGGACTTCTCTCTCTTCACTCTATTCATTTACCTAGAGGAAATGTAAGCATTACTCTTTTAATCAGCGTTCCATTGCAAATAACAGAAACCACTTTATTTAAGTGGAAAGAGGTTTAATTCAGGAAATTAGATGCCATAAATCATTGGACAGTCTACAGCTGTGCTGTCCAATATGGTATTCACTGACTACATGTGGTCATTTACATTTAAATTAATTAAAATTAAATAACATTAAAATTTAGGCCAGGTACACTGGCTCATGCCTGTAATCCAAGCCCTTTAGGAGGCTGATGCAGGAGGATTGCTCAGGAGTTCAAGACCAGCCTGGGCAACATAGTGAGACCCTGTCTCTATTTTCTATTTTTAAAAATTAAAAAAAAAAAATCAATTAAATTAAAATTCAATTCCTCAGTTACAATAGTCACATTTCAAATGATTAATAGTCATGTGTGTTTAGTGGCTGCCATATTAGGAAACACAGATTCACAAAACAACTTCCTCATGACAGAACGTTCTATTGGGCAGTGCTGGCTTAGAGGATCAAGTTCTAGGTTCAGCTTATTGCAATTATTCTCAGAACATGACAGAACTTGTTCACTAGGGGACCTACTACCTCTGCCATGATCAGCAAGGAAGGGAAACAGGAAGCCAATACCACAGCTAGTGACTCCAGGGCCATGTGACCTCTGCATAATCTTTGCCAGTAGAATGAATGTCCCATGCCCTGTCTCTTGACACACATTAAACTAAAGACTAGAATCTGGGACTTCTGCTGCAACCAACACAAAAAACCAGCTACACTCTTAATTGGGCTTGCCAACAGGAACACCAGGGGGAGCAGAAGTGCGTCACTCCCTTATAAGGAAGAATTCTGCTGCCAGACCTCATGAGGATCATCTGATCAGTGGAATCTATGTCATGCATGAAGCCTAAGCTATAAAAGGATCTGTTAAATGTGCCTTTAGGGTTTCAGTCTCCAGCTTAAGGGATACTACAGGGATAACAAAGTAAAGTTGAGTGAGCCCATCTTTATCATCTGCCACAATTTCCAGGTGCTCTTGTTTGATGATAAACATGTTTTTATTTTTAGTCTTTTTCTCTCTTACAGGTAACTGACACATGTATCTAACTGCCACCCAGATGTCTCCCCATGGTTATCTCATACTCAGAGTTCAAATGTGAACTCTTCTTTCATCCAAATCTTCTCCCCATCATGTGCTTTATCTTACCGAATGATTAACTATTGAGGCCCAAACAGGGGCTTTACCTGTATGTTTCCCTTTCCTTGAAACTCTTCATCTAGTCAGCAGGTCCTGTTGACTCCTTCTCCCAGTCTCTGGAGACCTTCCACATACCTTCATCATCATTGCCTCTGCCCCAGCTGAGAATTCATCATCTTCAACCTCTTTTACTGATTACCAGCCTATTTCTGACCCAGCTCTAGAGGGTAAAATTTGAGTCAGATCATTTCTTGCTTAAAATCCTTTAATGGCCTGTAAGATCCTATAGATTGTGGCCTCTCCTCTGAATTGATTTCCTGTTGATCTCCTTGTTCATTCAGTTGATCTTGTTGATTCTATTCAACCTGCATTGGCCTAGGTGTCCCCTCTTTAAGATATTTATACAGGCCTGGAGTATTTTTTTCACACTTATACACCTGTCTGCTCCTGCAACTCTTGTAATTCTTTATTCATATGTAGTCCTCTTAGTCTTCTCAGCAGGGCTTTCTTTGACCTTTCAGAATTGCAACTCCTTCTCCATTATTCCTTTTCCTTGTGATATGGTTTAGCTGTGTCCCCACCCAAATATCATCTTGAATTCCCATGTATTGTGGGAGGGACCCAGTGGGAGGTAACTGAATCATGGGGGCAAGTCTTTCCTGTGCTGGTCTCATGATAGTGAATAAGTTTCAAAAGATCTGATGGTTTTAAAAAGGGTAGTTTTCCTGCACAAGCTCTATTCTCTTGTCTGCTTCCATGTGAGACACGCTTTTCACCTCTGCCATGATTGTGAGAACACCCCAGCCATGTGGAACTGTAAGTCCATTAAACCTCTTTTCTTCTGTAAATTTCCAAGTTTCCGGTATGTCTTTATCAGAAGCATGAAAACAGACTAATACACCTCGCTTTTACTTTCTCATGGCACTTATCCTCATCTGATATAATCTATATATTTGTACATTTTAATCTATTGATTTATTGTTTGTTTTCTTAATAAGAGGGTAAACCATGAAAACAAGGATTTTTCTAGTTTTGTTTACTCTTTAATTCCAGGATTTAAAACGGTGCTTGTAAGAAAGTGGACACTCAAAACAAAGTGAACTAAAAAAGACAAAAATGTTGTTCAATATGAGAATATGCAAAAGATGTACTTATTTTGTGGCCTTCTGGGACATTTTAAGTAAATGAAAAATATTAAAAGCAAACACATGTATAAGAATAAAATGCATTAAATTGATTAATCCCCTTCCACCACCACTCCCACCTCCCGCTCCAACATACATCTCTTTCTCTCTCTCATCTATTTGCCAACCTACCTTCATAATACACATGGTATCACTGGAAGTGGTGGGGATGAAGACACGCACCAGCCTCTGGGTAATGCATAGACCCTGTACTCCTCTAGCACTCTAGGTCAGCAGGCCACACACAATGATGACAATTCAGCTTGGCAGACTATTGACTTTTTTTAAAATCTGCCCTGCCCTTAACTATGACTTTGAAGAGAATACTTACTGTCTTTCTTTTTGTTGAGACCTACTAGACCTTTTATGAAGGTCAATACTACTGAAGATAGATCAGATAAATCAAATTCTTAACCTTTGATCTGATGAACCCACTATATATTACAGCCTTTATGTATGTTTTATACTCTATTGAACTTTATAATCTTTGCCACCTATACTTAAAATACATTAACAATATAATTTTCCATAATAGAGACTGCCCACACATAAATTATTTGGAATTCTTCTGCAAGGGATATTTACTTCTTTTTCCCAATTTACTTATTTATGTAATGATTTATGTAATCATTTATGTCAATGTGAACTCACAGATACATATTTTTATACCTTGTGTTATAATGCAATACTAATTCATTTGTTTTGCTTCTTAAATTTTTCAGCTGGCCATTGGAAACTCTTTCACTTGGCTTCTGTGTCCTTTTGACATATTCCCATTAGTGAGAGAGAGAGTGTGTGTGTGTGTGTGTGTGTGTGTGTGTGGTGTGTGTGTGTGTGTGTGTGTATGTTTTAGCAATTTCCTGTTTTCCCTGCTTTCTGGTACCATAAGATACTCCAGGCTCATCTTACATATTTCCTGCCTCAATATTAGAATCAGTCATTTCTACAAAAGCCCTTTGTTTTGTTTTACTTTGTTGTGTTCATTGCCTCTTGGCCCTCTCAGCCAACAGGGCAAGAAAATATATATGTGATAATATACATATATATTCACTTATGTCTATATCGAGCTAATAATGAGTTCAAACGGATGCTGTCAACATTAACCATATATTTCTTTTCACTGCTTTATATTCCATGATTTGCATAAGGCTTCTGCACAAGGTACACAACAAACAAGTATAAACAAATAAGTGAATAAGAATATCTTCTTTGTTTTCTTCCTACTTCTGAGCTCCTGTGTTGATTCTTCTTCTTGCATATTAAATTTAGGTGTTGTCTAACTACTTTTTGTGTAGATGAAACTGATGTATGGTGCTTACTTGTATGGATGTACTTTGTGGTCTAAGATTACATATATGTATATGTGATATACACCTACGTGTGTGTGTGTGTGTGTGTGTGTGTATACACAGCAACCTCCCATGAAACTCACAGCAACTTCTGGCCTCAAACACTTTCATTTTTATATATGAGGGCTTTTAGCTTGGCTTCACTTGTCTACTTTTGTAATTTATTGTCCATCTTTTTCCTCTTCCCTCAGCCTAGAACAATCTATCCTAAACGTACATGTGGTGGTAGCTTGGATTTCACTCCTCAAAACCTCAAAAATTTTGCCTAAATCTCAGTGTCCTCTTTATTCCACTATGAGTATAGGCTTTTGACAAAATCCAGAAAGATTTGAATAGAATTTTCACTCTGATAAATCCATGCTCAAAAGCAGTAGGCTCAGAATAGTCTAATAATAGAATGGGCAAAAAGGCAAAGTAGGGAAATAGTAATGAAAATGCACTGGCCCTATGTAGAATTTGTTTCTATACCATAAATTCCAGTATTCTCTATCTCTTTTGTCCATCCCTGACTTTCATGTCCCACAGACACTTTCCAGTTTGCACATAGATGAAGAGATCTTTCATGAAATAATCTTTCTTCTTGTCTTTCTCTGCTGCAAATTATCTTTCCCACCACTGCCAGTTACATCTTTGTTTTATTATTATACTTTAAGTTCTGGGGTACATGTGCAGAATGTGCAGGCTTGTTACATAGGTACACACGTGCCATGGTGGTTTGCTGCATCCATCACCCTGTCATCTCTATTAGGTATTTCTCCTAATGCTATCCCACCCCAATCCCCCCACCCCCAGCTATCCCTTTCCTAGTCCCCCATCCCCGACAGGCCCCAGTGTGTGATGTTCCCTTCCCTGTGTCCATGTGTTCTCATTGTTCAACACCCACTTATGAGTGAGAACATGTGGTGCTTGGTTTTCTGTTCTTGAGTCAGTTTGCTGAGAATGATAGTTTCCAGCTTTATCCATGTCCCTGCGAAGGACATGAACTTATCCTTTTTTATGAAGTTACTGCTGTCGACTAAATGTTTTTTATGTTCTGCTCTCCCCCCAAATCCATATGCTGAAATCCTAACCCCAATGTGATGATATTAGGAGGTGGGGCCTTTGGTAGCTGATTAGGTTATTTGGTCAAAGCACTCATGAATGGGAGTAGAGCTGTTATTATAAAAGGGACCCCAGAGAGCTTCCTCATTCCTTTTACTGTGTGAGGCCACAGCAAGAAGACCTATATCTATGAACCAGAAAGTGGGCCCTTACCAGATGCTGAATCTGCTGGCACCTTGATCTTGGACTTTCCAGTCTCTAGAACTGTGAAAATAATAAATTTCTGTTGTTTATAAGCCACCCAATTTATGATATTCTCTTATAGCCTCCCAATTAAACTAAGACAGTTATTGATTCAATTTTAAGAAAAACCTGTCTTCATATGAAAACACGTAAATAAACATGGTTTTTCAATTGGCCAATGACCTTTCCTACTTTGTGGATTGTCTCTTAATATTCCTTGACAAATTTTCTGTTTTAAATTTACTTTCTGTCTTTTTTTATTGATTAGTGAATATTTTACATGCAATCTGGATACCAACCCTTTGTTAGCTTTATGTGTTGCAAATGATCTCTCATTCTGCAGCTTTGTATTTCTACTTTCTATATAAATTTCGAATTTAGTGTGGTTTAATATATCAATATTTTAATTTAGGGTATATATACATTTTATGAATTGTCTAAGAATTCCTTACTATTTTGATTTACAGACTTGAAGCTATTTTCCTACATTTTCTTCCAAATTGTAAAATTTTGTTTTCCCCAATAGATCATTAAGGCACATAAAATTAATATTTTTGTTTGGCATGAGTCTATTTCTTGTCTCCCTCTTCTGTTCTAATGATCTTTTTCTCTGTCCTTATGAGAACACAAAATAGCTTAAACATAAACCTTGATTTTCTTCAAAATATTCTTGTCTCTATTGGACCTTTTATTTCCATATGATTTAATATTATGAACTTTACGTGAATCATTCATTATATGTCCATGTAAAGTCTTACTGGTATTTTAATTGAAATTACATTGATTTCGAGTTTGATTTGGAGAAAATTAAATGTTGATAGTGAGTCTTTCAAACCATGAGCATTGTATATCTCTACATTTATTAAGTTTTTTCATCTTCAAAAATTTTGGTAATATTTTTGCAGAAGTTTCATACATCTTTTAAAAACTTTATTCCAATATAATGAATAATTTTTATGTAAATGACAGTGGATAATCTTATATTAAATAGGTTTTACTTGAATATAGGAATGCTATTTAGTTTTCTATGTTGATCCTGTATTCAGACCTCTTAGTAAATTCTCTTCCTAATTCTGATATTTGGTTCCTTGCATGTCTTTGATTTTGTATGTAGACCATTGTATAAAGTAATTTAGGTTCTACTATATGCCAAGGAAATTATGCTACAGGGGCTAAGATAACTAAAGGATGAATTTACAGTAAGGAGTTTGGAGGAAGGCAGTTTCAAGATGGTATAGTGACTCAGTGGTTTCACTGAAGACCAGACTTCTAACTTCATGCTCACTCATTCTGGCAGTATTACTTTCATCCTCATTATTACAAGATGGCCACTGTGCTGTCAGGCATAAAGTCACCATTTCATTCAGGAAGAAAATGGAAGGCCTCTTTGACCCCTCCCTCACCCTATTCTTCCACCTGGAGGGGTTGCACTCTGTATAAGACCTTTTCTCCCCTTGTTTTAACTTTCACTGATGTCACTTCCTGTGTTGTGAGGCGCTTTCTTGTTCAGCTGCTGGCAACACATTTTCCCAGGCAACACCTAATAATAGCTCTACCCAATTCCAGACTGCCTGCTGTGTAAATGGTCCAATTATCCTTCCAAAGCTAGGGTTCTTCTTCTTCTTCTTTGCTCAGTGGAAAAGGAAACAGAGGCAGATAGACTCATAGAGAAAACTCGTATCTCATAGATAAAAACTGAATCTCTGTGTTGTGACTGATTTAAAAAAAAAAGGTACTTTTAACTTTTACTATTGACTGTGTAATATTTGTTGTCATTTTTGGTAGATATCCTTAATCATTATAAGACAGTTTACTTCTTGTGTAAATTTGCAAAGTTTTTATTGGAAATAAATATTAAATTTTACTGAATACTGTTTGTACCTTTAACTGACTTTAAACATGGCTTTTCTTACTTTTTTGTTAACCTAAATTTATATTCCTTGTTAAAAGTTTTCAACTATTTTTTAGATGGTTATGATTATATGTGAGATTGACCATGAGTTTGATTTTCTTGTATTGTTTATATTTTGCTTTGATATTACAGTTATTCTAGTCTAATTTAAAGAGATATATATTGTTTCTTCTTTTTCTATTCCCTGAAAGAGTGTTACATTTGGAAATCATATTTCCTTGAATGTTTAGTCAAATTTTCCTGTAAACAGTATGAGTGAATATTTTCTTAGTTATTAACAGAAGTTATTTAGTAGTCAAGCATCTATACAAGTATTTATATGCTTTTGATTCAATTTTATGTTATTTTTATAGGAAGTTGTATTTCATTTTCAAAATTTTTTGAATATTCTCCAAAGTATATGAATATTATTTACTTTATTAAAAATCATTTTAAGTCATACACATCTAAAAAGTACCTGAGACTTAAATGTACCACACAATAATTATACCAGTATCACTCATGTTATCACCACTTATGTCAGGAAATAGGATATTGAAAGTATCTTGGAAATTCTCCTCTATGTTTCTTTCAGATAACATCTTTCTCCCACTTAAATGCAACCAGCATTTTGATTTTTATGGTAATTATGTCCCTGCAGTTTTTATTTTTACCTCCTGTATGAGCAATAGAGTTCAGTTTGGCTTATTTTTGAACCTTCAAAATAGAACTATACTATGCAGACTCTTACATATCAAGTCTTTTGCTCAACATTAGGTCTGAAATACTCATCCATGTTGACATACTGCAGGTTCATTTTGGTATATAATGTTCTCTTTAAAGTTCAGTCAAAAAATTGTCTTTAAATTTCCACTATGATTATTCTTTGACCAGGGATTATTAGATGTATATTTCCTTAGTCCAGAAATACAGAGATTTTCTAGTTTTCTTTGTATTACTGAATTTAGCAAAATTTCATTATGGTCAGAGAGCATACATTGAATGATTTCAACCTTTTATATCTGTTACTTGTTTTATCTCTTATTAATGGCCAATTTTTATAAAAGTTCATTTTATGGTTGAAAAGAATGTATAATCCACAATCATTGTTAATTTATCTATTATTTAAATTAAACTTATACTTTAAAAAGTCTATTCTATCAATAGATTTGTTAAAAATATTTCTAATTTAATTACAGAAGTATTTGTTTTTTCCTTGTATTTCTGTCAATTTTGTTTTTTGTCATTTTTGCATCATTTATTTAAAGGAAATTTGATGAGGTGAATACCAATTTAAAATAGTTAAATTTTCCTGGTTCATAGACCTGTTTATCTTTCTCAATTAATCTTTCATGTCTTTAAAGAAGTCATTTTTATCAATCATATTCTTTATCTTTAAGCTTTTTGCCTTAAAGGTTATTTTGTCTGTAATCAGTAGAGAAATACTAGCATTCTTTTGGACAGTACTTGCTTGGTTAATCTTTTTCCTTTCAAAATTTCTGTACTATTCTATTTTACAAGTGTCTGTCATTGATATCATGTAGTTTTAAAAAATGTAATCTGACAATTACTGACTTTTTGTTGGAACACACACAGAGCTTACATTCAAGGAAATTAGTGATAATATATTTTAAGTTATATATTAACATATATTATTTCTGTATTTTATAAAATTCCAAATATATTACTATTATTATTTACAGTAAATATAAATAATGTTTATTAGGAATCGTTGGGGTTCTAGAATCCTGTTTTGATGTCTCTCAATTCTGAAAAATCCTCAGTTCACACATGCACATGTACTATATTCATAGTACTTATTGACAAAAAGATTTTTCAGAGTAGACATTTAGCTATACCAATATTATGCTTTTTGGTATGCAAATTGTCTCATCTTGGCCAATAAAAATCACTCTCTTGAAGCACCTGCATGCACGTACATGACTTTTTTTTTTTTTTGAGACAGAGTCTTGCTTTGTCACCAGGCACCAGGCTGGAGTGCAGTGGCCCCTCTAGCTAATTTTTGTATTTTTAGTAGACGGGGTTTCACCATGTTAGCCAGGATGGTCTTGATCTCTTGATCTCCTGATTTGCCTACCTCAGCCTCCCAAAGTGCTGGGATTTTAAGAACATAGCGGTATTATTTTTAGCAACATGATATTGAACATAGCTTACAATTTTCTTGAAGGCTTCCTTGTCCACAAGATATATTTCACTGTAGACACAGTTTTAAATTCATTTGAAATATTTTCTCTGAGATTATAGTATTATCTAGATATATAGCTAGATCCATTTATTGTATTTTATTTTCAAATTTAACAATCACTTTTTGCATTTTCATTTAATTTAATTTTACATTTTATAGTATTTCTGAAATTTGTAAGTTTTTGACTTTTAAAGTGACCATTTAGAAAATATTTCCTGTATTTTTTAAGGTACCACAAATATAATCTGATTCTGTGGAGTAGTGTTTTACAAATGTTTATTAGATCAAGCCCACTGATGGGATTGTTCAAATTTTCCATGCAGGTTTCTGTAAAGGTCACATTTCCACGACTGATTTTCTTTAACTGGCCTTCTAGAGAGGGATTGCGCCTCCTGTGAAGCTCCTTATAAACCAGCCAAATCCAACCACTTAAGGCAACAATTTCTGGCCAACCACAAAAATTGAATCCCCGTTCCCTGATAGTGCCAAGGAAGCAAGCAGCGGATTTACCACACCAGTATTTATCTAGCCATGATTTATTTACCACACCAATGTTTATCATCAGTGTTCATGGCTAGATAAACATTGGTGTGGTAAATCCTGATGCTTGCTTCCATACTAAATAGCAGCATCTTCAAGACTGGGACACCAATTCCTAGTCATACCAAGGATGGGCTTATCTTCCAATAACAACAAATACAAATGTGGAGACGTCAGGAAGATGGGCTGGATCCGCATTCTGTTACATTATATTGCTATTATATCACAACCCATGATAACACCAGGGGAATAGTTAATAGCTTTTAAAAAGGAGGCACCTAGAAACCTTCTTGCCCAAGTATCAAGATCTCTGCTGTAGTTTTACTCTGGCACTGCTAAATTGCTCTATGCTGCTAATCTTATTATGACCAAAACAGGATATACAAGTCTGCTATGGATCTGTCTTCCTGAGTTTTCCTCCAGTGAATGCTGATCCCGCAGACCTTGTGCAGGTGCTACCTGGTCATTTGCCCTTGTTTTCATGACATTTGCTAATTTATTGCCACTTGATCAAACAGTTACCTAAAAATATCACATAAATTATCCTTCTGTTATATTGATTAGTAATTTACTTTTTAGTGCACAACTGGGCCAAATAAGCATGTCTTAGAGTTACTGCCTTGGTGGGGATTTGGGGTTCTGACAGATGCAGTCATTGTTACAGCAGGTGGTTTGGCTCAGTCCCTAGAAGTGATTAGTGAGACTAACCTGCCTGTCTAGCTCCAGCTCATAGGAATAGAGATTTTCAGTGATTTTTTAGCCTTTTTTAACATGTTGTAGGGCTTGCCTAGCTTCTAGCTTCCAACAGTGATCCTGTCTCTGGCCAATCATTTCCTGCAATGCCATTTTGGTTTCCTTTAACTTCTAGATGCCAAATTCCTTACTGCCTACTTCTGTACGAACACACTAGTAAACTCATAGAGTATCTCCTGCAAAACAATGTTAATGTGGCTTTTCTTATTTATTTTATTTATCCAATTTTTTTTTTTTTTTTTTGGTTTGGAATAGAGGAGGTTTTTAAGCCAAAACCCCAGTAATCCATATTGACCTTTTTGTAAATGTGCATAATTGACTTTATACAAATTCTAGGCATAAAGTCTTTTTTTAAATAATTTTTTATCACTTGAATGTTGTCAGCTTTAAATTGTTTATTTTGTTGCCTTATCATCAGATTTCTTTATGCGATTTGGAATTTTAATTTTGTCTTGAGAGAGGGGCTGTCCACTTACTCATTTGTTTTACTTTCCTTATGTTCACCCTTCACTGTCTGTTAGGTTTGTGACTACCTTCACTAGGCTTCTGAGGCCCTGCTCCAGAAGTAGGTCTTATACTGGTGACTAGGGCATTCATACCACAGTTATTTTCTAGATCCAGCAACTGAGTGAGTTGGTATTTAGGGCTAGCCTTGACTGAAGTTATCTCTTTTCCTCCTAACAGGGTATATAAACTTCAACCCCGAGTAGCCACTGAAAATCTTCCACTTACTATTTGGGAGGAAGAATTCTGTCACAGTCTTTGGATGCATGCAGTGACACCTAATCTGACCCCCTATTACACTATAGGAGACAAAGGGACATCTGCTATTATACTATAGGGGACAAAGTGATATCTGCTGCTACTTATTTTATTACTAAGGGTTTGCTATCATCATCAATTTATTTCTGTGTACCTGATTCCAAAGAGCTGTTTATCTTGATTTGAATGCAATGATTGTTAAACAATTGAACACACTTATTGCTATACATTTGGAATATCTTGTGCCATAAAGTAAAGAGTGCTCAAACATGATGAGAACTTTTCAGTAGGATAGAGAAGACAGCTCAAAGTGATTTACACAGGCCAACATTGGGTCAATTTAACATCAAAATAAGTAACAATAATAATAGATTAAAAATAGTTGACGGGCATGGTGGTTCATGCCTATAATCCCAGCACTTTGGGAGGCCGAGATGGGCAGATCCCTTGAGGTCAGGAGTTCAAGACCAGCCTGGCCAATATGGCAAAACCCCATCTCTACTAAAAGTACAAAAATTAGCCAGACATGGTGTCAGGTGCTTGTAATCCCAGCTACTTGGGAGGCTGAGGCAGGAGAATCACTTGAACCTGGGAGGTGGAGGTTGCAGTGAGCCAAGATTGAGTCATTGCACTCTACCCTTGGTGACACAGCAAGACTCCATCTCAAAAAAAAAAAGTTGAATAAAATAAAAACCCATGAGTTTTTAGTGATATCAATAAGTAAATTAACAAGGAAATAACAGAATGCCAACTACTAACTGCAAAAGGAATGATGAAATTTTAAAATCACTATTGGAAAGAGAGAAAGATATAATAAATACAATAAAATGTTAATTGTGGAATTTGGGTAAAGGATATTCAGATGTTATTTGTTCTACTCTTGTGACATTTGTCTTACTTTGAAATTATTTCAGTATAATAGTTTCAATATAATATAATATATTAAAACTGAAATTATTTCACTATAATAGTTCAATATAATATATAATCATATATTAAAACTGTCTCAAATTGTGTTGCTTTAAGAAATGCTGAAACAATTCAAAATTAGAAAATATATGTACATAAATATAAATCAAATCAATATGTTTAAGGAGGAAATAAATACAAATATCTGAAATTTAATAAAAATGTTAAGTAAAATTTTATGTTCATTTGTTTAAAAATACCTTAATTAAGTGGAAATAGAAGCTACATATTTATAAAGGTATCATCTCAAAGAGAAATTTAGCCTTATGAATGTAATAAAACATGAAACCTTTTCATTAAATTTAATTTTAAAAATGAGTATCCACCTTCATCATAGGTTTTAAACTATATTTATAAATATTGTTTCTTCAGTATTATAAGAGAAATATTGAAAAGATTTTGAAAAACATTATTTTCATAAGATATTATCTCGAGAAGCAAAGATAGGCAATAGGAAAACTATTTGGAGTTTTCATTTATTAAACAAAAATCAGTGCCATTCTGTATCTACCCAGGTAATTGCTTTAAAATATGTTGAAAAATAAACCATGGTAAAAATAGGATGTGGCCTTTGAGTTATTGAGGAATTTTAAATTTTTGGAAGATGGAGAGCAGATAAAAATTTATTTTACAAACAAAATAGATGAGTTGAGGAAAACAGATGTGAATACATACAGAAATGCTGTAGTGAAGTTTGGTTTCAATTGGCCTGAAAGAACTGTTAGAACCAGCTATGAATGAGTAGGGAGGTAGGGAGAAAGAGTGCAAAAACTGCAAGTATTAGAAGAAGATTTTACAGTGACCCCTTTCTCTGCCCTCCACAACTCCAGCACCTGAAACTGTGGGCAGCCTGATGTTGAATCCCAGATAGTCTATGGATGGACCAGAGAGCATCAGAGTCAAAGGTACATTTTTGAGAAAAATTTTCTGGAAACCTTAGCTGCTGTGAGACTTTTTTCCCCCTTCTGTAATATGGAGTGATTCTACTCTATGTTTCTGTGGGAAGTTCACCCTGTAAATCCTGCAAAACAACAGCAGAGCTTATGTATCATATGAAGTCTGGAGACAGCAGGTCTGGTTAAATTTGGGAAGCAGAAAGCTTTGGCTCTTCGATGTAGAGGAGAGGGACATGAATATTTCTCTTGGTTTACTTGTTTGTTTGTTTTGTTGTTGTTGTTTTGACACAGGTCACAACAATGTTACCATTGCTGGAGTGCAGTGGCATAATCACGACTCACTGCAGCCTCAATTTTCTGAGCTCAAGGTAACCTCCCAGCTTAGTCTCCAGAATAGCTTGGACCACAGGTACATGCCACCATGCCTGGTTAATATTATAATTTTTATAGAGACAGGGTCTTCCCATGTTGCTCAGTCTGGTCTCGAACTCCTGAGCTCAAGTGATCCTCCCACCTCAGCCTCCCAAAATGCTGGGATTGCAGATGTGACCCATCACACCCAGCCTCATGCTCCTCTTTGAATTCTTAGAAAAGACTATGGCTCACAGGCCATACATGAGAGAATGCATGTTTACAATAAATATTTTACATTTGTGTGGTAGATTTGTTATAATTAGTTAACCAATTTTAGTACATTATTAACTAAAGTTCATAATATATTTTCTTAATTGATATCTAATGTCCTTCTTTATTCCAGGATCTCATACAAGATACCACAACATAGTTAGTCATCATGCCTCTTTACGCTCCTCTTGGCTGTTAACAGTTGCTCTGACATTCCTGGTTTTTGGTGACCTTGACAATTTTGAGGAATATTGGTCAGGTACATGGTAGAATGTCTGTCTATTGAGATTTGTGTGATGTTTTACTTGTTATTAGATTGAGGTTGTTGATTTTTGAAAGGAAAACCATTAAGGTTAAGTCTCATTTTATAACATTTAATTAAAGGCATATAAAGAAATAGTGTGCTCACTCTCTCTCTAGCTACAAAATGGATATATATATATATGTGTGTGTGTGTCGATGTTAGCTTAGATATGTGATAACCTGGAGATATATATATGTATATCCAAGATATATATATATATATATCTATACACATATATACATATATATATCTCCAGGTTATCACATATCTAAGCTAACATAAAAAGTCCATGTTAAATTATTTTGTAAATATTAAAGCTTATTTAAAATATACTTTTGACAGATTTTTTAAATCTTTATAACAAATTACTTGATATTTATTTTTTCCCAAAGAAACAATGGTTTGAAAACAATAATAAGGTTATCTATTACCTATTTATTAATGATCAGGTAGAAAAATGAGGTCATAGGGTTGATTAAATGCAGATAAGTTTAATATTAAATCCAAGAAACTTATACACTGACTTTACAAACTTTGTTGCACAAACATATCACATCATCACTAGATCAATACATTGGTCATCTTAGCTAATTTTTAATCTAGAATGGCTCAAGCATAATTTCAATAGCCTTTAAGGAAATATATTGAATAAATGAGCCACAGTGAACTGAGCTTTCTATTTTATAATATTGACAGATCTCATTATGGTTAAATGTAAGAATGTTTATATATTAACCACAATTAAATTCCAAATGAATATTATTTTAGTGTAAGCTGGAAAGTTCTAATGCCAATTAAAAAGTATAATAATTATTATTTATGTAAATTCTCAAAGCCCTTTGCTTTCATATGTTTTATTTATATTTCTATTGCCCATATTTTATAATAGTAAGATCAACCATAAGTAATACTGTGATACAAATTTATCTTTATTCTCACCTTTCATGCTCTTTCCCCAGAATTCAAGTACATTACTTTTGCCTTCTTACAATCCTGTCACTTAATAAATCTCATTCTTTGGAATTAACATTTGAGTATAAGAGAAAAGAGTGAGTTTAATGTTTTATCACTTCTGCTGAAATATTTGCTTTGAAACAGGCATGAGAAACATACCTTAATATATAATAGAATATTCTCCCTTATCCATGAGGGATACATTCCAACACCCCCAGTGGGAGACTAAAACCACAGACAATACTGAACCCAATTGCTGTGAATCGAAACATGTTTCTGTTCATGTCTTCCACCCACAAATATAATGCCTTTTCCATCTTAACTAAATACTCATCATGCACTGTGGCTATAACTTTTGCAGTTTGATGTGTGACAGCAAAACCAGCATACAGTTCTTTTTCCTTTTTCGCAATTTCATGGATAGAAGATTTGTTATGGATAGAAGATAGCTATTTGATCATGGATAGAAGATAGCTATTAAATGCATTCATGCCTGGTCCCCACTTTAGAATGTAGTAAACATTAAAACAATTTCTTGAATGAAATAATGAATAGGTGAATGACTAGGCCCATGAGAATAAGAAAATTTCAACTACTTTTGAATGAACTGTTAACAAATATAAGCCAGATTTCATGAGTAAAATGAGTTTTTAGAAGATATAGATTTAATATTTCCTAGATATGATTATTATATTTTTTCATAATACTTATTAAATGATTGGGAAAATATACAATTTGGAAATTTTAAGTATTCATTAGCATTATTTCTTTCATCTAGCCTTTTACCTGAATTTACAAGATACACGTAAATTTCCCAAATTCATTTGTTTTCCATCACAATGTTACCCTGCTCAAGTGTACTTTCATGCTTTGGTTTACTTTGCATACTTTTCCTAGAATTCCCTTTTCTAGTTACATTCAATAAAGATTGAGGATACTTTTTGTTAATATAACCCCTGCCATGAAGCTCGTCTACTACAAACCTCAATGAGTTTCACTTTTATTTGAATTCTTAGAGCATTTTATCATTAAACTGTGTGTTATCTTGCAGTTTATTTTTTACATAATTTATTATTATTTTTCATCCTTTAGCCAGTATGTTTTGTATTATTTTGAAATAATTATAATCATTGTACATGCATAACTTTTGTAGTTTAAGAAAGCAATGGTATAAAAATATTTTTAGCTTTAACATTGCAAATAATGTAATTTTTATAATATTAAGGGTAAAAGGTATGTGGATGATCTGCCATAAATTCCTGAAAGTATATTAATCTGTTTAAATAACATAATTTGCCAATGTGCCTCTCTGCTTCCAAATCCTAGAAGCCAACCAAATGTTAAGTTTCTCGAAAGCAATAATGTTTTCATCTTTTTAAACCCAGTGTTTACCACAATGCTGATATTTGGTGTTGCTTAATAAGCATTACTACATTTTTTAAGGGAATGAGTGATGAAAGAGGATTCTGTTGTGGGGATTATGTGCTCACACCAGAAGGCCATCTGCTTTCATAATACAAAAAAAAAAAAAAAAATCACCAATGTTCATGAAAAACTGTTTTCTAAATGAAAAAGTTATTAAAGACTTCCTTTTATCACTTCTCAGATGACCTTTAGACACTGATAATTACTGGGAGAAACACAATTTGGGCACATGATACAATTGTTTTGAGAGGTAAGATTATAGGCTAAATGTGGGAGATACAGTCAGTGTACCACCAAGAATAATAATACAACCCACTCATCAGATTCCAAAAATATATATGCATTTTTAAAAATCTGGTAGATAAATTCATCATTAAAGGAAAATTTGCTTCCTACAGTAAGCAGAATCCTCCTCAACGTTCCTAGGAAAAGAATCCGGCCCTAGGGATGACATGCTAATCCAGGCCAATTCTAGATTCACTTCATGTCATGACAGTGAATGCAGTACAAGCTCACATGTACAGAGAATACAAATATTTCATCAGTTTCTTTCTGTTGAATTAAAAATAATCCTAGCTCTTCAGCAATATGCATAACTATAACTTTGTTGAAAGTGTTAATAGTAGTCTATCCTTTTTATTTATCTAAATCTGAGCCTCAACTTTCTTAAAAATTTGCAGCAATTATTTCTAGGAAATATATTCTTTAATAATAATAAATTATTTTTATAATGATTATTACTTCCCCTAGATACATTCATTCATTGTATTAAAAAGACACACTCAGATGTTTTTAACCATATATGAAAGAGGACAAAAAAGCCTAATCCCAAGATTTTCTAAGGGCAGGGAGCTGTCCCTAAAATCAACATTGTAAATGACATCTTTCCTTTTCTTCCACTTTCTAGCAGAAGGATTGTAACTCTGAAATGCTAGGTTGTGCCCTGGTGATTCTGTTGCCGGTAATTCTTGCAGATATCAAAAAGGGGCCCTACAGTCAAAGTTGAGCCTATTCAAACACAATGCTTTGAATTTGTGGAAAGCAGAGACTGTTTAAGAAGACCCTATTATTTGCATGATTAAAGGGAACATTTTTATAAATACCGATATATATTTGTGTGTGTATATATATATGGCTTTATTATGAATTGTTTTCCTTTATGCAGTGTTTGTCATCTTAATTTTGATGAGTTAGATAAATAATAATACAACAGTGAAAATAAATACTAACATTTCTTAAGCACTTGCTGCCATACACTATTTTAAGTATACCACAGGTGATAATTGTCACTACTACCATATACAATAGTTGCAATATTACCTCTGTTTTACCAATGAGTAATCTGATTCATTAACATGGCCAAATTTCATTGGTCAGGAACTGGCAAAACTAGAGTGGACATTCAAGCATGATAAACCCTGGAGTATCTCTTCAAAAATTTTTTTCTTTTTTTTCCCACTACCCTCATAGACCCACAATTATTCATTAATTTATTTGTTCATTCATTTTTGTTTTCATTCTTTGTTAGAATCTATTTTTTCCTACTTTTACTTAAGAGATCCTTGGGCACAGGAAGCCAAATAATATAGGATTTGCAATGTTATTTCATGGAGTGTTGCATTATATTTTATTTTTTGATAGATAAGTTTTCAAGCTTTCTGCCAGTGAATGCCACAGAGAAAGCATCTCTAAATCTCTCCTCACTGCCATCATGTCTAAATCAGAGTCTCCTAAACAGCCTAAACAGCTGAGGAATCTCTTCATCTATTTGAAGGCTGGACTTTAAAACAGCCAGTGAGTCTGAGAAGCCACTGTGAGCAATGGAGAATTCTCACTGGACTGTGCAGCAATAAGAGATCCAAATGCCCGGGAGGCTTTGGGTTTGTCACATATGCAACTGTGGAGGAGGTGGATGCAGCCTTGAATGCAAGGTCACACAAGTGGATGGAAGAGTTGTGGAACCAAAGAGGGTTGTTTTAAGAGAAGATTCTCAAACATCAGGGCCCTGCTTACCTTGTCTAAGTGGAGCAGGGCCACCTAACAGTCACTCCAGCAACAGCTGTATCTCCTCCTTCAGCTTCTCCAAATCCTTGGCCAGTGAATGCAGTGTCTGTAGCAGCAACAGGACTTGCTCGTCCAACTCCTGTTGAGTCTCTTCCTTTATCTTCTCTGACTCTTGGGCCAGTGCTGTGTTTAGCTTCATAGGAAAGGCCACCAGTTTCATATCTTGTGGCCTGCTTAAACACCGGGTGGGACTGACGGCCAGCAGCCGCGTCCTTTTCCTCAGGCGCACTAGCAGAGGGAAAAAGCCGCTTGCCGCGTCGGTTTGAAAGCGGGCATTCCTTTCTGCCCGTGGACGCCACCGAAGAAGCATCGTTAAAGTCTCTCTTCTCCCTGCGATCATGTCTAAGTCAGAGTCTCCTAAAGAGCCGGAACAGCTGAGGAAGCTCTTCATTGGAGGGTTGAGCTTTGAAACAACCGATGAGAGCCTGAGGAGCCATTTTGAGCAATGGGGAATGCTCACAGACTGTGTGGTAATGAGCGATCCAAACACCAAGCATTCCAGGGGCTTTGTGTTCGTCACGTATGCAACTGTGGAGGAGGTGGATGCAGCCATGAATGCAAGGCCACACAAAGTGGATGGAAGAGTTGTGGAACCAAAGAGAGCGGTCTCAAGAGAAGATTCTCAAAGACCAGGTGCCCACCTAACTGTGAAAAAAATATTCGTTGGTGGCATTAAAGAAGACACTGAAGAATATCACCTAAGAGATTATTTTGAACAGTATGGAAAAATTGAAGTGATTGAAATCGTGACTGACAGAGGCAGTGGCAAGCAAAGGGGCTTTGCCTTTGTAACCTTTGACGACCATGACTCTGTGGATAAGATTGTCATTCAGAAATACCATACTGTGAATGGCCACAACTGTGAAGTTAGGAAAGCCCTATCAAGGCAAGAGATGGCAAGTGCTTCATCCAGCCAAAGAGGTCGAAGTGGTTCTGGAAACTTTGGTGGTGGTCGTGGAGGTGGTTTCGGTGGGAATGACAACTTTGGTCGTGGAGGAAACTTCAGTGGTCACGGTGACTTTGGTGGCAGCCATGGTGGTGGTGAATATGGTGGCAGTGGGGATGGCTATAATGGATTTGGTAATGATGGAGGCAATTTTGGAGGTGGTGGAAGCTACAATGATTTTGGCAGTTACAACAATCAGTCTTCAAATTTTGGACCCATGAAGGGGGAAAACTTTGGAGGCAGAAGCTCTGGCACCTATGGTGGTGGCAGCCAATACTTTGCCAAACCACGAAACCAAGATGGCTATGGCGGTTCCAGTAGCAGCAGTAGCTATGGCAGTGGCAGAAGATTTTAATTAGGAAACAAAGCTTAGCAGGAGAGGAGAGCCAGAGAAGTGACAGGGAAGCTACAGGTTACAACAGATTTGTGAACTCAGCCAAGCACAGTGGTGGCAGGGCCTAGCTGTTACAAAGAAGACATGATTTAGACAAATACTCATGTGTATGGGCAAAAAACTCGAGGACTGTATTTGTGACTAATTGTATAACAGGTTATTTTAGTTTCTGTTCTGTGGAAAGTGTAAAGCATTCCAACAAAGGGTTTTAATGTAGATTTTTTTCTTTTTCTTTCTTTTTTTTTTTTTTTGCACCCATGCTGTTGATTGCTAAATGTAATAGTCTGATCGTGAAGCTGAATAAATGTCTTTAGAAAAAAAAAAAAAAAAAGGAGGCGTTTGCAGCCGTTGCTGAGCGAGCCATGAGCTTCTCACCGACTCCGCTTTCGGTCGCCATGTTGACCCTTTCCACCCCACAGACTTCCGTAGGTAGGTTTTGGTCCCAGAGATAGTAGCCGAAGGGTAAAGGAGGAGAGGGAAAGCAGAGAGTGAGCTTGGAGGTAGAAAAACTGCGCTTTTAATTCCGGCTGGCCTTTGCCACTTAAGACTGGCTGGGCCACGCTGCTGCTCTTTTTTACGTAATTTAAAAGGCTTTGTCCGTCCCAAGCTGTAAGTTCTTTGAAGGCAGGAATTATGATTTCTTCTCATTATATATACCTCCTAATCTGAAAAGGTGCCAGCAGAGTAGATGCTCAATAAACACTCATCACATAACAAATACTCATTTTCTGTATGTTTCTCTTTTCTGGAATAATTTTTTTTTTACCTAAATATCTTACTAGTTAAAGATGCTATTTCTATAGCTGTAATATAAGCCCATTTATTACTGTAGAAGATGAAAGTAATATTTTTCTTTTATAAAGCTATATAAATTGGTAATGTGTGGTAATATTCTTTTAAAATAACAATTTCAGCAGAATATTATTTAATTAATGTAAAAATTATCTGGTCTCAGAAGCATACTTGCAATAATAATCATTCTAAGCCTTAAAAATTCTACTTTATTCTAAGATGACAGTGTTAATATATTTGGTTACAATCTAGTAATTCCCTTGGGCCCTGAACATGTTGAACATTTTATAAATTTTAGCTTTCTAATCTGTAAACAAATAAAATATGTTCAATTCCCTAGGGAGACATTTTATTTCTGAAGTTTTATGAACCTCTCTCTGTTTTTTCCTCAGGGCTGACAGCATTTAAGTGGCTTGTGTTATATAATTTACAATGTGGAAGAATTTATTGGATAAGGAGATTCAAAGTGATTATTTGCTCTCTCTATATATATATATAAAGTTGCAACACTCTATTGGGTGTTAAAAGTAAATACATGGACCTTGCTTTCTGGGAGCTTAGAATTTATAAGAGATGAGATATGTCTAAATAAGATAAAAACTGGTGATTTAAATTGCATGTGACTGATGTAAAAAATTTCATAGTCGGCCGGGTGCAGTGGCTCACACCTGTAATCCCAGCACTTTGGGAGGCCAAGGCGGGTGGATCACGAGGTCAAGGGATCGAGACCATCCTGGTCAACATGGTGAAACCCCGTCTCTACTAAAAATACAAAAAATTAGCTGGGCATGGTGGCGCGTGCCTGTAATCCCAGCTACTCAGGAGGCTGAGGCAGGAGAATTGCCTGAACCCAGGAGGTGGAGGTTGCGATGAGCCGAGATCGCGCCATTGCACTCCAGCCTGGGTAACAAGAGCGAAACTCCGTCTCAAAAAAAAAAAAAAAAAAAAAAAAATTTCATAGTCATACAGAAGCAGGAAGATTATTCCTAGTTTTATTGATCACTGAAGATTTAATGGAAGTGGTGGCTGGCCATTGGGAATTGAGTAAAATGTACATAACATAGAGAAAAAGAAAACTTCTGCCAGAGATTGAACTGTGACAACAAATGCATGGCATTGTAAAGGAGATACTTTAATGAGATTTAACTGGCAACAAATTGAAGACTGTATCAGTAAAGGTGGTTTGTAAATACAACTGTTATGTTAAGGAAGAAGCAGCAGGAATAGAAGTGAAGGATTGGGTTAGCCTCTGCACTAGAATTAGAATTCACCACTGAATGGACACAGTTGTTGACAGAGAAGGTGGAGTTAAAGCAACAAATACAATCCCAAATATCTTGGAGTATTGATTGTACAATAAACAGAAATACATAATCAGGAAAGACCTATATGGGTCTTTATGAAAAACAGGATGAGTCCAAATATACCAAATTCCTACAGGAAGAACATCTTGAAAACAGGAGTAAGGAAGTAAAGATTCTGAGAGTTCTGAGATGAAGAGGAAGAAATGCAATAGAGTTTTTAGCAGATGAATTCAATCTTGTTGATAAGGCTGTGGCAAGAGCATTTGAGAGTGGGTGGAGACCGTAACAAAGTTAACCCTGGATCAGTATTACTGATTGTTCCTTTGACCCCAGGTTCCAGTATAACTGGACATGGCACTTTTACTGATCCTGTCTTTATTTAAATTTTGATATTCTGTCTGCCATGGATTTTTTTGCATTAATTTTGATGCATTAAAAATCTTTCATTGAAATGTTTATCTTCATTGTTGTGTGTTTTGGCACCTCTTTAAATGTTTGACCTGATAAAAAAACATGATTTCATAATTGGGGAAACATCTGCGTGGCATTTTATACATAATAGATCAGCATGTTGTGATGAACACAAATTCTCAGTGAACTAAAGGTATAACTGAGAGATTTCTTTTTCTTTTTAATTATGCTAAAAATGTATAATGTAAAATGTACCATCTTAACCATTTTTAGTATACAGTTTAATAATGCTAAGTATATTCACATTGTTGTCCAGTGGATTGCCAGAACTTTCTCATCTTGCAAAGCTGAAACTCTTTACCCATTAAACAATAACTTCTAATTTTCTCCTGTACCTGGCTCTTGGCAAATAACATGCTACTTTCTGTTTCCATGAATTTTACTACTTTAAATAACTCATGTATGTGGAATAAAACAGTATTTGTCCTTTTGTGAGTGACTTATTTCACTAAGCATAATATCCTCAAGGTTTATTTATGCTGTAGCCTTTGACAGGATTTCCTTCCATTACAAGGCTGAGTATTATTCAAATGTATATGTATTTCAGATTTTGTTTTTCATTCATCTGTTGATGGACATTTGGGTTGCTTCCACCTCTTGGCTAGTGTGACTAATGCTGCCATGAACATAGTATGCAAATATCCCCTGAGAGCCTATTTTAATTCTTTTGGGTATATATCCATATATGGCATTGCTGGATCACATGGTAGTTCTATTTTTAATTTTTTAAGTAACTGCCATATTGTTTTCCATAGCAGTTGCTTCGTATTCTAATCCTACCAGCAATGCACAAGGTTCCAGATGCTCCACATCCTCACCAACACCTGTTAGTTGCTTTCTCTTTTTGATAGTACCCATCTGAATGGGTGTTAGGTCTCATTGCAGTTTTGATTTGCATTTCTCAAATAATTAGTGATGTTGAACATTATATCATATGCTTGTTGCTTATTTATAGATTATCTTTGGAAAAACTTTTATTCAAGTCCTTTGCCCGTTTTTAATGGGATAATTTTTTATTGTGGTTGAGTTGTAGGAATTCTTTTTTATTTCTTGATATTAATCCCTTAACAGAGAAATGATTTGGAAATATCATCTCCCATCTGTAAGTTGCTTTTCACTCTGTTGATTGTGTCCTTTAATGCACAGAAGTTTTAAATTTTGATGTAATCCCATTTGTCTATTTTTGCTTTTGTTGTCCATGCTTTGGTGTCATGTCTAAGAAATAATTGCCAATCAAATATGAAGCTTTCACTCTGTTTTCTTTTATAGATTTTATAGTTTTGGATCTTATGTTTATATATTTAATCCACTTTTAGTTGATTTTTATATATATTAGCCTAATTTCATTCTTCTGCATGAGGCAATCCCATTTTCCCAGCACTATTTGTTGAAGAGCCTGTCTTTTGACCCTTGTTAAAGACCAATTGACTGTATACATGAGGGTTTATTTCTGAGCTCTCTATTCTATTTCATTTATCTACATGTCTACCTTTATGCCAGCACCATGCTATTTGGTTACTGCAGCTTTGTAATATGTTTTGAAAGTAGAAAGTGTGACTCTCTTAGCTTTTTTCTTTATTAGGATTGTTTCAGCTGTTTGAATTTCTTGAAATTCCATATGGATTTTAGGGTTTTTTTTCTAGTTATACACAAATTGTCATTTGGATTTTGATAGAGAATATTGAATTTGTACAACACAGGTAGTGTCGACATCCTAAATATACTGTCTTTCAATACATCAATATGGATGTCTTTTCATGTATTTGTCTTCAATTTATTTCAACAATGTTTTTTAGTTTTCAGTGTATAATTTTTTCACAACCTTGGTTATGTTACTTCTAAATATTTTACTCTTTTTGGTGCTATTATAAATAGAATTGTTTTCTTAATTTTCCTTTGGATTGTTCATTGCTAGAGTATAGAAGCTCAGCTGATTTTTGTATGTTGACTTTGTATCTTGTGACTTCGCTGCTTTCATTTACTATTTCAACTGAGGATTATTAAAAGTGCATATTTGATAAGCAGTATTGTGGACATGAAATTATGAGAATCATCTTACTAAATTCTACCTTGTTCAGAGGACATGGAAAATTATATTTAGTTATCATTGCAACTTAAGAGAAATTCTGGAAAAATAAAAATTCCTAGAAACTACAGGATTATATTTGCTTTTATTAAAGGCAGACTGTTGTCATATAAGAAGTAGCTTTAACATCTGCTACCATAGATAATGGGGGACAGATTACTATATGGTTATATAAGTAAGTAATTTCTACTTAAAGAATTATTTTGTAATAAGCATTTAATGGTCCAATAATTTAATGGCTGGACTTGAAAAACTGACAAGACTCTCATTCTTATAAGTTTCTAAGTATAGATTATATAATCATATAATGGAATATCATCAAGGTATTGAAGTATTTTATTAATAATTTGTCAATAATAATGTATATCAGTGAAACTTAGGTAGATCTATATTTTATTTTAACATGTATTAGATAAATTTATGTTTTACTTTGGATGTCAAAGTAATTCTCTAAAAGGTTAATTCCTGAAATAAATGTGCATACAAATTTATATATGCATATAAAATAGAATATTGAGAAAATAGCTATCTGCAAATTAGTATTTAAATTTTTAAAAATGAAAATTCATAGTTTCTTAATAACCAGATTCATGTTATTTTCAGATTAACTAGAAAAAATCAGTTTGTTTATTTTACCATTATATAGGTTTTCAAAAAAATCCTAAAATAATCAACTAAAATTTATGTATCATTTAGATACTACTCATAGTCTAAGAATGGCAAAACTAAATATATAAAAGGCAAAGGGAAAATTAGCTTATGTCACAATGGTTACATGATATCACTGTGAACAACTATTAATTTATCAAAGTCATAATTTGGGTTATTTAGCTTGCAAACTGCAATCAGTGTTCACTTCTGTATACCAGATGAGTGGTGATGTATAATGAAATTCTGAGTCCCTACAATGTATATTCATCTTCCGCTATTTCTGGCTGAAGCAAAGTAAGTTATGGCTAGGTGATTTTGTCCTGAATTATTCACATAAACACTCTTCCCCTGAACTCACTCTTCCTTCCCTGGCACCATGAAAACAACTATATTGAATTTACAATTGGTGATTTCAAGTATGTGCTGGGGAGAAGAACATGGGAAGAAGTGAGAAAATTTGCTCTGTTCAGCTTTGGTGTATATCAGCCCATGCCCATGAACTTAAATTTAGTATAGGGAAATCTCTCATCAAGAGGCTTAGTATTTAATAGATTTAGAGAATAAAACCATTTCCACATTCTCTTTTCTTTCAAAGTATAGTGTCTGCTTTATTGACTTTTAGATATTTCGGTGGTGGAAGCCCCAGGTACCAGATCATATTTGAGATGTCTTTTTTTCCCATTTCCATTGAGTTCCATGCTTCTGGCATCCTGTTATGACAGGGACTCTACTGGTGACAAAGTCTCATTATTGTTTATGAATAATAAATGATTTTTGAATTATATTTCTCTTTTTTTCTTTACTTTTATGTATATTTCAAATTACAAATTAAATGTCTCCATGAGTTAAATGGCTAGTAAGATTTCTAGTAATTCCTAGATCAGATTTAGTAATGTGCTTCTTTCAATGGATATGTCCACTTTGTCCTTGCTAAATTTATTAGCATAAAATTGTTTATAATATTCCCCCAAATTTCTTTTAATACCTGTAAGATATTTAGTAATATCCTCTCTTTTATTCCTAATGTTCATAATATTTATGTCTTCTCTTTTATTTTTTCATGATCAGTCTAGCTAAAGGCTTGTTACTTTTATTGAACTTTTCAGAGACAGCTTTATGGTGGGCAAAATAATGGCACCTAAAGATGCCCATCTCCAAATCCCTTGGACCTATGTAGCAAAAGGGACTTTGCAGATGTGATTGAGGATAAAGGTCTTGAGATAGGAGAATATTCTGGATTACTCAAGTGGGCCCAATGTAATCACATAAGTCATTAAAAGTGGAGAACCTTTGCAGCCTGGGTCAGAGAGAAGCGTGATTTACGAAGGGTCAGAAAAGGGCAACATAAGAACAACCTTAAAATCCCCTTCTGGCTTTGAAGATGGAAGAAGGGGCCTAATGGAAACACTGGCCTTTAGGAGTTAGAACAGGTCTCATTCAAGAGCTAGTAAGAAAACCAGACCTCCTCCCTCTAATTTCAAGAAACTGCATTCTGCCAACAATCTGAGCAGAAAACAGATTCCCCTCCAGAACCTCCAGAAAAGGACACAGCCTGCTAACACCTTGATTTTATTCTGGTGAGAGCTGTAGCAGACTTCTGATCTTTAGAACTGTAAATTAATAAATTTTTATTATTTTTAGCCACTAATTTTGTGTTATCTTAAGCTGCTAACTTTGTGGTAATTTGCTACTGGCAGCAGTAGAAAACTATACATGGTTTAATTGAATCTCTCCATTGTCCATTTTCTATCACATTAATTTTGGGTCTTATATGTTATCTCTTTCCTTCTGCATCTTTGGGTATATTCTGCTCTTCTTTATCTACCATTTTATAGTGGAAAGATAAATAATTTGATTTTAAACTTTCTTTTCTAATATAAACATTTAGAACTATATTTTTAACTTTAGGTAATACAGTTTACAGCTCTATCCTGCAACTATATTTATGTTCTCATTATTAATTTACAAATATTTTCAAATTCCAACTGTGATTTTCTTTTTTACCAATGTGTTGTTTAACTTCCAAATATTTGGGAATGTTGTGGATACTGTTCACTTACTAAATCTGAATGACATTCAGTTCTAGCCAAAGAACATATTTTGTATGATTTCTGTTGACTTCAAAGTATTGAGTCTTGTTTTATGCGTCAGCATATTTTCTATCTTGCTGGATTTTCCAAGTGCACTTCCAGTTTTTCTATGTACAGCATAGGGTGTGTATTCTGCTATTGTATGGATTTTTAAATGTGACATAGGTCAAGTTGATAGATAGTATTGTTCATGTTGTTTATTTTCTCATTGATTTTCTTCTTCTATAATTACTGATTGAAGAATGTTTAGTTCTCCACCTATAGATTGGTATCTCTGTTTGGTTCTATCAACTTCTGCACATGTCTATTGAAGTTTTGTTATAGGATACATATACATATACATCTTGTTTCAACAAAACTAAATGATTTACTTTTACAAAATGCTTATTTACCTTTGGTATAATTTTTGTTATGAAGTTTATGTTGTATGACATTAATATAGCTCCTCTGGTTTTTTTTTTTTCAGGTTTAAACACTGATTTTTTTACACTTCAAGTTCTGGGGTACATGTATGGAACGGGCAGTTTTGTTACATAGTTATACACGTGCCATGGTGGTTTACTGCATCCATCACCCCATCATCTACGTTAGGTATTTCTCCTAATGCTATCCCTTCCCTAGTCCCGCAACCCCTGACAGGCTTTGTTGTGTGATGTTCCCCTCCCTGTGTCCACGTGTTCTCATTGTTCAGCACTCACTTATGAGTGAGAACATGTGGTGTCTGGTTTTCTGATATTGTGTTAGTTTGCAGATAATGATGGTTTCCAGCTTCAACCATGTCCCCTCAAAGGACATGAACTCATTCTTTTTTATGGCTGCATAGTATTTCATGCTATATATGTGCCACATTTTCTTTATCCAGTCTATCACTGATGGGCATTTGGGTTGGTTCCAGGTAGAAAAATGAGGTCATAGGGTTGATTAAATGCAGATAAGTTTAATATTAAATCCAAGAAACTTATACACTGACTTTACAAACTTTGTTGCACAAACATAGCACATCATCACTAGATCAATACATTGGTCATCTTAGCTAATTTTTAATCTAGAATGTTTTAGAGTTAAATTTTGGAAATAACTGAGTCTTGCTTTTTTAAGTTTAGAGTTAAATGACCTACAGGTACAATGAAATTCCCAGTAGTTTATTTCTCCCTGCCAAAGAATAGTACTAATCTATGATAGAAACCCAGAGGCACATTCTCTACAGAACTCTTCTTGTTTTGGTACTTCTGTCAATCATAGGCATAATTAAACCAAAAATTGTTCTGCTTCAGTTTTCATATGTACTGAGCAAACTGAAAATAAAATTAAGACTATTGTTCTTTCTTTGAAATAAAATGAAAATAAATGAAACTAGCTTTTAAAGATAAAAGGATATATTATATAGCACTTAGAAACATAAACATTTATTTTTAACAAGAAAACTTATCGTTGCTTCTTTTTTTTGTTAAATTTTTAAATCTACAGAGGAATTGAAAGACCAGTACAAAGAATGTATACACAGTCTTCACCTGGATTCACTCACAATTGATCAATTTTGCCATTTTTTTACTCCCCCCCCAACACAAATTTGAACTTTTCTTGCTGAAAATTCACTGTCAGCATTCATCTGCAAAAAGTATAGCAGCCTTCTAAATTAACCTAAGAAAATTTTCACTAATTCAAAAATACCACAATATATATAATTGGTATTTAAAAATTTCTCAGTTACATAAGATATGTGTTTTAATAGTTGTTCATTTACTTGGTTTTTATTCATTTGTCTTAGGTAATAAGATTCAGAAGCTGTAGCCAAAGTTCACACACAGCCTTGAGGTGTTATATATCTTTTATCTCTTTAGATATATAACAGTAGAAAAGCCTCAAACCCATTTGTTTTGTTTTGCTTTTTATAATATTGAGTGTTTTGAAAGATCCAGTCCAGTTCCCTTGTAAAGTGTGCTATTTTCTAGATTGATCTGATAACTCCTCATAATTACATTGTCTAGACATTTTGAGCAAGAATACTATATTATTGATATTGCAGATTTCTTACTGCAATACATCAGGAGGTTTAAAATGTCAGATCTTCATGCTACTAGTAATGCTATGATTGCTCATTGTGTTTAAGAGGAATAAAGTAAAATTTGCACATTTAAAATTACTTATTTTGTATTGTTTAATCATACCAAATAAAGGCATTTAAATGAATGCTAAATATAACATTGTTGTTTCTCCATTTCATTGAGTAGCATATAAATTTAGCACTAATACACATTTTTAATCTTAATGTTAGTATTATAGCTTTGCTATATTAGACCAATGATATGTTTCTTTTGAATATGTAAGTTGTTGTACTAAAGAGCATAGAAAGGTGACTTTCAATGAAAAAATAAAGGCATATATAATCAAGATAAATTTGATTGGAAAAATACAATTTTAATGAAGAAGTAAAATTACAAATTAATCTCAGGAGCATGACTAGGACAGCATGCTTATCATTTACAACTATTTGATGAAACTGATTTTTATACAATTTTATGTCTCACAGTTTTAAATGAGCCTAAATCACCAACAATCTTAATTATTTGATAACCAGGAAGAAATGACTATGCTAAATAGCTTTTAATGATTTGTCAGCTATATTTTGAAACAATATAATATGATAGAAGTTTTGATAAGTTGTCATAGATAGTTTTTGTCAGTAATAGACAAGTAAAATGAAATGCTGTTATGACCTTTGTTTGCAAACCTATCTCTTATCTGCTCCTATTGAGTTTGCCAGAAATATAAGCGTTGGTTATTACATAAAACACCCTATTGAAATGCAATTTTATGATTAAAAAATATAGACTGGCAGAGTAGTTTGGCATTAGAATTAGCCTAGGGATAAGGAGAGCTGATTTATAATTATGAACTATCCTCTGAGTCATGGCTTGAAAACAATATTTTTTTCTCAGTTCTTTCTTCTGGGGTTGTTAATATAAAAATATTTCTTGTCTGTCTACTTCTGAAATAGATATAAAAATGACTTTGTACATCTTTCTCACTTTTATTTACACAGTGGAAAATACTTTGAAATATTTTTAAACCATTTCAACCACTCATTTATTCAATAATTACTTATTAATAAGATACTAGGTTCTGGGTTATTGTTGGCTAGGTATGAAGAAGGTAACATCTTCTATGGAGCTGATATATTTAGAAAGCCAAATAATACAAAGACATTTAAATAATACAATATCAAATAGGAACAATTACCTAAATAGAATAAAGCAGGATAAAGGGAGAGTGATTAAAAATGAAAGGTGTTTTATACAGGGTGGTTAGGAAAGACTTTTCTGTCCCAGTGGCATTGTAGCAGAGACCAGTGAAATGAGAGAGTAAACTATGAGCTGATTTGGAAGACAGCCACATAAGTCAGATGAATGAGCAAGCACAAGCCCACAAAAAGGGAAAGATCTATAGTTCCCACAAAAACAAGGAGGCCAGTGTCCTAAAGCAGACTGAACACAGGAAGAATCATGGGAGATGTGATAGGGTCATATTAAAGCTCGCAGGTTAAAAAAGAACTGGGATTCTATCAGAATGTGAAGGAAAACCTTTAGTAGTTGTTCTCAACTTGGAGTGATTTTGTCCTCCAGGGGACATTTATCAATGTCTGGGGAAATTTTGGTCGTCACAAGTTGGGACTTGTCACTGGCATCTAGTCATCTAGTGGGTAGAGGCCAGGGATGCCACCAAACATACTACAATGTGGGCACAGCTTCCACCTTCAACAAAGCACTGTCTAGTCTACAATGTCAACAGTCCTCAAGTAGAGAAACCCTGAGGAGCAAGGCGTCTCTTGGGCTTCTCTGTGGAAGGTAGAGGCGGAGGTGGACATGCAGAAGGTTGATTAGGAGGGTACTGTGGAATGGTGGCTTGGACTACAGGCATTAAGAGTGGATGTGGTGAAAAGATATCTGATCTGAGATGAATTTTGGAGTTCATGTCTTTGGGCATTGCAAATCAATTATATGTAAGTATAAGAAGAATCAAGGTTGATTCTTGGGTCTTTCCCCTTTGCAGCTATGAGTCGGGTGGTAACATTTGCTGACATGAGGAAGAAAGCCTGAGAGAGAAGCATGAGAAGAGAAGATGGTGAGTTTGATCTAGGACAGAGATAGTTGTGATGGTTAATATTGAGTGTCAACTTGATTGGATTGAAGGATGCAAAGTATTGGTCCTGGGTATGTCTATGAGGATGTTGCCAAAGGAGATTAACCTTTGAGTGAATGGACAGACTGGGAGAGGCAGACCCACTCGAAATCTGGACGTGCACCATCTAATCAGCTGCCAGTATGGCTAGGATAAAAGCAGGCAGAAAAACCTGGAAAGTCTAGGCTAAGTCTTACAGCCTCCATCTTTCTCCTGTGCTGGATGCTTCCTGCCCTTGAACATCAGACTCCAGGTTCTTCAGCTTTTGGAATCTTGGACCTCTTGGACTTAAATTAGTGGTTTGTCAGGGGCTCTTGGGCCTTTGGCCACAGACCAAAGGCTGCAGTATTAGCTTCCCTTCTTTTGAGGTTTTGGAACTCGGACTGCCTTCCTGGCTTCTTAGCTTGAGGAAGGCCTATTGCGGGACTTCACCTTGTGATCGTGTGAGTCAAAACTCATGAATAAACTCTACTTCATATATACGTCTATCCTATTAGTTCTGTCTCTCTAGGGATCCCTAATACAATAGTTTAGGATTCCTATCAAATGTCCAGGTAGGGCCATCAGGTAAGGCCTCCTCTGGAGTTCAGAGGAGATTTGGTGAAGATAAATATTTGGGAATCAACAGAACATATACAGTATCTTGTACCATAAAGCCAAATTAAGTCAGTAGTGAGGGATTACAGATGAAGAGGAGATGGTGAAGGACCAAGCTCTTGGATACTCCAACATTTAGAGGTCAGGGAGAATAGAAGGAAGAACCGAAGGAGACTGACAAAGAACACTCAGCGAGGTACTGTTTTCAATGCAAAAAAACCAAAAGGATTTCAAGGAAAAAGAAAGGATCAATTGTGTGAAATGCAAAACATCAATGGAGAATTTACAAAGGAATATATGCAAATAACTAGGTATGTGGACCAATAATCATACTAATAAATAAACCAAAACTTTAATAATGAGATAGTATTTTTCATTGATAATATTGAGAGTCAAGGGATAATTTGTGCTTTATGAATCCCTGCAAGCTGGCTTTCCAGAAAATCAGTCTTCACCCACCCTTGCAATGCTTCCAAAAAAACTGGTATGGTCCAGTACTTAAGGCAGTCAGTCCTGATCAACCCCAGGAACTGGACCTCATGGGAAGGCTTGGTACTCTCACAGCCAATGAAAGCTGATGTGAACCCTGTCACCAGGTTGCTCTGATAACTAACTGTAATGAAAGCCTTTGACCCCAGACACATGAGTTTGCTGGGGAGAGTCAGGGAGGGGATGGAGCTAAGGTTCTGATATATCATATTGCTACTATAGCTCAGTCCCTGATCCTACTAGAGGAGAGCTAGATGCTTCCCTAATCATAGACTTAAAAGCCACACAGTCTATGGGTCAGGGACTCTCTCACTGAGCTGATATTCTTTCCTGCCAGCTCACTGCCCAGTGCCTCAGACTGTGATATGACAAGGAGGCAAGGGTGGTAGGGGTGCTAAACCGCTATTGCTCCTGTCTCGGGCAGTTTTCCCTATGAATCAGATCCAGGAGATGCTGATGTACCTGCTGAAGAGACTTTTGGCTTCATTTGCATGTAAATATTGACAAAAATAAAATAGTGACTAATGTCAAATATTAGTGAGTACACAAAGAAATAAGCATTTGTTCACTTGTTTTACTGTGTATTCTAGGATCTTCCTCAGGTAAAATCTGACAGTGGTAAGTACCAAAATATAAAAGATAGAAATGGTTGGTTCCAGCAATGTAACAGCTAAAAAAAAAAAAATCAGACAAATATGCAAAGCATTATTTTAAAAGTGAGAAATTATCCAAAGGGCCTAACTTAATCAAAACAATAAGGAATTGGGTCAATAATCTGTATCAACAAAATAGAATTGCCTTACATGTGTTATATTTGCTTTATAGCTATATGGATAATGTGATTTCTTTTTATATTTATAGATACAAATATATACATATGTGCTTTATACATTCAATAGAATGTTTATTAATAGTGATTTTTCTCTGACAGATGGAAATAGGTATTTTTTCATATTCTAAATTGTAATCTTTTATAATTACAGTAGTCTGAATTTCTCAAAATAAGAATGTTTTATTTTACAAAAGATCATACATACTACATTTGAAACATAGGAAATCATATATTTTTATATATTCTATATTTTTATATTATTTTAGTAGATTCTACAAAGTAAGAAAGTAAGATGATTTTATCTTCCAGCTGCTGAATTATAATAAATTTTTAAAAATGAATTTTCACAAACAATTGCCTCCTTCATTTCAAAACAATATCTTAAAATTGGAAAATAAAATGAACATTGATAACAAATATATCTTTGAGTGGCACTGTATTTAAAATAACAAATTTGTGTTTTTTTAAGAAAAGCTCTATTATTGCCAATACAACACCATGGGGGTATATACTAAATTCCTCACTATTACCTGAAATTAAGAAACAAAATGAATCTATGCCAAGATTAAGGAGAAAGCACATTCACATGGAGAAATCACTTATTTTTATCAATGTTAGAAAGAAAAACTGCTTCTGACATGCAGCAGCTGGGTTGCCACTCATAACTGTCATAGTATTCTCATGTTGGTCATGTGCTGTTTCACACTGACATCAAACAAGGTTGTGGCCATGAAGAATCAAGGCAAAAACAAAACCACTGTGTAATCATATCTGAACATAGACAAATCATGAGTATTGTCCAAACCACCAAAATGATCAAACAACTCCATATCCTGTCTAATGTGTGTGACTGCTGCTTCTTTACCAGTTAGGCTTTAGCTTCATTTCACTTTGCTCATCTTCTAGACTAGATTTATTGTGATATACAATCTTAGAATTATCCCCTTTTTCTGACAGCATCCATGCCAGAGCAAAGCTCAACTTTTAAAATCCTCTGTCAAGTCACTTAACGCAAAGCCCAAGTCCTAAAATAAGTCTTTCTCACACCTCTTACTAAGTTACCCCAGCATTTGCCGTGTGTAGGTTCTCCCTCACTGCAACAAAAATAAAACCAACTTTTCAACTATGGGTGTGTCCCTGGTGGTGTTTGAATGACAGGCATTGACAATGCATTGGTTCTTTGAATGGACAAATTTGTCTTTATGAATACTTTAAGCTCTAAGATCTGTTGTTCATTGTGAAATTTGTCAGAATCAAAATGAAGTCACTTGTGTTAAAAACAAAATAAAACCCTGATAAACAGAGCTAGGAAAGGCAATAAAAAGTGGGTTCTCACACTTATATGTCTAATTAAACTATCACAAAAGACTGCAAAAGCCACAATTTTGCAAACTCACACACAAAAAAATACTTCTGCATGGACATCTGCCCAGCAACTGCCTGTCTAATATTGGCATTGTGTAATCCTTGTTAATGATCCTTGCAGCCAAGGATAATTATCTCAAAAAGAATTATGTAATCCTCCTCATTTTTTCTTTAAATTTTTTTTGTCTTCTTTTACCTTTTTGAATACATACTACAACACATGTAGTCCCATTGCAGTCCTATTATACCCAAATAAATGTCTTTTTGTTTTAGACAGCCTCTCTCTATTTGTTTTTAAAGTTGACATAGTGTCCAGAAGTGGGACCTGGCCAGGAACTGGCAACTCTTAGAAAGGGATTGAAGAATTCACTTGAGCCCTTTCAGCTCTCCACTTCCTCAACTCACCTTTTCTCCCCTGGTGAGTCTTCTCTAAGGCTGAGCCTCCCTCCCTTCTGTTTGGTAGAAGCTCTAGACATTATCTGGAATCTGATTTGGGTAAGGCCACTTTAATAAAGGACCTTATATTCCTCCTGAGATAATAAAAGTCTTTTGTATTTTCTGGAAAGTACTTTATGGTCTAAGAACAAATGTTCTTCTGGTTTGAGTACTCTGATTTCTGTAGAATTTACATTCTGTCTACGAGGCATGTCTTCTCTGGTGAACTTATTTTTGGTTCTCTCTGCATGCCTAATTTAATACTTTATTTTATCTGCATGTCTGGCTTAAAACATTAAGGCATGCCAAGTTTTCTGGGGCTTTAGCCACCTGTATACTGAATTATTAAGTTTTCTAAAGATTGTGCTTTGATATTAAAGACACACTAAAAGAAACTAAAAATTTAGTCTTTATGTTAGAACAACAAGATTTTCCTGAATATTGATCTCCTCAATAATATTGCAAGAGGTTTTTGTTCTATAATTCTGAAATGTTTCATTAATAGTCACCTTTGAAACTGCAAACAATTTCTATTCCTGCCATATTTCTTTCCAAGATCTATTTAATTTCCGTAGTTTCAGATTGGAAATGCTATTTTCTTCATTTATAATGGTAATTTCATTTCTCTGTATAAAGTTTTTTTCTTAAAGTTTGTCAAGTTAAAATCTCAGAAGTTTAACTTTTGCTGTTTCTCACTGCATGTGATTTGCAAGACATACATTGTAACCTTCTGCTCTTCCTCTTTCTTTCCTTGGGAAAGTCTGAGATAATAAATCTCCCCTTCAAAAAATCTAGAAAATAATACCTCTCTGAGAGGATTTGTTAAGGATCAAATGAGATAATATATGGAAAGTATTTAGCAATATTCCTGTAATATAATAATTACTGAATACCTGGTACTTGAATTGACTGTTATTGTTGTGGTTATCTTTTTTATTATTGTAATTATATTCAGTTGTTTTGCAAAATCAAAAATATTTTTGATAACTTCTCTTTGTAGATAGATTTACACAGTATGTCTAAATTGAATACTTTTGCTGTATCAGCCAATATTTTTTTAAAAATGAACATTTACTTTAATGAGCTGTAAGTTAGCTGCATTGTCTTTTATTGTTACCCTTTAGCTATATTACTGTTTTAAATTATCCTCATTTCTTTAATTTTTATAACAATTATATGTATAATTTTCAGTTTCTATATTTTCCTTTTATATTTCAGGATACAATGAACAGAATATTCCACAAAAGAGTGAAAAATCCAAACTTAAGGAGCGTTACTTTGAGGTTGGCCTCTATTCTACACAATTTACTTATACTTTGCCTGTAGTTCCCTGTGATTTTTTTTTCATTCATACCTTCACTGGCTTAAGACTATAAACTTAACAGTCATCCCTAGTTCTTTTCTTCCCGTAACTACTACTTTCCTCTCCCTTCCCCTGAGCTGAATCATCACTCCAGCCACTTCCAATTTAACAGTATAGTCTTTAAAATATGTAATGATCTCATAGTTTGTCTTCATCTCTGTGGAATCACATCTATATCTAACCTGGACTATCACAATAGCCTCCTAACTGATGTGGCTGTTTCCAGGACTTTTGCCTCCCTGCTGTATATTTTCGGCCCAGTTGCTGGAATAATATTTTTAAATATAAATCATATCATGTCAAAAATATATATCATATCATGTCACTTCCCTGCTTAAAACTTTGCAATGGTCTCAGTAAACTTAAAAAATATCCAAAGTTCTTAAAATGGCCTACCTCATTTAAATCTGTCTCTTCCAACTCATTTTCCAATTTTTTTCTTTTGTCGTTATTGGCTTCTCTTTAGATCTTTGTTAACTATCCATCTACAAGGATCTCTTGCACTAATCACTTTCAAACTCTTTATTTTATTTTTCAATAGCATCTATCACTACCAGATGTTACTTTGTTGACTTATCTACATCCACTTTTTTTTAAACTAGAATGTAAGCTACAGGGGAGCAAGAATAGTGCCTAAAACAGTGGCTGATGATAGCTGGTGTTCAGTAAGAATGTTATAAGTGAACCAGATATTTTTCATATTTAAAGTTTTTTCCCAATCATACTATTTTTCTTGTGCAAAATATACTTTACTCAGTTTGTTTCAAACATTTTGTCCATTTTAGTGATATTACTTATTTGAAGCCAGTTATATAGTATGTCCAAGCCGCAAAGAAAAAGTTTAAATAATCCTAAATTTAATATAAACTCATACAATTTCTTACCTATTCTCAATATAGTCACATTATTAGAATACATAAATCAGTATTTATAGTGGATCCAAATCTTTTATATATATGTGTGTATACACACACACACACACACACACACACATACATATATACAGCATTAATTACTATACTCTAATAAACAACTCTAAAAGGAAAAAATTTTGTTGTCAATTTATTAATATAATAAGTGCATAGTAACATAATAACAAGTAAAATATAAACCTTTTACTTCCCATCAGTTTATCATCTGCTTATTAGAGAAAATTATATGAGTCTAATGGAATTTCTTAACGTCCAGTTATGTTGAATTTAATTTTTATTCTTCTCTTGTAGAAAGTTGAAAGAAAAAAACAGTTGTAAAACATGTAGAGATGTTCAAAGATCTAAGAGTAGGATTATAACACCAATCAACCTTCTTCTCTTCTCCAACTCATCAAATCTCACAGAATGATGGAAACAAAGGGAAAAATCCTGGCCATGAAGGTAACTAGGGTTGTTAACATTAAACATAAAAAACAATTCCCAACAATGCAAAAACTTTGTGGTGATTTGGTCAGATAGAGCACAATTTATGAAAAATGTAAAGAAAGCAGTGAGAACCAACACTTACTGCCCTTTCCAAGAGGTCAATCTACTGTTGAAGAAAGTAAAGATGATTCTAACAAAGGGTCATCAATATCCTTTCATGTCAAGAGACAAAGAGAGGCATGAGGAATTATATAGGAAGATTTATTCACCAACGATCAAGATGTCTCCCCGCTCTTTGCCATACCCAAATTAACAGAAGTTATTTATTTTATAAGATCATATGTAGAAAAACTTAGAATTGGTACTTTTTAAAGTGAAGTTCCTTTAGTTTCTATCTCATGAATGATACTTGGATATTATCTGCACTATTTATTTCTGGTGAACTTTCTCTCTTTAATGCCAGCACTATTTCAAAGTTCCAGCAGAAATTTGAAATTGCCTCCAAATTACTCATTCCCCACCCCAGTCATAGGAGAAGCAGATAAAAAGATGTTACTCTGCGGAAAGTCTCCTGGTCTGGCCTGGTCATTGCTTCTTCGTCTAAAGTTATCAGAAGGTGATTGATTATCATGGAATCAAAATTTAGCTTATCATTTCTCATTTTGAGTATGAGGAGATTGGTTTCATCTATTCTCAAATAGAGCTCTTAGAAAATGACAAGATGAAAAAGAATGATCATGATATAAGCTATAAAACTAAGGAACAGACTATGCTTTTACTCCATTCCCTTTTCAAACTTACACAGATTAATCTAGAGGGAATGAAAAAATATGACCTTGCTGATTAATGCTGTCCACGCTGCAGATCACTGGGTCCATATGTTCACAAGAAGGAGGCATTATCAGATGGAAAACTGGCCAAAAAGCTCTTTAAGCCTGCTATGGAGGTATTTTTCAGTATTCTCTGGCAAAGTAAATATTGGAAGAGAAGAGAATTGCTACCTACGTCAAGTTCCTTTCCCTGAACAATCTGTGGTCATGAAAAGAAAATGTTAATTTTCCATTTTTACCAATAAGTCTGTTTATAATTGAATAGAATCACTTCAGTGAAAGAGAATCATCTTAATATTTAGGGAGAAGCCTGGAGACCATGAAAGCCTAAGAAAAAGATGGGGATTGATGTACTTGTGAGCAACTCTGCAGCTGCTGACCCACAGTCAAAAGGTGAGTGGCTATGTGTATCACAGGTAACTGCTCTAAAAAAAATCATATATATATATATATGATCATATATATATATAATCATATATATATATATTTGTTGGAGAAGAGAAGGAGGTTGATTGGTATTGTAAACCTGCATATATATATATATATATATTTGAAACAGAATCTCACTCTGTTGCCCAGATTGGAGTACAGTAGCACCATATCAGCTCGCTGCAGCCTCTGCCTCCTGGGTTTAAGCAGTTCTCCTACCTCAAGCCTCCTAGGGTCTTTTTTACACTTAAAAATGGGAAATTTTTAATGCACATATAACATGTAAAGCTTTTATCTATTTGTACCTTAAAAATAAAACCATACATTTTCTTAAAATTCTTATTGTAAACAACAGGATTTTAGTAGTGTTCTTGACAATGGTTATTGTGATATGACTTAAACTTGAATGGTTATTTCTTGACACAGGTGACAGTCCTGGGTTCATGTCATGATATCTCTTTGAGCTAGCTGTTTATGATTCATGGACTTTTCTATGTAGATGTTAACATTTTATGGACATATTTGTTGTAAAAGAGCTTGAATAGTTTTTTTTAATATGGGTTGTTTGATGTAAATTACAGGGTCTTTTGTTTCTGTTTTGTTATGATATGAAAATTCATGTAATTTTTGACAAGCAGCTAGGCACAGCAGGAACCTGGGGAGCCATGGCAATAAACAAAAGCAAGGCCTGCTTCACCTTGTTATTAGTAAAACAGATAATGGCAAATCATACTAAGCATCAACAATACACACTATTAGGCTCTGAATATCCCAATCTAAATTCATATCTATCCTTAGAGAAGGCTAAAAAAGGAATCACCCTCAGGGAAAATCTGCTTCCAAAAGCCAATAAAATAGAGTGAATCAACATTTTTCTGTGCATAATAACTTTGCAGAGGAATATAAGAATATGCTTTGTTGTTCTTGTCTTTAGAATGATTACAAATAACTATATCATTTATTAAAATCACTGGTTATAAAAGCTTATTTTAAAAGAAAAATACATGGAATGAAGTAGCATCAGAAGTTTCCATGTACATTCAAAGATTCATTTGGATTTGATGAAGAGAAATTAATTCAGTTATTCACATAGCCAGTTAAGTTGCTAAATAGATTTGAAATTAAAATTAGATTAGTGTAATTCATTTAAATATTACCTATTTTTATTCCAACTGAAGCCGGAGCTCATTGCTTAGATGTTTATCATAAATATAAACGGTAAAAACTCTAGGACACTGGGTAATATAAAATTTTTCATCTTTTTTATTTTGTTTTCTATTCCTTAGCTATAAGCAGCACCATTTACTATTAAAGTAGGAAATCTGACAGGGTGATAAAATAGATGACTTTTCTCCAAGTACTGTTTGCATTTTATAATCTAGATGTATCTGTTACAACCTTAGTTTTTCAGTTACTTCTGTTCTTCTGAATCTGATTCAGTATGCATTCACAAACTTTACAACTCTTACTATTTTAGTTTTACTTCTAGTCTGATTTTCTAAACTCTAGCCACACAGATTTGTATGCAACAGTAAAAGACAAAGTATTCATAAAAGACAGTATCAAGTTATTTTAGTAGGCTGTGTAATATGTTTAAAATATTTTTTAAAATCTTAATACATAATCTTTTATTCAGGCAGTTTAAATGTTGTTTGAGAGAACATAGGTAGAAAAAGTTATTACAATGTGCACTAAGGTTAAGTTTTGGGTTGAGAAGAGCTTTTAGGCTATATATTAATCTTGTAGATGGCTAATGTGGAAGATACAAAGCTCTCATGACCAGCAAGTAGTTTTAGGCATTTTTCTGCTTTACCTTCCATGGCTTTGATGCAGAGTATATACTCCTGTATGGCATGGACCCTTCTTACTCTTACCCATGTGAGTTTGGTCATTGTTGTCATGGACATGATAGTGAAGTACATTTATTATTTTTTTTAATTTTCAGATGTACAATCTTTCTCCTTAAGTTATGTTGTTAAAATTACGATGGCATATTTCCAAGTAAGGATAATAACCCTGCTCTATGGTGAAATTAGTTCTGAAAGGAGGGTGTGGTAGTTAGTAGCTTGTTCTCACTGTCATAATTATAGCCTGCTGGGAAAAAAAATAATACTGTAACATTTGTAGCATATGGATACTTAACACAATAATCTCTGAATAAAAGAATATATGTGTACCTAATATGCACAGTGCCATTAGAATCCTTGTTGGATTGAAAAACTTTGCCTACTTTTGTATTTTTAAAATCTTAAATTTGGCATCAAAGTTGATCTTAACTGTGATTCCCTAGAATGAACTTTCTCTTCCATTTTCTTGGGCATAAAAAATTCTACTGTTAAGAGAACTACAACTAAGAGCTTCTATCAAAAATTTGGAAATTCAACATCATCAAATACCACAGGAAGTACTGTTTTGGTTTATATACAGTGGATCACAGCTGTCTTACTCAGTCAAGCTGCTCTAACAAAATACCATAGACTGGGTGGATTAAATAGCAAATCTTTATTTCTTTCATTTCCGGAGGTTAAGGAGTCTAAAATCAAGGTGTTGGCATATTCAGGGTCTGGCAAGGCCCCTGTTCCTTGTTTGCAGACTTTCTCCTTTCTGTATCTTTAAATGGCAGAGTGTGTGAGAGAGAGATTTCATGTCTCTTTCTCTTTTTATAAGAGCATTGATTCCATCATGAGGGTCCCAACCTCGTTACCTAATCTAAAACTGATTACCTCCCAAAAGCCTCACCTGCAAATAATATCAAATTGGGGATTAGGGATTCAAATAGGAATTTCTGTAGTGATACAAACATTCAGTTCATATCAACAACACAATCAGTCTCAACTGAAAGACTGGGTTAGGGAATTCACAGATGGTAGTGACAGTTCCTCAATTTTAACAAAAGTTAAAAACTCAGCAAAACTGAAACATCTGGTGACTTTAACTTACACAATTCTCAAAAAAGCAACAACAAAAAACTTCATGAATCTTTTTCCTTCTTAATTGTCCTGCCCATCAACATCACTGAAACACTCTCCCCTTTTTGAAATGCTGCTTAATGCCAGACACGCAATATGTTTGGTTATACAGGAAAATTAATATTCGACTTGTCCTTGATCACTAAGAGTTTCTTTGATTTTCCTTATTTCTAAGAAATAGCATAAGAGCAAAGTTTTTGACTTTGTCTTCCACAGTGAGATGACAAGATTCTTTTGAGTAAAAACAATTCAAGATACCTTTACAGTTTGTTCAAAAATTAAAACACATGAAGTAAAACTGCCTATGAAGATAAATGCTAATTTTGACAATAAAAGAGTGAAAACTATTATGTTTTTAAAAAATGAGTATAAGAAGTAGGGAGTGAGTTAAAAAAATGAAAGGAATTACTAAACACCAATTAAAGTACACCAGAAGTAAATGATTTATATTCTTCTTCTGCTTTCCATATGAAGCAAAAGAAACAAAGACTAGATTTCTTAAATAGGTAGTGTTTCCATTTTCAGTATAATACATAAAGATTTAATTACAGAAAAGATTGGAGCATTTGTTATGTGCCGTTTTCTTCTCAGATCCAGCCTTGGCATTCTCCTCCTTTATTCTCTATCTCACGTAACTATGTTTTCCAGGCTTCCATGCTGTATTAGTCCATTGTCACAGTGCTACGAAGAAATATCCAAGACTGGGTAATATAAAAAGGAAAATGTTTCACTGACTCACAATTCCACATTGCTGGGGAGGCCTCAGGAAACTTAACAATCATGGCAGAAGGCAAAGGAGAGACAGGCACCTTCTTTACAGGGTGGCTGGACAGGGTGAGTGCAAGCTGGGGAAATGCCAGATGCTTATAAAACCATCAAATCTTGTGAGACTTACTATCATGAGAACAGCATGGGGGAAACCACCCCCATGATCTAATTACCTCCACCTGGTCCTGCCCTTGACACATAGGGATTATTGGATTTGCAGGGATTACAATTCAAGATGATATTTTGAGTGGGGACACAGCCAAACCATATCACATGTAGATTGGACTTCTAGTTGGTTTAGTCAGTGGAAGGCACAGGAAGACTAGAGGGTTGAAAGAGCCAGAATATCTCTTTTCTTTCTGCCACTCTTGGCATTTCCTATACCATCTGCATCCCCTTCGTTGCTCCAGTTCCCCACGAGATTGCCCCTTCCTCTCTGGTCTCAGCTCTCACTGAACCGGTTCATTACAGTCTGGAGTTTGCTGGGTGGCCAGCTTTTGAACCCTGCTATGTAAACTCCTCTCTTTGATTCTCTAGCCCTAGGGGTGGCAGTGAATTCCAGATCATCTCTGGTTTCTTAGCTCTTCTATCACTTGTGTAACTGACTGATGATATTAAATTCCTTCTGACTGAAATATCTCAAGTGGTTTCAATCCTGGCTTATAAGATGAGTAGTAAAATCTCTACTGATTTTTAAAATAAATTTTATTTTTTAAAACAGCTATAGATTTACAGAAATATTATATAGAGAGTACAAAGAGTTCCCATATACCCTGAATCCAGCTTCCCCTATTATTAACAATTTTATATTAGTATGTTACATTTGTAATAACAATCAACCAACATTAATATAGTATTGACTAAAATAATTCCATTCTATTCAAATTTCCTTAGTTTTTATCTGATATCCTTTGGAAAAGTTGTCAGAATCAAAATGGAGTCACTAGTATTTATAAAAACAAAACAAACCTTGACAGATAGCGCTGGGGAAAGCCATGAAGGGAGGGTTCTCATGCTTGTAAATATGATAGCAAAAATTATCACAAAAGAATGAAAAATCCACAACCTTGCACAAAGGCCATTACACCAAAAAATGCAAGGACATCTGTCCAGCAACTGTTTGTCCAGCCTCTAACTGGAGTCGCTCTTATTATTAATTTATAGCCAAATCATTTGTAGGTAATTATTTCAAAACAATTAAGTAATTCTCATTTTTTTCTTCTTTACCTCCCTGAATGCGCATAGTTTACTATAGTTCGCATATTCCCATTTCAATGTCCTATTCCCGAATAAACATCATTTCTTTCATAGAGCTTCTCTCTCTTTGTTATTTAGGTTGGAACTTTTTTTTTGAGACGGAGTTTTGCTCTTCTTGCCCAAGCTGGAGTGCCACGGCGTGATGTCAACTCACTGCAACCTCTACCTCCCAGGTTCAAGGGATTCTCATGCCTCAGCCTCCAGAGTAGCAGGGATTACAGGCATGTGCCACCACGCCCAGCTAATTTGTTGTATTTTTAGTAGAAACGGGGTTTAACCATGTTAGCCAGGCTGGTCTTGAACCCCTGACCTCAGGTGATCCGCCCTTCTTGGCCTCCCAAAGTGCTGGAATTAAGGGCATGAGCCACCACTCCTGGCCAGGTTCATACTTTTTTATGTTCCAGGATATTACATTACATTCAGTTGTTTCTTTTGACTCTTTCAGTGTAGACAGTTTCTTAAATTTTACTTCTTTTGACTAAACTTGGCAGTTTGGAGAAGTACTGCTCAGTTATTTTGTAGAATGTCCCCCTGATGGAATTTATCTGATGTTTCTCATGATTAGACTGAGTTTTGGGGAAAATGACTGCAAAAGTAAAATGTCATTTTCCTCATATTTCAAGGTTCATACTAACAACCTGATTGATCACCATTGATATTGAACTAGGTCACCTGGCCGAGGTAATGTTTGTCAGGTTTTTCTATCATAAAACTGTCCCCCTCCTCTCTGCATACTGTACTCTTTGGAGAGAAATCACTATGTGCAGCACACATTTAGGACGTGTGAGCTCTCTGCTGAATTTTAATCCTGTACCTTATCCTAAGGCTTAAAGATAATGATGCTTAATGACACAGCAGCATGGAGAACCTCAGTCTATTCTAGAGAATTGTCTGCACCCATCTTGGCTGTGAATTGCTTTCCTTATGTAATGTAAATGAATTACAGTATGTCTGTGGTTTATACCACAACAGCTTTGTACTAAAAGGAATTACCACCTTTCCTAATTGAAATTAAAGAATCCTATGTCAGCCAAAAGCTCCCTCATCCTTCAAAGTAGAAAGGTTGTTATCTTTAAAACTTCAAAATTTGATTTCCCTGGAAAGGATCATTCAATATTCATATGGTAGAATTGCCCCATTATCCTCACATTCCTAGTGATATAAACCTTAATAGCACAAGAGGCTCTGATGAAACAAATATGTCATATCCATTGATCATGTAATTAGCAATACAGACCAAGTTCTCAGTCGCCTCTCTGTAAAAATAGTAGAACTACAGTCCAAAAGAAGGTTGCATAATTTCGTCTCTGATAACTGGGGACAGTGGTGGGATGGTCTTCACCTTCTTAGCTTTTATTAAGACTGTTATAGCAAGCATATTGCAATTCTGCCACGGTGAGCATGCTGTCATTAGCTTTGGGAATAAATAGCTTTCAGTCAGCCAAATTATTCATAATCATTTGAATGCAACATTTCTTTTGAGAGTTTTTTCAAATTGTTCCTCCCAAAATGTGCTAACAACCTTAGTTGCCAGGCATAATGAAATGATAATATAAAGTAAAAATACCTTCTGTTAAATTTTACATGGTACTATACTGGGCACTGAGTCAAATTTTCCATTCAACAAATATTTTCTGAACAGGTTTAATGTGCCAGAAGCTGTTCTAAGTGCTAATGGTGTCTAGGGAAGTGCTTCTCACAGTGCCAGTCTTCAATGGCCATTAAAATACAAAGACTAGAATTGGCAAAGGCTCTCAAGATGTCTGTGGCTTCAGCTGTGGTTTTCAACCATCCTCATTTTTTTTCCCAGGGAGGTTTCCTTATTCTTTTGCATGCACAAATAGGTATTTCACATCATAGTTATTATATTCGCATCATTAATAATATTTTTTTCAAAGAGATAGAGTCTTGCTCTGTCACTCACGTTACACTGCAGTGGCACGATCATAGCTCACTGCAGCCTCAAACTTCTGGGCTCAGCCTCCCTCCTGAGTAGCTGTGACTACAAGCATGAACTACCATGCCCAGCTAAGTTTTTCTTATTGTTTTAGAGGCAGGGTCTCACTATGTTGCCCAGGCTGGTCTCCAACTCTTGGGTTCAAGTGATCCTCCTGCCTCAGCCTCTCAAGTACCTGGAATTACAGGCATGAGCCACTACACTTGGCTCAATAATCTTTTTAAATTACAGGATGTTTTGAACTATGCAATTCACAAAACTCCCCAAAATGGAATCTACATATGCTTTGCTATTCTGCTTTTCCTCTTTTACTTCTTAAAGATTATGAAAAAGACATGTTACTGCTTTAAACTATACTCTTTCTAATTGTATAGAGTGTTGACTCTCACTAATTTTCTCACACTTGCTTAATAATAAAGAGATGATTTCATAGAATATAATAGTACCTAAAAGCATTAGTAAAAGTTCAAAATCATGAGTGCATCCATTAGGAAACTGGGCCAAATAGGTTATGCCCAGCTTTTATTTTTTCTAGCTCTTTTATATTCAGTTTTTTTTGAGATCATTATTTTATCAAAATTACCTTATTTTTCCAGAATCAGTACTCAAAATGGACTTTTGCTCCTTACACCAATTAATTTTTTTTTGCTCAAGTAAATGACACTTCACTTTGTGCCCACTGACACTCTGATTTTTAACATTAATTACGCATTAAAAAGTCAGTTATTTATTTTCATTCTCATTGATAAACTCAAGGCCATAAAATTATTGTGAAGGTACTCTCCTTTTGAGAAGAAATACCTTTATCTGAGTCTTTTGATATAGCTCTTTAAATTTTAAATATTATAGAAAATAAATTAAGACAAATGGTTGAGTGATGACAATTTCATAATCAATAGTAATTTGCATATACATAGTTTCATTGATTTAAGTGAAATTGCTATACTAGTTCACTACAATCCAATAATAATATGTGGCTTATTGTCTGTCATGGCAAAGTCTTTTGCTATGCTCCAAGAAAGTAGTTTTATATTTTTCATAAAAGGTAGGCTTCAAAAGCTGTAAAACCACCATTTTTGCAATGCTAATGTAATCATCTAATATTGAAAATATCCATCTGAAAAGTCTATCTTTACCATATGATCAATAATAGATGTATTATTTGGACAGAAATATTTAAACCAACTTTGTTTCTTCTTCAAATTGAGAATATTTACATTTATCTAATTCTTTAGAACTTTTGATAATTCTTTTGTTATCAGGAATAGAAGACCTTAGAGTATCAATAGGTTGACCAACTAATCTTTTAGTTTCCTGTTTCATGTAATCAAAATAGAACAATATGTCATTTTAAAATAAGTTTAGTACATATGTTTCATGTTAAAATGTCTCAAAATAACAAATGCAACCAGTAAGCAATAAAGCCTTCAAATTTATATGTAAAATAAAACATTTTTATTTAAAAGGCATTAATTAATAATTTGGAGTGGGGCCAATATTTGAATAGAACATCTTGATTTATCACTGTCAGACAAAAGGATATTACTAAATGATAACTAGTAATTGTTGTCGGGGGGCCCGCTACAGAATTATACGTAAGTTGGTTAAGAATAAATCACTTCTTTAAAAATATCTTAAAACAATCTAATTAAAATTACATTAAAATTTCTTTTTTTTTTTTATACTTTAAGTTCTGGGTACATGTGCAGATCTTGCAGGATTGTTACACACATGCCATGGTGGTTTGCTGCCTCCATCACCCTGTCACCTACATTAGGTATTTTTCCTAATGTTATCCCTCCCCAACCTCCCCACCCACTACTATCACTCCCCTAGCCCTTCAGTCCCCCATGGACACCAATGTGTGATGTTTCCCTCCCTGTGTCCATGTGTTCTCATTGTTCAACACCTACTTATGAGTGAGAACATGTAGTGTTTGGTTTTCTGCTCTTGTGTCAGTTTGCTGAGAATGATGGTTTCCAGATTCATCCATGTCCCTGCAAAGGACATGAACTCATCCTTTCTTATGGCTGCATAGTATTCCATGGTGTATATGTGCCACATTTTCTTTATCCAGTCTTTCCTTGATGGGCATTTGGGTTGGTTCCAAGTCTTTGCTATTGTGAGCAGTGCCACAATGAACATATGTGTGCATGTGTCTTTATAATAGAATGATTTATAGTCCTTTGGGTATAAACCCAGTAATAGGAGTGCTGGGTCAAATGGCATTTCTATTTCTAGATCCTTGAGGAATCACCACACTGTCTTCCACAATGGTTGCACTAATTTACACTATCACCAACAGTGTAGAAGTGTTGCTATTTCTCCGCATCCTCTGCAGCATCTGTTGTCTCCAGATTTTTTAACGATCACCTTTCTAACTGGTGTGAGATCCTAGCTCAGTGTGGTTTTGATTTGTATTTCTCTAATAACCAGTGATGATGAGCATTTTTTCATGTTTGTTGGCCACATAAATTTCTTCTTTTGAAAAGTGCCTGTTCATATCCTTTGCCCACTTTTTTATGGGTTTTTTTTTTCTTGTAAATTTGTTTTAGTTCTTTGTAGATTCTGGATATTAGCCCTTTGTCAGATGGGTAGCTTGCAAAATTTTTTTCCCATTCTGTTGGTTGCCAGTTCACTCTAATGATAGTTTCTTTTGCTGTGCAGAAACTCTTAAGTTTAATTAGATCCCATTTGTCTATTTTGGCTTTTGTTGGCATTGCTTTCAGTGTTTTAGTCATGAAGTCCTTGTTTATGCCTATGTCCTGAATGGTATTGCCTAGGTTTTCTTCTAGAGTTTTTATGGTTATAGGTCTTATGTTTAAATCTTTAATCCACCTGGAGTTAATTTTTGTATAAGGTCTAAGGAATGGGTCCAGTTTCAGCTTTCCGCACATGGTTAGCCAGTTTTCCCAACACCACTTATTAAACAGTGACTCCTTTTCCTATTGCTTGTTTTTGTCAGTTTTGTCAAAGATCAGATGGTTGTAGGTGTGTGGCATTAGTTCTGAGGCCTCTGTCCTGTTCCATTGGTCTATATCTCTTTTTTGGTACCAGCACCATGCTCTTTTGATTACTGTAGCCTTATAGTATAGTTTGAAGTCAGGTAGTGTGATGCTTCCAGCTTTGTTTTTGTTTTGTTATTTATTTATTTATTTTTTTTGCTTAGGATTGACTTGGCTATGCAGGCTCTTTTTTGGTTCTATATGAAGTTTAACTGTTTTTTTCCAATTCTGTGAAGAAGGTCAGTGGTAGTTTGATGTGGATAGCATTGAATCTATAAATTACTTTGGGCAGTATGGCCATTTTCATGATATTGATTCTTCCTAACCATGAGCATGGAATGTTTTTCCATCTGTTTTTGTCCTCTCTTATTTCCTTGAGCAGCGGTTTGTATTTCTCCTTTAAGAGGTCCTTCACATCCTTTGTTAGTTTTATTCCTAGGTATTTTATTCTCTTTGTAGCAATTGTGAATGGGAGTTCACTCCTGGTTTGGCTCTCTGTTAGTCTGTTATTGGTGTATAGGAATGCTTGGGATTTCTGCACATTGATTTTTGTATCCCGAGACTGCTGAAGTTGCTTATCAGTTTAAGGAGATTCTGGGCTGGGATGATGGGGTCTTCTAAATATACAATCCTCTTCTCTGTAAATAGAGACAATTTGGCTTCCTCATTTCCTAATTGAGTACCCTTTATTTCTTTTCCTTGCCTGATTGCTCTGGCTAGAACTTCCAATACTATGTTGAATAGAAGTGGTGAGAGAGGGCATCCTTGTCTTCTGCCAGTTTTCAAAGGGAATGCTTACAATTTTTTCCCATTCAGTATGATATTGGCTGTGGGTTTGTCATAAATAGCTTTTATTATTTTGGGATACGTTCCATTGATACCTGGTTTGTTGAGAGTTTTTAGCATAAAGGACTGTTGAATTTTGTCGAAGCCCTTCTCTGCATCTATTGAGATAATCATGTGGTTTCTGTCTTTGGTTCTGTTTATGTGATGGATTACATTTATAGACTTGTGTATATTGAACCACCCTTGCATCCTTGGGATGAAGCCTACTTGATCATGATGGGTAAGCTTTTAGATGCGCTGCTCCATTCAGTTTGCCATTATTTTATTGAAGATTTTTGCCTTGATGTTCATCATGGATATTGGCCTCAAATTTTTTTTCTTAGTTTGGTCTCTGCCAGGTTTTGGTATCAGGATGATGTTGGTCTCATAAAATGATTTGGGAAGGATTCTCTCTTTTTGTATTGTTTGGAATAGTTTCAGAAGGAGTGGTACCAGCTCCTCTTTGTATGTCTGGTTGAATTTGGCTGTCTGGACCTGGACTTTTTTTTGGTTGGTAGGCTATTAATTGCTGCTTCAACTTCAGACCTTGTTATTAGTCTATTCAGAGATTCAACTTCTTCCTATTAGTCTTGGATGGTGTTAAGTGTCCAGGAAGTTATCCATTTCTTCTAGATTTACTGGTTTATGTGCATAGAGTTGTTTGTAGTGATCTCTGATGGTAGTTTGTATTTCTGTAGAATTGGTGGTGATATCCCCTTTATCATTTTTTATTGCAGTTATTCGATTCTTCTCTCTTTTCTGTTTTATTAGTCTGGCTGGCAGTCTATCTGTTTTTTTGATCTTTTAAAACACCACCTCTTGGATTCATTGATTTTTTTGAAGGGCTTTCTGCATCTCTGCTTCCTTCAGTTCTTCTCTGATCTTAGTTATTTCTTGTTTTCTGCTAGCTTTTGAATTTGTTTGACCTTGCTCCTCTAGTTCTTTTAATTATGACTTTAAGGTGTCAATTTTAGATATTTCCTAATTTATCTTGTCGGCATTTAGTGCTATAAATATCCCTTTAGACACTGCTTTAAATGTGTCCCAGAGATTCTGGTATCTTTGTGTCTTTGTTCTCATTACTTTCGAAGAACATCTTTATTTCTGCCTTCATTTCATTATTTATCTAGTAGTCAATCAGGAGCAGGTTCTTCAGTTTCCATGTAGTTGAGCAGTTTTGAATGAGTTTTTTAATCCTGGGTTCTAATTTGATTGCACTGTGGTCTGAGATACTGGTTGTTATGGCTTCTGTTCTTTGGCATTTGCTGAGGAGTGATTTACTTCCAATTATGTGGTCAATTTTAGAGTAAGTGCAATGTGGTGCTGAGAAGAATGTATATTCTGTCGCTTTGGGGTGGAGAGTTCTGTAGATGTCTATTAGGTCTCCTTGGTCTGGATATGTGTTCAAGTCCTGGATATCCTTGTTAATTTTCTGTCTTATTGATCTGTCTAATATTGACAGTGGAGTGTTAAAGTCTTCCACTATTATTGTGTGGGAGTCTAAGTCTCCTTGTAGGTTGTTAGGAACTTGCTTTATTTATCTGGGTGCTCCTGTATTGGGTGCATATATATTTAGGAGAGTTAGCTCTTCTTGTTGCATTGATCCCTTTACCTTTATGTAATGCCCTTCTTTGTCTCTTTTGATCTTTGTTGGTTTAACGTCCATTTTATCAGAGACTAGGATTGCAACCCCTGCTTTATTTTGCTCTCCATTTGCTTGGTAAATCTTCCTCCATCCCTTTATTTTGAGTCTATGTGTGTCTTTACATATGAGATGGGTCTCCTGAATAGAGCACACCGTGTGGTCTTGACTCTTTATCCAATTTGCCAGTCTGTGTCTTTTGATTGGGGCATTTAGTCCATTTACATTTAAGGTTAATATTGTTATGTGTGAATTTGATCCTGCCATTTTGATACTAGCTGGTTGTTTTGCCTGTTAGTTGACGCAATTTCTTCGTTGTGTCAATAGTCTACCATTTTTGCAGTGGCTGGTACTGATTGTTCCTTTCCATGTTTAGTGCTTCTTTCAGGAGCTCTTATAAGGCAGGCCTGGTGGTGACAAAATCTCTTAGCAATTGCTTGACTGTAAAGGATTTTATTTCTGCTTCACTTGTGAAGCTTAGTTTGGCTGGATATGAAATCCTGGGTTGAAAGTTCTTTTCTTTAAGGATGTTGAATATTGACCCCCACTCTCTTCTGGCTTTTAGGGTTTCTGCTGAGAGATCCACTGTGAGTCTGATGGGCTTCCCTTTGTGGATAATCTGACCTTTCTCTCTGGCTGCCCTTAGCATTTTTTTCTTCATTTTAACCCTGGTGAATCTGACGATTATGTGCCTTGAGGTTGCTCTTCTTGAGAAATATCTTTGTGTTGTTCTCTGTATTTCCTGGATTTGAATGTTGGCCTGCCTTGCTAGGTTGGAGAAGTTCTCCTGGATAATATCCTGAAGAGTGTTTTCCAGCTTGGATTCATTCTCCCCATCACATTCAGTTACACAGATCAAACATAGATTAGATCCCATATTTCTTGAAGGCTTTGTTCATTTCTTTTCACTCTTTTTTCTCTAATTTTGCCTTCTTGTTTTATTTCATTGAGTTGATCTTCAATCTCTGATATTCTTTCTTCTGCTTGATCAATTTGGCTATTGAAACTTGTGTATGCTTCACGAAGTTCTCACGCTGTGTTTTTCAACTCCATCAAGTCATTTATGTTCTTCTTCAACCTGATTATTCTAGTTAGCATTTCATCTAACCTTTTTTCAAGGTTCTTAATTTCTTTGCATTGGATGAGAACATGTTCCATTAGCTCAGAGAAGTTTGTTATTACCCACCTTCTGAAGCCTGCTTCTGTCAATTCATCAATCTCATTCTCCATCCAGTTTTGTTTCCTTGCTTGAGTTCCCTTCCCTTCCATCCATTTTTGTTCCCTTGCTTGTGAGAAGTTCTCCTTCCATTGGAGGAGAAGAGGCATTCTGGTTTTTGGTGTTTTCATCCTTTTTGCACAGGTTTCTTCCCACTTTTGTGGATTTATCTACCTTTGGTCTTTGAAGTTGTTGACTTTTGGATGAGGTCTCTGAGTGGATGTCCTTTTTGTTGATGTTGAGGCTATTTCTTTCTGTTTTTTAGCTTTCCTTCTAATAGTCAGGACCCTCTGCTGCAGGACTGCTGGAGGTCCACTCCAGACCCTTCTTGCCTGGGAACTACCCAGGGGCTACAGAACAGCAAAGATTGCTGCCTTTTCCTTCTTTTGGTAGCTTCATCCCAGAAGGGTACCCTCCAGATGTTAGCCAGAGCTCTCCTATATGAGGTGACTCTTTGTATATACAGGGGTCAGGGAGCTACTTGAGGAGGCAGTCTGTCCCTTGTCAGAACTCAAACGCTGTGTTGGGAGCTCTGTTGCTCCCTTCAGAGCTGCTGGGCAGGGATGTTTAAGTCTGCTGCAGCAGAACTCACAACTACTCCATTTCCCTGGCACTCTGTCCCAGGAAGGTGTGGCTGTATTTATAAGTTCCTGACAGGCTGCTGCCTTTTTCCAGCTATGCCCTGCCCAGCAAGGAGGAGTCTAGTCACATTCTTCCTGCATAGGTGTTGTTGAGCTACTGCAGGCTCCCCAAGGCTGCTGTGTAAACTTCTTTGTGCTTTTGTTTACACAGGTAAGGTTAGAGCTGCCTCGGTAATGGCAGACACCCCTTCCCCCATGGAGCTTGACCATCCAGGGTCGAGCTCATACTGCTATGCTGGATGCAAAAATCCCAAGCCAGTGAGATTAAATTTGCTGGTCTCTGTGGAGGTGGGACCCCTGGAGCCAGATCACCTGGCTCCCCACCTTTAGCCTCCTTTTTCTCAGGGGTATGGGCAACTCTGTCTCACAGGCATTCCAGGTGCCAGTCAAAATGGCTGCTTAGATTTTTGCTGGGAACTCAGTGCCAGCTGAATCAGCTGCCCAGATTCAATCTGCTATGCTTGTTGGCAGGTGGAAATCTCTTGGTCTGTGGGCTGCAAAGACTGTGGGAAAAGCGCAGCATATGAAAGAGCTCCAGAGTGATTGGAAATGTCCCCAATGGCCTCTGTTGGGTAAGAGAGAGGGCCCTCCAGCCCGTTGCACTTCCTGGGTGAGGCAGTGCCCCACTCTGCCTCAGTTTGCCCTCCTTGGGCTACACCACTGTCCAACCAGTCCCATTGAGATGAACCTGGTACCTCAGTTGGAAATGCAGAGATCACTCACCTTCTGCATTGCTCTCCCTGGGAACGGCCCTTCAGAGCTATTCCTATTCAGCCATCTTGGCACAAGTCCTTACATTAAAATTTCTTAACTTTCTATTTTTATTGCCTAACATTTATTGTTGGAAATGTACCAAGAAAAAAATATTAGATAATGGTTCTCTTAAATCACTTAAAATATCAGACTTCAGCATTTGCATATTGTTGGAAACTCTTCATGGGTATAGTAAGTAATTCTGAATAAAATTTCCCCTATCTTCTTTAAGTATAGTAAGTCAAATAATAACATAGTACATGCAATGAATATGTTTTTAAAATGATATAAACCTTATTCAAGTCTGCCAGGAAAACTGATCTTTGGTGATTAGTAACAAAATACTTTGAGGAAGCAAGTATTCAGAAGTAGAACACTTTCTTTCTAATAAACCCAGATATCTTGCTTTGTGATTTTTATTATGTAAATTGACTCAAATATCTCTTTCTTCAATATATTTTAAAAGAAGAAAATAGGGATATAATAATATTTATCAGCTAGCTCTCTGGTAGACTATTATGAAGACTAATTGAATACTATTTATGCTGTAATGACAACCATTTAATCTAAATTAAAGTAGCCTGAATTCTACTTCCTTCAGAGCTGAGTGGTGGAGAACATTATTCATTGTTAACTATACAAATGATTTTCCTTAAGATTCTAACCAAGGTAGACACAATCTTAGAAGAGAGAGAGAAAGACAGGGATACTTGTGAGTATTTCTTACCAGATGACTAAAATCCATCAATAACGAATTATGAAATTAATAGCTAATGTTTGAGTTTACTAATGTACCAGAAGCTGTTACATGTTATATGCACTAACTTACTGAATGGCCACAAAAATATTACAAATAGATATTGCTATTATCCCCATTTAACAGACAAGGAAACCAAATCACAAAGCGGGTAAGTAACATGTTCAATATCACAAAGCTAATCATTATAGAACTAGAATTCAAATCCGAGTTGTCCTGTCCCAGAGTCATGCCCTTTACTATGATGCTCAATTGCATTTATAACAAATATTACTTTTGTCAAAGTAACTATATACTGCGGACTCCACATTTATCTCTCTAGTCCTGACTTCCTAAAATTTGCTAAGCATCCATTATATGCCAATAATAATTGCAAGTGCTGGGTATTCAAGTGACTAAATCAGAACCTGCTCCCTTGGAGCCTGTATTGAATGAAGGAGGAAGGTAAATACATAATAATGATGAGACGTGATAAATTCTGACAGAAGTGTGGATGACGTGCTAAAGGAGTATGAGAGAGCTATACTCTCTTTAGGGAAAGTTCAAGACCATAGAGCAGCATATGCAAATACCCAGTACTGAGAGTGTGAATCCTTTAGAAAAGTGTGAGTATGAGCTCACAGTGGCTGAAGCATAAAGCTCAAAGGTGACTGATGAAAGAAGAGGATAGAAAAGAGGCAGGGGATAAATCAGAAAGTATGCCATATCTATATATATCTATATATCTATATATCTATATATATCTATATATTTTTTTTGGCTCAGAAAATGTTTAAAGTAGCTAATTTTCTTGTGACAAAACATGATCCTCTTCTGGCATTTCTCCTTTTGGTTAATAGCACCCTAACCTACCAGCTTGACCAAGGCAGAAACATTTGTTATCTTCACATCCTCTTGTTTTCTCATATTTTATATCGAATGAGTCTCCAAGTTCTGTCAATTCCACATCCTCCATATCTATAGTTTTTCACCCATCTATACTACTCTCAATCTAGGCTGCTACTTTTTAATTTTCTTATTGTTTTTAAAGCATCTTTTGAGGCAGTTCACTATGCTTGCTCTTCCTCCAGTACACTGTATGTTTAATAGGAGGCAATTTGTTTAAAATAACAATCCAATCACATTATTACATTGCCTAAATATTCCATGGCTCCCTATTGCTTTCAAGAAAAAAATCTTCAAATTCTTGGCATAGTTGGCTATTTACCATCTAGCCAAATATGTCCTTCTAGCCTTTACTTCTATACTACCCAATTCACACACACTGAATCCAGATATGCTGAACTACTTACAGTTATTCTAATGGCGTTGTAGAATAGCTCAGTGGTTAAGCAATGTTTTAATTTTTTTAGTGGTTAAGCATTTCTCTCATCTCTGCACCTGTAAATATGGTGTTCTGTCTTCGAATACCCTTTTTCTAACCAACTGCCTGACAATTTCTTCCTCACACTTCAGTATTATTTGCTGTGTTAAGCACTCTAATAATAAACAGTAGTCAAAATGTCATCTCTTCCAGGGGGTCTTTACTCCTGAAGCACTAAAAGAAACTTGTTAAATCTTTCCACAGTGCCTGTATTTTACTAGCTCTTAGGGGGATGTAATTTTTCATTTACTTGCTTCTAAGCCCTAAAGGAGAAACATTCTTTGTGCTTACAATGCTCTGGAAATACAGCAAATGCTCAACAAACACGTGTTGAATAAATAATATTGACCAACTTAAGAAAATGATTTATTGGCTTAACTACTACCACCTGACTAATTACTGAAAACTTCTCAAGATATTTTAAGACTAGCAAAAATGAGATATCCTTGCACATTTACTCATTCATTTACCAAATATTTACTGAGGTTCTGCTATGGCTTGACACATCACTCGGTTTCAGGGATAAAGGCAACAACCATAACAAAATATTTAGTTCATACTACTGATGTTTAAAATCAGGATTTGATGTGCTAACAATCCATGATTTTCAAATAATGATATAATTATTTGTTAAAATATCAAGACATCCAGTTAGGAACTCATGTATTAATATTTAAAAAAAAAATCTATTAATCTGCAAACTCATGTACATACACTTAAAATACGCATGGTATTACAAACATAGAGACTGAGTTTACTGAAATAACAAAGTGAAGTCTTTGCATGGTTTTGTATATCAGGAAGCACCAAACTTAGCTGATCCTTGAAGCTAGAAATACTGGACAAGAATAAGTCGACACAGATGCATACAAGTGTGCAGACACACAAACACACATACTGGATTAATAAACAGAATAGAGCATAGAAGGAACAGATAGAAGTAAATATCTGTGCTTGTTATTGGTTTACCTGAGAGCTCAAAAGCAGAGATTGGAATAGGAGCCTATCAGGTGTAGTTGTATAGGTACATGCTTAAAGAACACAGGTGAGATTCTTAGGCCTATGCTCTAGGATATTGATTTCCAGTAATTTAATCCATCTTTTTTTTTACTCTTCTCACCTGGAAAAAGAGGAAAATGGACTATTTGATCATTTAAATTTCTTTATGACTTATAGTCTACATTTGTCTTAGTTCATTCAGCGCTGATCCACACTCGATGACCCTTCAATGGCCTTGTCTCAATGTTCTTTCTCCTTAATTTTTCGAGGCACCTAATGTTAGGTTGTCCTTTTTAAAATGCTTTCTTTGATTTCCATTAAATTGAACACATTCTTTACATGTCTCTCAAAAGTATCCTCAGTTTTTTCTCAGAAGTATCTTCCTTCTCCTACCATCTAAGCATCCCTCAAAGGTGTTTACAAGAACTTCTCTTTCCAGTTTTTCCCGTGATAAGTTGACTCAATCCTATAGCTTCAACTAATACCTCTATGTGAATAACTACCAAATTCTAAATTGGAAATACAATCTCTCTAGCACTCTTTAATTCCATATATTAGTTGATTACTCAGAATTCATCTTAAATTCAACCTGTCTAAAACTGAATCAGCATCTTCTCCAGGATGTATGTCTTCCTCGTAACTTTCTTTTTTATGTTGATGGTATTGGCATCCTCTAATTACTAAAACTCTAAATCAAGTACAGGAGTCACCTTAGCCTCAATTGCCAATTCCCGCAGCATGTACCTCTATCAAATATCCTGTCTTCTCCCCTTCATTTCCATTTTCACTGCTTCTTCTTTAATAAAATTCTCTCACCAAAACTATACAAAATCCATTGCCTGTACCCACTTCCACATTTAATTGACTTTGCTTACTGCTCTTTTTAACTTAGTTGTGTCCCTGGGATTTGGTGTGTTACAAGTTTATGTAAGGCTCCTACATAGCTAGTCTCAGCTATAGAGATCCACACAACTGGTCGCAGCTATGGGAACTTCTCACTTCAGGTCCTGAACCATAGTCTTCATATCATGGGAGAAAAGAACACACAAATCATCTCAAGTTATGGGTAACCCAATGAGTATAACACACTATAGAGATACAAGGAATAACTAAGAAGTTCAAGACATAGTTATTTTAGAGAAGTTAATTTTTTTCTCATTCTATGACTTTAAGAAATGAATCTCAACTCTATTGTAAACAAATCCAATACATACAAATAACAACAATAAAAATATTGGTTACTTATTACACTGTTAACTATTTCTTTTTTCACATGCCTATTCCTCAAGTTTCGTTTCTACATTAGGATATTTGTCAAAAGAATAGCTTAGTTTAGGCAGCTTAAAATGTTAGAAGAAAAAACATTAGATCTGGAATCAGAAAATATCATATTTTTTTTTTCTGAATCATGGTCAGCATGCACACACACACACACACACACACACACACACACAAATAATAGGGAAATAATGTCTGTCCTGATTAATTCCCAGAGATATTGGCAGGCTCTAATTGGACAGAGGTAAAATGATATTGAGAGGATCCCAAACCCGACTAATCCAAATAAATCATCTGGGAGATTTCTGACTCTTCTGGCCCTCATCCTCATTTTTAAAGGCACTCTAGATGATCTGCCACTTGGAAACCACATTATACAAATTGTAAGGTTCTACAAATTGTACATTATACAATTACAAAGGTATAAGGTACAAATTGTACATTATACCTTACATTATACAAATTGTAAGGTGAAAATTACTATTGTATTGCCAACTACTACAATCTCTAATATTCTCTTTTGCAGGTCATCACAGTCATCATAGTTTCTCAGTTCGAAAGCATTGTAGATCGTCTTTGGATTACTTTTAGTTATAGAGTTTATATAAGCTGTCATGCTAAATAAAAATTTTAAACCTTCTGATAACAAGTCTTAGCCTTTACTCTAAAGGAATCTTTCCTTCTAGAAGAGGGATGATGTAATTGGACAGATCAGAGCTGAGAGCTCAAGAGCAGAGATTGGAATAGGAGCCTATCAGGTGTAGTTGTACAGGCACATGCTTAAAGAACACAGGTGGGGCCCGGCGCGGTGGCTCACGCCTGTAATCCCAGCACTTTTGGGAGGACGAGGTGGGTGGATCATGAGGTCAAGAGATGGAGACCATCCTGGTCAACATGGTGAAACCCCGTCTCTACTAAAAATACAAAAAATTAGCTGGGCATGGTGGCGCGTGCCTGAAATCCCAGCTACTCAGGAGGCTGAGGCAGGAGAATTGCCTGAACCCAGGAGGCGGAGGTTGCGGTGAGCCCAGATCGCGCCATTGCACTCCAGCCTGGGTAACAAGAGCGAAACTCCGTCTCAAAAAAAAAAAAAAAAAAAAAAAAAGCACACAGGTGGGATCAAAGAAAGTGTTTTAAAACGCTTTGATTTTAGAAGTATGGGTGACGTGCTAAAGGGGCATGAGGGAAATATACTCTCTTTAGGGAAAGTTTAAGACCATAGAGCAGCATATGCAAATACCTAGTACTGAGAGGGTGAATACTTTAAAAAAGTGTGAGTATGAGCTCACAATGGCTGCAGCATAAAGCTCAAAGGTGACTGATGAAAGAAGAGGATGGAAAAGAGGCAGGGGATAAATCAAAAAGTATGCCATATCTAATCTTTTTTTTTTTTTTTTTTTCTGAGAAAATGTTTAAAATAGCTAATTTTCTTGTGACCAAACACGATCCTCCTCTGGCATTTCTACTTTTGGTTAATAGCACCCTAACCTACCTGCTTGACCAAGGCAGAAACATTTGATTCACACATATCATATGTGTTATTAGGTGTGTGTGAATTAGGTAGATATTTTCTTGTTCCAGATCTAATGCTTTTCCTTCTAACATTTAAAGAACACAGGTGGATTCAGTGTGTGTGAATTAGGTAGTATAGAATTTAATTTCTTGAAGTTTTAATTTTAGGTAGTATAGAATTTAATTTAAGCTAAATTATTGGTATGTCAGAAAACCCAGAAACATATTTTAGAGTTAATAAAATGTATTGAATGAAAAAATACTTCTCACTCTAATACTTCTTGGTATTTCTGAATATTGCATTTCCAAGAACTGTAAGGTTTTTGTTTCCTAAGCATTCATTGTAACTGGATAATATATTTTTCCAGAAGTGGCTGCTTTAATTTTACCTGTTACATAATTGTTATTGCAATTTGGTGAACCATGATGTTTTTGAGACAGTGGCTTAAATATAAGAATGAGCTACAGATATAAAAAGCAAGCATGGAATTATACATTACTTCCTTGCATTACATACAACTAGAAATTTCTAAGATGTAATATAGAAATTTCCACTAGTAACGTGGAAATTACTACTTGGAAAGGTAGGACCTTTCAAGATTAGGTATAATATAAAAGAGAGGTTAACCAGAAAAGAAGTCAATGATATCTCTGTTTATTATTATTATTTATTAACATCATTCTGTAGTACTCAGTAAAAGATTACTCACATTGTGGTGACACATAAAACAAGGTCAAACCATTTTCTTTGGAATAACAACAAAAAGGAACTAGAATATTTAGAAACCAATTTCTTCCAGGTGCTTAAGCTCCTCATTACTTTGAGATGGTCCCAAGTCAGCACACCAGGCATTCATGATTAGGCCTCAATTAACTTCCACACCATTCATCAAAGGCCCTCCCTGTGTTCTATGTGAATGAATTTCAATTTTCCTTGTGTAGAGTTAGCAAGGCATAATGGATAATCACAAAGGTGTGCAGCTCAGACAGATGTGGGGTCAATACTGTCCCTGTCACCTGCTATCTGACTTGGATAAATACTATCTTCAGTAAGACCTTGCTGCTCTACGTGTCCCCTGAAGAGCAGTGGCATTGCCATTACTTGGGAGCTTGTTGGAAATGCAGACTCTCAGACCCACCTCAGGAACAGAGTTGGAATTTGCATTTAAAAACAAAATCCTCCACTAAAATTGGCATTGAAATTTAAAAATCATTGCTGTAAGCCACAGTTTTCTCATCTTTGAAAATAAGGTAAAGTAGGGTTTAAAAATTCTTTTAAGGGTGCTTTTCAGGATTAAATGGGGATAACAATTAACAAGGGCTTAGCATGATGCATGAAAGATGAGCCTAGAGTTAATATTATAATAATTTTCAAAAGCACTTTTTGAAAGTTTCTCATTTTAAGGGAAATTATTTCCATTTTAAAGAAAATAAAGCTTAAATAATTTTAATAACATCTTTTGATCATATACTGGTAAATAAAGCCACCAATAAATCTCCATAGTATGACCACACATTTATACATTATACTCTGATGTACAGCACAAATATACTTTCCTCATTTTTCTGTAACTGATGATATTCTTCATTGTGGGAAGGGGTGGAAAGACAAAACTTTGACATTTGTGTACTTATAATATCACAATCTCTTCTTGTTTGGATAAAGTAACAATGCATTGTTTAATGCATTGTTCTTTTTTCCCTTCTTCATGCTAACGTGGTATTTTGTCCTTTGGAGGTTAAAATAAGAAAGGGCCTCTCTGCCACTCATCTGGCCTTTCACCCAGGATGGGTGAAAACTGGACTCTTCATCTAAATCCAGTACCTTCTGGCCTTTCAGAGAAATGTACTGTATTCTACTGCTGAGTGCTGACTCTGATTGCCTAATTCCTGTGCACAGTGGCTTGTTATCCTGACTCAGACTCTCTCAGACCCCCGTATTTCCTCAGTGGAGAATGTGGATTTGTTTGGTTTAGCTGGGTTTCATATACAGCCTGTGGAGAATGAGGAACAAGACTTTAGACTCACCGATTTGGCCACTGCACTCCATTAATGCAGTTCTTTCCCTCCCACGTCGAGTTGGCTGTTGCTAAACTCCAAGCACGGGGCGCCTCTCAGTGTTCATGACAAGCAACTGCAAAAACCCCTCCCATTGCTTTTGAGAGCAGTTGTGCAGATGGTTACAATTCACCTGCAATTCACCATATTCCCTTTCTCAGAAAGGTATTCAAATACTCTCTCTGCTTATCTCATAAAGCCTATGGTTTAAACAAACCAAGCTAAGAATTGTTTTTGTACAATTTTCAGGGTTCCCTAGCTCCATAGTTTGCCATGGTGTTTCCTTTGCCTGAAGTATCCACTTCCGTACCCATCTGACAAGTCCAAATGGTACTTATTCTGTGAGACCTAGCTCAAATGTCATGTCTCTGATGCCTCTATTTGTGATAATATTTTCTCTTTGACTCCAAAGTTCTTTCGTTGGCTCATGTAGTTCATATCTTACATGTCTTGCCTCTTCACAACAGATATAAATAAAAGTTTTCTAAGTTCAGGAACAGTATTTCACATGTTTATCTAAGTTCTACCTCTCCCCATCAAAAAACTAGCACATGACTTTACTGGTTGGTAGAGAGTCAACCAATATTATTGAGTGACTGAAGCCAACTTTCAGAAAAACTAGAAAATAGCTAATGTAGAAAAGGAGGAAGACAGTTGTCTAGACTGGGATTTAGAATCATAGGCTCTTACAACTTGAAAAATATTAGTTGACTCTTTTCATAGCATGTTATTTGAAAAAATGGAAGCCTATGTAAGTAAGTAAAGGATTTAAAATGAAAAGACTGGGCTAGATTCTAGGGCTCCCAATTTCCACTCTGGCATCTTTTTCAACTTAACCTATTATTTTTTAATTATAGTAACACTATTATGGATAAAAATTTGAAAAAATGTATCCATGATCATGACTCCAGAATAAATAAATTGCTATTATTCAGATGCTTATTTGAGCATTATCCATAAGAATGTGTAGTTTTGCATAGATAATTCTGATTTACCTAAAATATCATGTTTGCTTTATTTTCACTTAATATTACCCTACATTACTTTTCCTTTGTTATTATTGTCGTTATAATTAAAACTTTTCATGGCCACATAAATTTCACTGAGTTAATATACCAGAGTGCTCCTAGTTTCCCACTATTTAGTTAACACTAATATATAACTTTCTGCTTGTAGCTTTTATTTTTAATTGATTCCAATGGGCATATTTCTAAAACTGAGTTTCCTAAATCAAAATCTATAAATATGTTTACTGATTTTTAATCTATACGATTAAACTGTTTTCCAAAAGTGTTGTTTTTAAAAGGATTATGCTACTTTTATAACTATCCGACAAGCATCTGTTATTGCTAATTTAAATGAGAAAACGGTATTTGAATGTCACTTTAATCTGCATTTTCCTGATTATTAGCAATGTCTACTGCTTTACTCTTTGTAATTCTACTAATTGAGAAAGTATCATTTATCTATGTCTTTTGCCTTTTGGTTATTCTTAAGTCTTTTTTATCTTTGATGCAATTTTTAAAATCTGATTTTTGCCCATCAAGAAAAAAAATAAACAAAACCAGCAGCAACACTGAGTTAAAAACAAAAATACTGGATCAAAAATGACCACAATTAAGGTTATAGTCTTCTCTGCCCTTCTTCTCTTCTCTTGCCTTCCCACTAGTCACTTGATTCATTTCCGTTCCTTTCTTGGGTCCACGTTTGCTTTCTTGAACTGTCTTTCCAAAGCTTTCATGTAGTTTGCAATATTCTGCTCTTTTGCAAGGCAACATATCAGCTTATCCTCATATTCCTTAGGGTAATATTTCCCAAGGTGGAGAACAAGGTGGCATACTATTAGTGGAATATAAGATAATTTAAAATGTTCTATAGACAAACTTTGTAAAAATTAATAACATTTTATTTAATGTATCTTATTATCTACCTCATGTTTATATCAAGCTACAGTGATTTTCCACTTATGTGAATAATTTATATATAAAGGTACATAATGATATACATCTTTTTTGTAAGATGGACTTTTATTCCTTTCTTATGTAAAAGGAATGCTGAGGTAGACCAGTCCAAACTGGAGATGAAGCTTTCTAAGGCTGTCAAAAGCAAAACTCAGGTTCCTTTCATCTTGTTTCTCTGCCACCCTCATCATGTGGTATACACCTAGTTGTTCAAGGTGGTAGCCTGAGTGCCACCATATTTAAGCTAGCCATGAGAAAGATGTATGGCAGTGTCATCAACTGAGCTAGAGTAGGTTTTAGGAAGAAGACCATGATTCTAGCTTTAGATATGCTGAGTTTGAGGAGATGTTGAGACAGCTATTAACATTGTCAAGTAGGAGTCTGATACTTATAGAGGAAATCTAGACTGGAGATGTAAATGTGGGGATCACCTACATATACGTGGTAATTGAGGCCAGTTGTGTGGATAAGAATGCATAGAAATTAGTCCACTAAGAAGAGTAGTGAATCTAGCACTGAGCCTTAAAGAAATATCTATGTTAGGCCGGGTGCTATGGCTCACACCTATAATCCTAGCACTTTGGGAGGCCAAGGCGGATGGATTGCCTGAGCTCAGGAGTTTGAGACCAGCCTGGGCAACATGGTGAAACCCTATCTCTACTAAAATACAAAAAATTAGATGGGTGTTGTGGCATGTGCCTCTAGTTCCAGCTAGTTGGGAGGCTGAGGCATAAGAATTGCTTAAACCTGGGAGGCAGAGATTGTAGTGAGCCGAGATCACACTACTGCACTCCATTGCACTCCAGCCTCGGTGACAGAGAGAGACTCTAAGAAAAAGAAAAAGAAAAAAGGGCCAGTGCGGTGCCTCACACCTGTAATCCCAGCGCTTTGGAAGACCAATGCGGATAGATCACGAAGTCAGGAGATTGAGACCATCCTGGCTAACACGGTGAAACCTCTTCTCTATTAAAAACACAAAAAATTAACCTGGCCTGGTAGCAGGTGCCTGTAGTCCCAGATACTTGGGAGAATGAGCCAGGAGAATCACTTGAACCTGGGAGGTGGAGGTTGCAGTGAGCCAAGATTGCACTCCAGCCTGGATGACAGAGTAAGACTCCATCTCAAAAAAAAAAAAAAAAAAAAGAAAGAAAAAGAAAAAGAGAAAGAAAGGCCTATGTTAAATGTCTGTGTAGGAAAATAAAAAAGGGCCTGTAAAGGATACAAAAAACATGTAGCCAGAAATGCAAGGTAAACAAACAAAAAATAGGGGATTATGAAATATATGCTAAGAGGAGATACTGTTACAGATAGAAATCAAGCTGTTCAAAGGCCAAATAAGATGCAGACCGAAAAATATCCATTGTATTTCACAACATGGAAGTATTGATGATTTTTGCAATATTGTCTGGTGAGAAGGTCTGACTGGAGTGGCTTGCTAAGTGGATAGGAAGTGAGGAAATGCAAACAACAGATTGGACTGCAAAACAGTGCATGTGTTGCCGGGAAGGAATAATGTAGGTATCACACTTAAGGCCTTGCAGAAAAACCATGGGATTTTTATTTTGTTTTGTTTTAAATGGAAGATCTTGACATATATAAAAGCCAGGAATACTTCATTTCATAAGAAGAGAAGAAATATATGAGAGAGTATGAGAATCCTGAAAATATGGGAGAGGGTGAGAAGAAAAGTTCACCATTGTAGACATGGGCTTTAGCTCAGAGGAAGAAAGACAAGCTCTTGTATTAAACCAGTTACAGCGAAGAATGATGAATGAAAGCGTGGAAGTTAAAGTGGGGTGTGTAGGTGTTTACAGGAGAAGTACTGAGGGAGAGGTGCATTTCAGGTCCTTCCCTAGTTTTATATAATTTTTCCTGCTTAAGGACATAGTCTGTTGTTTTCAGTGGTGGTGCAATGGTAGGGATGGGGAGCAGGACAATAGTTCTGGCAGTGTGTTGTTTCATGATACAGAAATGGACTCATAGTTTAAATGATTGTTATATAACTTTTATATTTCTTTTAATTTGTAATAGAATCTTGGCAAGCTAGACATTACCTCAGTGTCTCATCAAAATCATGGCTATTTTTCTCATCATTTTAATGACTTATTTTTCCAGTAGTAAGAGGGATTATGTAGAGCAATGATCCACAGTTATTTTTGCACTTTAATTCGAAAATCTGAGATTGAATACAAAAGTTTTTCTCTTCTTAGTTTTATTTTACTCGACTAATTTATCATTCTCTGTCATGACTCCTGTGCTATCTCTTTAATGTCTTTTTCTTTTCTACAACTTTCTGTGCCTTGAGTATCCGGATAAACTTCAGAGAAGTGAGACCAGTAATCTTACCTTGAACTTGGTAAAGTCTTGGGAGAAATACCCCTTCCTGGATTCTCAATGTAGTCATCATCCAATTTTAAACACACGCACCACACACCCCACACTTGTCAGAATCTGCAACTTTATTCCAAGACCAAGGAATCCTATTTTAAAAGGCCTGTCTCACCATAGGATTTTTTTTTTCTGTATCCCACATGTACCAGTGATATAGCCACAGAAATGTAGCAGATAAAGAAATTAATTTGGCTTCTGGAGCTGTTCTTTCATTCAAATAACACCTCTGTAATCTTAGATGTCACTGAACCTTGGTGCCTCTGTGTGGATTGGAAATAATTACATACCAACTCTTCACAAACCTAGGGTACTCTCGTGAGGATTAGGTCCACTAGTCTCCTCACAGGTTCTCATGCTTAAAGCACCTTTAATTATCCCCTTCTCAGTAATTGTATAAACCTGTAAGTTAATCCATTAAAGTTTAGTCATGATCTCTCTATTAGCAACATCCAACTGGGCAGACAGTCCTGTTAGGATCATTGTGAGTCTCCACAGGGTTCTCTGCTTTCCATTTCTGATTATACTGTGAATACATTTCCAGAATTTCAGAGGGATTTGCTTGCAAGCTAAAAGATCTTTGCAAAGACTCAAAGAATAGGGTCTGCTTCAGACAGAGGGAGGGCTTGAAATATGTAACGAACCTCTCAGTCCCATTAGAACTTTAAAGATGATGATAGCTCACATTTAATGTAATGCTTAACTTGTACCAGGACCATTACAGGCACTTTTGGACGTAGACAAATAATTCTCAGTTTTCTCCTACTGATTAATATCATCATCTCCATTTTACAAACTAGGAAACTGAGGCACAGAGAGGCTAAATCACTTGCCCAGGATCTGGAGCCAAGTAATGACGATTTTGCTAGTCATACGGTTGCTTCCTTTTCTTTGCTGTACTCGGATTCTGAGTTTCACAAGAATGTACCTGGGTGTCTCTTAGCGGGATACGAAAAGCTTCTTCGGAACCCCAGCGGCTAGCTGGTGCCTCCTAGAGTGACGTCTCATCTGAACGGGACGGGGAGGCCGGGAGCGAGCGCAAAGCACGCAGCGCCAGGCCGCGCGGCGGGGCAGCCTAGAGCAGCAACCGGGAGCGAAGCAGAAGTCCGCGGCGGACAGGCGATGGCTGGGGCTGAGCTGCCAGACCGCGAAAAGTAGCTGGGGCTGAAGCAGGGGGGCACAACCTGTTGCCGCAACTCGGCTTCGTGGATTCTGGTTCCTGCCGCCGTCAGGGCTCGCCGAGAGAGGTAAAAGCATGCGCCAGTTTGGCTGGGGACCCTCGCTTGAGGGCGCGACCCCTCTCCAATGCCCAACGTTTGCTTTGATGACACATATTAGCGATTGGGGACTGAGTCTTTGGATTTTGGACTTTACTCTTTCGACCTTTTTCAAATCCCTTCCTAATTACACAGGCACCCGTTTGGTCACTAGCCCGACATTGGGACATTGGGGGGCTTCCCTGCGCTGGATGTCTGCGCCACAGATGGCTGTGGCCCCAGGCTTGCAGACCAGGGACCTGGGCAAGGGACGTGGGGCGCTTTCTTAACCTTTAAAGTCCCCCGCCCCGCCAAACCCTCTCCCGTGCTGTATTGTTGCAACTTTGTTGAATCTCCTTAGCGGGTTTGTGGCTAACGAGTTTTTAAACTGTTTTCATCTGTCATGCTTCTGAGCAATGATCTTTGTGTATCCGAGGCTTCATCCTGTGCGTTTCCACTTTCCAGAAAGGCTAAAGTGATGTTTCTGAGCGTCACCAGCGTCTTTATTGAAGGCGTTTGGAGAGGTTTTTATTCCCTTTTGGGAGTGAGATAATTTCCAGACAATGCCAATTTAGTTCTGCCAAACCATCAGGCATTTTCCAACAGTGCTTCTCTAGGTCAAATTTAGGGTCTGGAGGGAGGAAAATGATCTTCTACAAGCTGTCGTTCTAGTTAAAGACAGAACTACTAACTAAAAACCCAAAATACACTTGTTCATTTCCCATTTCCCTTCAGCTAGACTGTAGGTATTTGAAATACTGATTTGTTTTAAAGAATCTTAATTATAACATCAATTATACAAAGATGCTGGTTTCCTTAATCAAAATATTCAAAGGTTTTTTAAACGTATGTATAATTCTAATTCCATTGACACCAAATAACCTTCAAGTGGGAACAACCAATGAGAGGAAGGATGGAGAAATCAATGGTTTGTAAACTGTGAAGGACATATTTTTGTTTTCATCTGGATTTTTAATTAAACCAAAATAGAGTAAAATTATAATAATAATGATAAATCTAAGTTATGGTTGAATTTGCAAAATGGCTATAAAGTGCTCAAAAATAGTGCCATTATCATCAACAGAAAGGCAATTGTATGCAGAGTTCAATTAGAGTCTTTCATCTGTTAATAACTTCTGTTGACTGACCATTTAAAAAAACAGTGATGCAAATGTAGTATTTACTGCACTATATTTAAAGGCACATATTAACATTAAAGAGTGGCTACTGTAATAATAAAAAATGTGCTTTCATTAGTGCTTGAAAATAACATATGTTGCTCATATATCACTATTCTTTTTGTCAATATGTTTTTACAAAATTCATACAATCCAATAAGATCTTTCTACTAGCCACAATTTCTTCATGTCTGTAGAAAGCTTCAGAGCATTTAAGACTTAAACTTATTTTTTCTTCATCTACCTATTTGTATGCCTTATCTGGCAGTTTTATTCTTGGTGCATTTTTTGAACACATTACAAAGTATCTAAAATTATATATTAGAAATTCATGTTTTATTTGTATGATTCTTTTATCCCATAGTTCCTATTAATCACACTGCTCATCAATATTCTCTTTTTATTTAACTATAGGTTAAATAAATATGAATTCAGTATAAACCAATGAATGATTTCTTCTCGAAATATCAGTTCATTTATTGCAGTTGTTGTTTGGCTGTGTGTGTGTGTGTGTGTGTGTGTGTGTGTGTGTGTGATTTTTATGAGAATTCCATGCAAATGCCTCTGTGATAAATATTTATAAACGTTTTCACTGTATTGCATTAAAATGGCTTTCCAGCTATAATATGGAACACAAAATAAAGACAACTTCATGCCTTGAAGCTTCAGATACTTAAAAAATAATAATTTTGTAAAATAATACCCTCCTTATTATGGAAAAAGGACACAGATTTTATCTAAATACTTTAAAACTGTCAAGCACATTCAAAGAAAATGGGATAAATATAATTTCACATTCCTAAAAGATATCTGGATTAGTCTATTCTCATGTTGCTATATAGGACTTGCCTGAGACTGAGTAATTTATAAAGAAAAAAGATTTAATTGACTCAAAGTTCTGCAGGACTGAGGAGGCCTCAGGAAACTTACAATCATGGCAGAAGGAAAAGCAAACTCATACTTTTCACATGATGGCAGGAAGGAGAAGTGTCAAGCAAAAGAGGGAAAAGCCCCCTATAAAGCCATCAGATCTCATGAGAACTGGCTCAGTATCATGAGAACAACATGGAGGTAACTGCCCTTATGATTCATTATCTCCCACTAGGTCCCTCCCACAACACATGGGGATTATGGGAACTACAATTTAAGATGAGATCTGTGTGGGGACACAGCCAAACTATATCAATATTTATATAGTATTTTAATAATCTTAACAAATTGTTCTCTTAAACATATGAATTTTATGTTTGCCATTAATCTGATGTTAACAGTTGATTTTCCTTTCCTTTCTGTTTCCCTTTGATTTTAAGTTCTAGCTTTGTGGATAAATTGGTTCTTAAATGAATTTTCCAATTGCCTTGAAACTGAACATTAAGGGTTCAGGGAGCCTTTCACTTCATTAAACTACAAGGCAAATGGATATATACTGCCCATACAAAGAGATGCAATTGGCACTATGGCAGACAGCTGTTTAGAATGGGTTTTGTGTCTTTGCTTGGTGGAGTTTTCAAATACAAGATTTCTAAAAGTAAAGAAATTAGGTTTCTTCCCAGTCAGGCTTCTAACTGGCTCTGTGCCTCAGGCAAATCATTTAACTTCTCTATGCCTAAGATTCTTCAAATGAAAAAGGATGAATTATAATTTGATTTCTAAAATCCTACCATACCTCTAGGTTTTTCTGTTTCTATGGTAGAAGGGCAGAGGATCCAGAGTGAGAAAGCTCAGATATCCCTGCTTTGCCACTTGAGAGCCTCTGCCCTTAGGCAAGGCTCTGAAATTCTAAGACAATAACACCTCCTCTGTAAAATGGCCTAATGGAAGGAATAAATAGAATAATCTATTGTACAGGATACAGTGTCTGGTACATAGGGGATGCACAAGAATGTTTTTAAGGCACCCATATCTGAAAAACCTAAAGGGATTTCTGCCTTTGTCAGGGGAGGAAATGAACAAAAAGCAGAGGAGTCTCTCCTGCATCTGCCGGTGGCCAATTCCCAGTATAGTTTCTATAGTATGCATCAGAGATCCAGAAAAGAGAGGGCCAGAGCCTCAAGCATAGTATGAATGCCTCCTTTATATCTTCCCATACTTTAGCAGTCCCCCTAAAAGCAAAAGTGAGTCAGGACAGCATAAATATTAAATTTAATGCCACACACAACTGACAAGGCATGTCCTATGTTAGTTTCCATGTCAAACTAGGCTTGATTTTATTACAGCTAAGCAGCTACGTTGTATAATGTCCATCAGAATAATTGCACAATCCACATCACACCACACCAGTAATTAGAAAAGGGAAAGAAAAAACAAGCAAACAAAATAACTCCTGAAATGCCAAAAAAATTGTTTCTCTTTCAACTGCATTTCCATTCAATATTTAAGTTTTCAAAATTATGAAAGTATATTTCTTACTTTTTTTCTTCTTCAGCTGTTGAAAGAGTCTCATTTAGGTGTCTGCATGGAGTCTGGTTTCCATGTGGCAGTTGCAAACTAAAGCACCTGCCATTAGAACTGATGTACCTTTTTCTAGTCCCTCAAACAATTCTCGATTGATCCATGTGTTCAGAACTCTGGAGGGTTTACCAAGCATATTAGAATATTACAGTTCTGGTTGCATTCCCACAAAATTTTAGAAAGCATCAATAATTTCCCAAAGCCAACTGAGATCAAAATATCTAAACTTAAGTGAACTGTAACCATGCACATTATCTCATTTAATCCTCATAATTTTAGAAATTGAGTATGCTCACAATCCCGTTTTTTGTGGATAAAGAAACTGAGGCTCAGAAATAATTTGCCAAAGTAAACATGTTTACTAAGTTGAGGAACCAGGATAATGAGCTCATGTAGTCCCCCAGTCCACAGGCTTAAATTCTACACTGCAGGGCTCCCGAGTATGTGTATGTAGTAACAGTAGCTTATGATCAAAGTATAAATTTCTGTACATACTGATCCTTTCCAAATGAAAGCTGTGTACCTAGGAAGAGATAAATATTACAGTCTTCATGAAGATTTTCTAAGTGGAAATAAGAAGCATTAGAGTCATTTGTGAAACTTTTTCAAATGTTCCACCACAGATTAGTGGGCCGGAGTTGGGTTTGGGTGTGTATATATGTATATATTTAAAAGATATATATTTATATGTTATATAAACTTATTTATATTTAACATAAATGTTATGTTTAATATAAACATTTAAGTATACATATATATAATTCTGAGTTAAAATTATTTTCATGATTTCCCATAATGAAAAATTTGTCCCAATCCACATTGCTGTTTTGCAGCCAGAGACAGACTAATCTTGAGAATCTTAAGTGTTGTCTTGGACAGGAGAATTTGGAAAAATTATAACAAGAGGATAAACATTTTTTTAATTTAGCCTCATCAGAATGTGAGTTAGATCGAATAGTTGTATATATTAGAGTTTACCACCTACAAACATACAAGGAAACAACGACAAATTTCAGATTAAGAACTTGCACATGGCCTTATGATTCTCATATCTTAGGGGAGTCTGTCACTTATAAAAACTGCTTTATCTTTCCAAGAGTGCAATTTCAAACACCCTGTCTCCTTGCTAAATGTAAACATTTAAAGAGGTGATACTTGTAGCACTCAGGATTTCTCTCAGATTTCCTACATTCTCTTAAAATATGGAGTCTCATTTAAAATCTTTAAAGTACCTCATTTAGGCCAGGTGGTTCATGCCTGTAATCCCAGCACTTTAGGAGGCAGAGGCAGGAGGATCGCTTGAGCCCAGGAGTTTGAGACCAGCCTAGGCAACATAGTGAGATCCTGTGCCTACAAATTAAAAAAAAAAAAAAAAAAAAATCAAAACAAAACAAAAAACTAGCTGGTCATGGTGGCACACAGCTGTAGTTCCAGCAACTCAGGAGGCTGTAGTTAAGGTGGGAGGATCTCTTGAGGGCTAGAGGTTGAGGTTGCAGTGAGCCATGATTGTGCCACTACACTCCAGCTTGGGCAACAGAGCAAGATCTTGTTTCAAGAAACAAAAAAAGAACCTCATTTAAAGTCTCTAAATTTTCCTTCACATTTTACTTCTTGTCCTTGCATTCTTGGCACACTGATAATAAACTGATGGGGGTTCTCTCTAGGATCACATCTTCCACTCTTTGTAAGGAGGCTGTTTCTCACTTATAATAGGCAAGTCTCTCAGCAGAGTTTATACCCTTGCATTTCCCTTTCTCCTTACTCATGATCTCCTCTTCTATCTGGAATTCCTCACCCTCCACCGGTGTGCAAAGTGTTTGTTTTTGTCCTTGGGTAGCCATTTATATCAGTTATATCAGTGTTACTTAAGGCTTAGTAGTCTTTGGCTAAAATTCTGTTTGAGGGAGTTCCCTTTGTTCCTGCTTTTTTTTTTTTTTTTTTTTTTTTTTTTACAGCTGGAAGAACTACATTAAGTAATTTCTGATCTAGAGTATAATATATCCTTCTTCCAAAACTAGTAGCCCTGTGCTTCCCTTAGCACTGAAGTATCAAAGACCATCATGAGCTTGGCCAATGTCCTGAGCTTGCTTTTCTTGATATTTTGATTATCCAGATTATAGTAACTTCTTTTAATTCATGTTTTCCTACAGAATTAGTGCCCAACTTGAAGATTCCAAGGTATTCAAAGCCTTACAGGTTCTCTCTGTCCCTATCCTCAGCTCATCACTTTTTTCCTCTTTTGACACCCTCGGGCAAGCTCATTCCCAGTTACAGCTTTTGCACCTGATGCTCTCCCTGCCTGGGAATTGTGCCTCAGAGCTGCACAGGAGGGGTTCTTTAAGTCCTTTCCTCTCAGGTCTGGCATGCCTCTCCACACTGCTGGTCATCACAGTATTTTCTGATTTGTGTCAAAGCCTACTTGCTAGTTGAGACTATTTCCATTTATGTGTTTACTTATTAATGATTTTATTCCCCAAAATAAAATATAAGCTCCATGAGAGATGTACTCTATGGTTTCATATTTACTGCTGGCTTTAGTGCCTAGAACAGAGTCTAGCACATAGTAAATAGTCAGGAAATATTTGTTCTGTGAAAATTTTACTTCCATTTCCCTATTACATTCTCCTGCATCTTTTTATAGGTCCAGACAAGTTGCCAAAACTTCAACCTTAGCTGGTCCCATGCTTCATTCCTGCTATTTTTTTCTCCTTTCTGTTGATACCACCTTAGCTAAAATACCAATCAGTATATATTTTTTCCTTTAATATGGAAAAAAAAATTTGAAAAAGCTATCATTGCGTCATTTTAATATGTATTTAGGTTCCATAGTATCTGTATATGTTGATTTCAAAGAATAATCTGGATCTGAGTACTAGGAAAAACTAAAATAAAAAGTAGCACAACATTTACTTTTTATTAAAGTTACATTACCCATTCCATTATTTTCATTGGCATGATTTTTCACCTTTAAAATATATTCTGAAAATATCTACATATAAGAGATATAATTTTGTATAAATGCCTAAATTATGTTCTTTTTTAATTCTTAATTTTTAAATTTCCTTTTATAACTGCCTCTACCCACCTCTTCTCTTCTACTTCCATATTACAGGTAACCCACCTTAATAACTGGGTTCTATTAAGTCAGATTTTTCTCTGCTCTTATAGCCATTCACATATATACACATTCAAATCAATCTTTTTGTCATCATTTAAAAAAAATACGCATCTTGTATTCTTACTCATGAATACTTTTTGGAAAGCTCTCTGTGTCGATTGTTATAAATTCAATTCTAAAAGGCTATATAATAGCCCATGATATGAATAATAAGAAACAAATTCAACCATTCCCTTCTTTGTAAATATTTACTTTGTTTCCAGAGGTTTTTATTTTGTTTGGTTTTGTCACAAAACAAGGCTACAATAAAAGTAGTTATTTGAAAATTATTTTATCTCCAGGTTTAAAGAGCAAAACTATTTTTCTATTTTAATGCATGTTGCCTTATGGCTTCCTAAGTACTACAGATATTTACATTTTTACTAGAAGATTATGACACTGTTCTTTACTCATGTCCTTACAGCAATAGGTGTTGTAGCTGTTTATGTTATTAGTTGTTCAATTAATTTGAATCTATTAACTACTTGTGAAATTGAATATATTTTTATATTTTTCAGCTGTTTGGACTTCTTATGTAAATCATTTATCAATATTCTTTCTCCTTTTTTACTGAGATATTTGTCTTTTTCTCAATTTATATGTTCTTTGAATATTGTAATTAAATGCTTATCATAGATAGTAAATATTTTCTATATTGTCTGCTGCCTTTGTTCATAACTTTATTGTGTACATTCAAAATATTTTATAAATAATTATTTAATTTTCATTGTATACATTTTGGGATTCCAGTGGTGATTAATATGATTTTTCTTATTCCTACATTAGACACGTAGTCTTCTAGATTTTATTGAAGGATTTTTATTTTTATTTTTATTTTTATTATTTTATTTTTTTTAATTGTATTTTAGGTTTTGGGGTACATATGAAGAACATGCAAGATTGTTGCATAGGTGCACATGTGGCAGTGTGATTTGCTGCCTTCCTCCCCTTCACCTATATCTGACATTTCTCCCCATGCTATCCCTCCCCAACCTCCCACCCCCCGCTGTCCCTCCCCTATTTTCTCCTAACAGACCCTAGTGTGTAGTGCTCCCCTCCCTGTGTCCATGTGTTCCCATTGTTCAACACCCGCCTATGAGTGAGAACATGCGGTGTTTGATTTTGTGTTCCTGTGTCGGTTTGTGAAGGATTTTTATTTTTTAAAATTTTAACATTGGTTTTAATTCAAGCAGACTTTTAAAACACATGCCATAAATAGTGAGCCAACTTTCACTTCTTCCAAGCAGATTACTTAATATTTCATTCTTCCCCTTCAAATTGAAAACCCACTTTTGTCATATTTTAAAATCTCATATATGATGGAATCTATATTTGTATCCTTGATTCTGTTTCACTGTCCAATTTCTCTGTTTCTATGCCAACACCAAATTACTTTGATTATATTTGCCATAGATTATTTTTCTGATATCCTAAAAATTATTTTCTGATATCTCCTTACTGTTCTTCTTCACAAATTTTCTTAGCTTTTCTTGGGCACATATTCTTCCCTCTGAACTTTTAAAAAGCATATTCCAAAACAAATTATGCTACTGCTTTGCAAATATTTTTACCAAATGAACTGTTTGTATATACAAATTTTAAATGCATATTTTATATTAAATTTATATGTTAATTTGGGGAGACTTGACCTATAAATTATTAAAATTTCTTTTTAAAAAATTAGGCATGTTGTTCAGTTTTAAAGAAATTTTTAAATTTTTTAATTGGACTTTATTTTTTATGTCATTATTTTATATTCTTTTTACTGTTAAATTGATCTGTATATATGCTACATTTTAGTCACTGCTGTAAAAAACATATATATTCATATATGTATTCATTTTAATTTCTAGGTGCTATTGCTAATATTAAGAATGGCTGCTTTTTAAAATTTTTAACTTATTTTAGATTCAGGGGTACATGTGCAGGTTTGTTACAAAGGTATATTGTGTGACGCTGAGGTGTGGGGTATAGTTGAATCCATTACCCAGGTAATGAGCGAAGTATCCAGTAGGTAATTTTCAACCCTTGCTCTCCTTCCTCCCTTCCCCCTCTTGTAGTCCTTAGTGTCTGTTGTTCCCATATTTATATCCATGTGTTTCCAATGATGAGCTCCCTCTTACAAGTGAGAACATACTTAGTTTTCTGCTTCTGTATTTACTTGCTTAGGATAATGGCCTCCAGCTGCAAAGGCCATGTTGCTGCAAAGGCCATGATGCGGCTGCAAAGGCCATGATGCGGCAAAGGCCATGATGCTGGGTTTTTTTTATGACTGTGTAGTATTACACAGTGTATATGTATCACATTTTTTTTAATCCAATCCACTGTTGATGGACACCTGGGTTGATTTCATGTCTTTATTATTGTGACTAGTGCTGCAATGAATATATGAGTGCAAGTGTCTTGTTGGTACAATGATTTATTTTCCTTTGGACATATACCAAGTAATGGGATTGCTGATTGGAAAGGTAGTTCTTTAAGAGATCTCCAAACTGCTTTCCACAGTGGCTAAACTAATTTACACTCCCACCAACAGTATATAAGCATTGATTTTTCTCCACAACCTTATCAGGATCTGTTCTTTTTGGACTTTTTAGTAATAGCCATTTCAATTGGTGTGAGATGACATCTCATTGTGGTTTGATTTGCATTTCTCTGATGATTAGTGGTGTTGAGCATTTTTTCATATATTTGTTGACTGCTTGTGTATCTTGACAAGTGTCTGCTCATGTCCTATGCTCACTTTTCAATGGAGCTTTTTTTTCTTTATTTGTTTAAGCTCCTTATAAATTCTGGATATTTGACCTTTGTTGAATTCATAGTTTGCCAATATTTTCTCCCACTCTGTAGGTTGTCTGTTTACTTTGTTGAGAGTTTCTTTTGCTGTCCAGAAACTCTTTAGTTTAAGTCTCACTTGTCAATTTTTGTTTCTGTTGCAATTGCTTTGAAGGATTATGAATTATTTGCCATGGCCATAATATGGCTTGGCTGTGTCCCCCAACCAAATCTCATTTTGAATTATATTTCTCATAATCCCCACTTGTTGTGGGAGGGACATGGTGGGAGGTAATTGAATCATGGAGGCAGTTACCTCCACAGTGTTCTTGTGATTTTGAGTTCTCATGAGATCTGATGGCTTTATAAGGGGCTTTTCCTCCTTTTGCTTGGCACTTCTTGCTGCTGCCATGTGAAGAGGGATGCGTTTTCCTCCCCTTCTGACATGATTGTAAGTTTTCTGAGTCCTCCTCAGCCCTGCAGAACTTTGAGTCAATTAAACTTCTTTCCTTTATAAATTATCCAGTCTTGGGTATGTTCTTATAGCAATGTGAGAATGGACTAGTAGAGTGTATTGTTACCACAGTGGGGTGCTGCTATAAGGATATCCAAAAATGCAGAAGCAACTTTGGAACTCAGTAATTGGCAGAGTTTGGAACAGTTTGGAGGGCTCAGTACAAGATAATAAATGTTGGAAATTTTGGAACTTCCTAAAGACTTGGAGGGCTCAGAAGTCAGGAAGATGTAGGAAAGTTTGGAACTTCCTAAGACTTGTTGAATGGCTTTGACTAAAATGCTGATAGTGATATGGATGATAATGTCCAGGCTGAGATAATTTCAGATGGAGATGAGGAATTCGTTGGGAACCAGAGCAAAGGTGACTCTTGTTATGCTTTAGTAAAGAGACTGGTGGCATTTTGCCCCTGTCCTAGAGATCTGTGGAACACTCAACTTGAGAGAGATGATTTAGGTTATCTGGCAGAAGAAATTTCTACATGGCAAAGCATTTAAGAGAAAGTGGAGCATAAAAGTTTTAAAAATGCACTAGCTGATGATGCAGTAGAAAAGAAAAACCCATTTTCTGAAAAGAAATTTAAGCCAGCAGCAGAAATTTATGTAAGTAATGAGGAGCAGAATGTTGATCACCAAAACAATGGGAAAAATGTCTCCAGGGCACATCAGAGACCTTCATGGAAGCCCCTCCTATCACAGGCCCAGAAGCCTGGGAGGGAAAAATGGTTTCTTAGGCAGGTCCAGGCCCCTCTCATGTGTTCAGCCTTGAGACTTGGTGCCCTGTGTCCCAGCCACTCCATCATGGGTAAAAGGGGTCAATGTACAGTTCAGGCCATGGCTTCAGAGGGTGCAAGTCCCAATCCTTGGTAGATTCCACATAGTGTTGGTACTGCAGGTGCACAGAAGATAAGAATTGAGCTTTGGGAACCTCCACCTAGATTTCAGATAATGTATGGAAATGCCTGGATGTCCAAGCAGCGGAATGCTGCAGGGACAGAACCCTCATGGAGAACCTCTGCTAGGGTAGTGCAGAAGGAAAATGTGAGACTGAAGCCCCAACACAGAGTTCCCACTTGAGCACTGCCTAGTAGAGCTGTGAGAAGAGGGCCACTGTCTTCTAGACCCCAGAATGGTAAATCTACTGACAGTTTGCACTGTCCACCTAGAAAAGCTGCACTCAGTGTCAGCCCATGAAGGTAATCAGTGGGGGATTGGGGGGGGCTGTACCCTGCAAAGCCACAGGCTGTATCCTGCAAAGCCTACCTCTTGCATCAGCATGACCTGAGTATGAGAAATGGAGTCAAAGGAGATTATTTTGGTAATTTAAGGTTTAATAATTGCCCTATTGGATTTCAGGCTTGCATGGGGCCTGTAGCCCCTTTGTTTTGGCTAACTTCTCCCATGTGAAATGGGTGTATTTACCCAATGCCTGTAACTAATTGTATCTAGGAAGGAACCAACTTGCTTTTGATTTTATAGGCTCATAGGTGGAAGAGACTTGCCTTGTCTCAGATAAGACTTTGGACTTGGATGTTTGAGTTAATGCAGGAATAAGTCAAGACTTTAGGGGACTGTTGGAAGGGCATGATTGTGTTGTGAATTGTGAGGACATGAGATTTGGGAGGGGCCAGGGGCAGAATGACATGGTTTGGCTGTGTCCGCATCCAAATCTCATCTTGAATTGTAGATCCCATAATCCCCACGTGTAGTGGGAGAAATCTGGTGGGAGGCAATTGAACCATGGAGGCCCTTACCTCCATACTGTTCTCATGATAGTGAGTGAGTTCTCACAAGATATGATGGTTTTATAAGGGGCCTTTTCTACTTTTGCTCAGCACTTCTCCTTGCTGCCACCATGTGAAGAAGGACATGTTTGCTTCCCCTTCCACCATGATTGTAAGTTTCCTGAGGCCTCCCCATCCCTGCAGAGCTGTGAATCAATTAAACCTTTTTCCTTTATAAATTACCCATTCTTGGGTATGTCCTTATAGCAGCGTGAGAATGAATTAATACAGCCAATGTCAAGAAGTATATTTCCTAGGTTTTCTTCTAGGATTTTTATAGTTTTAGGTCTTACATTTAAGTCTTTAATCCATCTTGAGTTACTTTCTGTATATGGTGAGAAGTAGGGGTCTAATTTCATTCTTCTGTTTGTGGTTTGCCAGTTATCCCAGCACCACTTTCACAATATTGATTCTTTGAATCCATAAGCATGGAATGTTTTTCTACTTGATTATGTCATCTGTGATTTCTTTCAGCAGTGGTCCCTTTTATCCACATCCTCACCAGTGTAGGTAATTTTTTGTCTTTTTAATAGTAGCCATTCTAACTAGGGTAAGATGATATCTCATTGTGGTTTTGATCTGTATTTCCATGATGATTAATGATGTTGAGCATTTTTTCATGTAACCACTGGCCATTTGTATGTCTTTCTTTAAGAAATCTCTATTCATGTCCTTTGTCTACTTTTTACTGAGATTACTTATTTTTTTTTTCTGTTAAGTTGTTTGCATTCCTAGTATATTCTGGATATTAGTGCCTTTTTGAATGAATAGTTTACAATTATTATCTCCCATTCAGCAGAGTCTCTTTACTGTGTTCATTTTTTTCCTTTGCTATGCAGAAGCTTTTTAGCTTACAGTAATCCCATTTGTCTATTTTTGTTTTTGTTGCCTGTGTTGAGATCTTAGCCGTAAAATATCTGCCTAGACAAATGTCCTGAAGTGTTTTCCCTATTTTTTCTAGTCATTTTATAGTTTTAAATCTTAGATTTAAGTCTTTATTTCATGTTGAGTTGATATTTGTGTATGGTGAAGGATATGGGTCTAGTTTTGTTCTTTTGTATATGGATATTCAATTTTCCCAGTACCATTTATTGAAAAGGGTGTCCTTTCCTTTTTATATGTTCTTGTCCTTTTCTCAAAAATCAGTTCACTGTAAATACCTGATATACTGATTTTGTTTCTTTTGGATAAATACACAGTAGTGAGATTGCAGGATTGAATGATATTGTACTTATAGTTGTTTTTTAAAAGTCTCCACATTGTTTCCATTGTAGCTCTACTAATTTACATTCTCACAGCAGGAAGTATTTCTGGGTTATCTATTCTGTTCCATTGGTCTATGTGTCTATTTTTATACCAGTACCATTCATCTTTTGGTTACTATAGCCTTATAATATATTTTTTAATCAGATAGTGTGATACATTTGCCTTTGTTCTTTTGCTCAGGATATCTGAGCAGCCAAGTACAGATGCTCCTCAGCTTTTGATGTATAATAAACCCATGGCTAAGTTGAAAATATTGCAATTCACAAATGCATTTAGTTTAACTAACCTTAACATTGTAGCTTACCCTAGCCTACCTGAAACATGCTCAGAAAACTTATATTAGCCTACAGTTGGGCAAAAATCATCTAATACAAGCATATTTTATAATAAAGTTTGAATATCTCATGTACTTTATTGAATCCTGTACTGAAAATAGAAAAAATAATAGTTGTATGTGTACTCAAGGTATGGTTTCTGTTGAATGCATATGGCTTTCACATTATTATAAAGTAGAAAAATCCTAAGTTGACCTTTTGAAAGTTGGGGACTAGCTGTATTAATGAAGGTATGGAGTAATGAAGATTTTTTTACTTGCTTTGATCACTTTGGAAAGCAATCTGATTTCATACAACTAAAAATATATATGCCCAATATATATGCGTAAGGAGATATTTTTAAAGATGTTTATTGCAGTATTACTTATAATTAAATAATGAAAAAATTAAACCATTAGTTAAAGAATGAGTAAGTAATACGTAATATAATCATGTGGCAAATATCACAGGTAAGCAAAAAAACAGCAGTTGCCATGACTTGGTTAAATGAAAAGACTCTGGATAGATTTGAGTCCTGGCCCTATCATAACTTTGGATAATTATGTATTCTTTCCCTTTTTAAGCTCTGTAAAATATAAATAATGCTATGGTTTGAATGCTTTCTCCAAAGCTGATATTGAAATTTAATTGCCAATGTAATGTTACTGAGAACTGCCTTTAACAGATGATTAAGTCATGAGAGTTTCATCCTTATGAGTACATTAATGTCATCATTGCAGACGTGGGCTAGTGATTACAAGAGTGGGCTCCTGATAAAAAGATAAGTCCAGCCCCCTTTAGCTCTCTCTGTCTCACATGCTTACTTACCCTTCCACAGTGAGATGACCCTCACCAAATGCTGGCACCATACTCTTGGACTTCCCAGCCTCCAGGGCCATGAGCCAAATAAATTTATGTTCTTTATAAGTTACCCAGTGTGTACTACTCTATTATAACAGCAGAAAACAAAGACATAATATTGGTACTGAAAAGTGAGGCTGTCATTATAGCAAAGTGCTGAAAAGGTGGAAGAAGCTTTGGAACTAGATAATGGGTAGAGACTGGAAGAATTTGGAGGAGCAGGCTAGAAAAAGCCTAGATTGCTATGAATGTAGCATTAAAGGTAACTCTGCTGATGTGTCCAAAGAAGAAGAGAGCTGTAGGAAAACATGGAACTTTTTAGGGATTACGTAAGTGGTGGTGACCAGAATGCTGATTGAAATATTAAATGTAAAGGCTATTTTGATGAGGTATCAGAGGGAAATGAAGAACAGTGTTTTAGATATTGGGGTAAAGTCCATCCTTGTTTGACAATTGTAAGGCCTTCATTGAATTGTGTCCAAAGCCTGAGGACTTTGAAGAATGCAGAGCTTAGGAGTGATGAACTAGGTTATCTGGTGGAAGACATGCTCAAGCAGCAAAGCATTCAGGCTGCTGCATGGCAACTTTTAATCATATACAGTGAGATATGAGAGAAAAGGGATGACTGCAATAAAGAATTTAAAATTAAAAAAAAAAAAAAACAGAGCAAAAGGATTAGGAAAATTCACAGCCTGGCTATGTAAATATTTTTTTAAAAAAGAAAATTTTAGAAGAGAACACTAAGGGTATGGCCAAGTGACAATTGCTAATAAGATTAATATGGATAAAAGAAGCCAGGTGCTATTTATCAAGACCATGGAAGAAAGTTCCTAAAGACATTTCATATATCATTGAGGTTGCCCCTCACATCATAGGCCCAGAGCTGTAGGGGGACAGAATGGTTTCTGCTGATGGGCCTGAAGCATCCTTCATGGGCTCACTGCCCAGAGCTAACTTGGGTCTCTACTTGTTGCAATTCTAGAAATGTGCACCTAGTTTGCACTGTGAGCATCTCATATCTTATATCTAAGATTTTGATTTAACCCTTTTCCAGTGGACATGCCCAGTGTGGGATCTGGGTTAGCTCTCTCTCATCTATTTTGCCCCACTGCCCAGGTTTCCCAAATCACAGAACTCATCATCCTTGTGATTACTTGCTCAATGTTTTGTCTTTATGGAGGATTGTTAGCTTAATGCAAACTGTTAAGCCTGAGTACTCTGTTTAATTCACAGCAGAAGATCCTAAATGAATGATGAATGGATAAAAATTATACAAGTTTATGTTGATATGTTAATAATAGTTGGGTCTTAAAGAGTTTTGTGAATAGTACCCTTCTTTCTGCTCACCTGAATTTAGAGCTATTTAGAGATAGACACAGCAGTTTATATGCTTGCATTTAAGATAGATGCGAACATATAGACATCAAAATATTAGCTTTCTTTCTGCTGAAACTACTATTTGAGAGTGTGTCTAGGGACTGTGGGCAAGGAATAAAGTTATTCCTAAATTTGACAGATTTCCCCCATTCGATCTCTCTGTATCTTGATCATCTTGGGCACATGTTCTCAAGACTTCCTGGGGTTGTGTCACCAGCAATGGTCCTCATGTTTGGCTCAGAATAAATCTCTTCAAATGTTTTACAGAATTTGACTCATTTTGTCAACAACAACCAAGTTATCTGTATATAGAAAACAATAATCATGAGAACAATAGTACTGATTTTAAGCAGAGATGTTTCTCAAGCTCCCAGATCTTCAGGCTTTGTGGAAAGCAAGTAGATCTGGGGGAAAGAAAACAACATGAAAGAACTAATCAGAGAACAGAGAGCCTAGGAGTGTACTGAAATTGTCCCTAGAGAAGGAAAGTTTATGCTAGGAACAAAAATACCATAAATAATACTGGAAATTCTATAGGAAAAGTAATTAATATCTACCAGCAATGTTTTGTAGTTTTAAGCATATGAGTTTTGTACATCTTGTCTTAAATTTGTTTCCATGTATTTTAGTTTTTGATTTATGATAAATCAAGTGCTTTTAAAATTTCTACTTTCAGGTTACCATTGCCAGTATATGGAAATGCAATTATTATTTCTAAATTGAGTTAATGTCTTAAGAACTTACTAAATTTTTATTTATGATGAGTTTTATATAGATTCAGGATTCTCTATAAACACAATCATGCATTATACCAATAAAAACAGTTTTAGTTCCTCCTTTCTGATCTAGATGTCTTTTATATATTTCTTTTTCCTAATGTACTGGCTATATCTCCAGTACAGTGTTAAAAAGAACAGGCATCCCTGCCTATTTCTTATCTAAGAGCACTGTATTCAATTATTTTCCTATTGATTACTATAGTAACTCTATGTTTCAAGATCTCCTTTCTCAAATTCCCTTTTCTTCTAGTTTTTAAAATCATAAATAGTATTGAATAGCATGTTCATATTTTGAGTCTACATTTATGGAAAACTCATTATTATTAAGATTTTGATTCTCTTAAAATTGATCTTTAGATTCAGTTGATCTATAAACTCTATTGATCTCTATTCAATCTGTAGCTTCAATCCAACAAAATCTAGCATGCTTTTCATGAAGAAAATAACAAGCTATTAATGTATATGGAGGAGCAAAGAACCTAGAAGAAACAAATTTTTTAAATGACCAAGTCTGGGGGACTTAGACTACTTGGTTAAAAGGTTTGCTGTAAACTGCAGTAATCGAGACAGTGTTATTGGTGTAACCATGGCCATGTAGACAAACAAAATTCAATCACCAGTACAGAAATATACCCATACTTATATGGTCAATTTATTTTAGGCAATGGATCCAAGGTAATTCAATTAGAAAAGATTAATCTTTGTAATAAATGCTACCGGAGCTACTAAATATCTCTATGAAAAAAATTAACCTTAACTCTTACATTACACCATACACAAAAATTAAATTGAAATGGAACATAAATGTAAACATATAAATGAAAACTATAAACCTTCTGTAAAAATCTTAAAAGAAAATTTTTGCAAACTTTTATGGGAAAGATTTCTTAAATATAACACAAGAGTCACAAACCATAAAAGAAACTGACACAATTAACTTGATCAAAACTTAAAGAAAAAATTTCTTTTTTGCTCTCTAAAATACACAGTTAAGAAAACAAAAAGACAAGCTATAGAGTGGGAGAAAATGTTTTGTAAAATATATATTTTACAAAATACTTTACCCAGAAGATATAAACAATTCTTATAACTCAATAATAAGAATACAAAGAACCTTCACAAACAGAGATATTAATAGCTAGCTAATAAATTCATGGAAAAAGTGCTCAGAATCCTGTCTTCATGAAAGAGCAAACAAAAAAACAATGAGACATCTCTATACCATGCATCCTCAACAAGGGTGGAGGTTGAGGGTGGCTACACTAAGTAATGGATCTTCAATGTGAATGAAAATGCCTTCTATTGGAAGAAGATGCCATTGAGGACTTTCATAGCTAGAGAGAAGTCAATGCCTGGCTTCAGAACTTCAAAAAACAGCCTGATAATGCAGCTGGTGACTTTAAGTTGAAGCCAATGCTCATTTATTATTTCAAAAATCCTAGGGTCCTTAAGAATTATGCTAAATATACTTTGTCCATGCTTTATAAATGAACCATCAAAACCTTGACAGCATGGTGTACTGAGTACTTTTAGCCCACTATGGAGACCTACTGCTCAGAAAAAAAAATCCTTCAGAACATTACTGCTCATTTACAATGCACCAGGTCACTCAAGAACTCTGACAGAGATATACAAAGAGATTAATGTAGTTTTCATGCCCACTAACACAACATACATTCTTTAGCCCATAGATCAAGGAGTAATTTTGGCTTTCAGGTCTTACTATTTCATAGTCACTAAGGAAAGAAAAGAGCATGGCATATTTGCAGACCTACTGTGTCTACTATGAGACAGACTCAGGCTAATGTTCTATTATTAGTTGACCTCTATAAGCCTCCACTATAACTTGTGGCCCTGAATTAATTTGGGAATGTACACATTAGTAATGACCACAAATCCTGAAAGACCTGGTTATTTTCCCTCCAGAAAATTATCACTTTAATAATTGCTGTGGTTTCCTTTATTAAAATATCTGTAGAAATATTTAAGGAACTGATGCATGATGCTTTCTCAAGTGGATCCAGCTTCACATTTATTAAAGAGATAATATGTCTGTGAACTGGCTCTGGTCTGAAAATTGGGTGGGAGACTATAGTTTTCCATTGTAGTGACTTGAGAAAGATGTCCAATTTTTATTCCTAAAGTATAACTTTAGTAGAAAGTACACCTATTCAATTATTGAATCAGTAGCATTTTTTATTAATCTCTGTGTGTCAGCTATTCTTACTATCTTATTGAACCTGCTTCCCATTAGAATAAGCAAACTCACCTTTATCTGGTAGTTAAGTGATGGTCCTGGGTCTCTGTCTGTCTAGGATTCCATAATACCTATTGTAATCATGGAGCCTCTTTGAATGACACCATCTCGAGCTGTCATATATCTACTGATTTCAGAATATAACCATACTCAAGGATCCTGGCATTTCACTGACCAGCCTATTTTCCAATGCTTTGGTAAAACATAAAGTTCTCTGGGCCCTCCTAGGGATACACTGAAGAGGTAGATTCCCTCCTCAATATTACAACAGAAGTGTTAACAAATGTAATTTTATTTAATGTAGATTAATGGTGAATTTAATGCACCAAGAAAACAGATTTATTCTAGTTTCATAAATGAGTATATTAAATTCTGAAACTTTGGGGAAAACAATGTAGGTATATATAGATGTTGAGCTGAGAATTTAAAACCCTGAGCTTGTCATCTTTGTTATTATTTGGGGATTTTTCCAATGAGGTCAGAAGCCAACCCACCTGAGTCCTCTTCATCATCACTTTTCTACTAAAGTCCCCATATGGTAACTCCTCAGTTGTTAATTCTAAACTTTGCCTTTAATGGACATTTTATTCTATCAAAAAACCTGTGATAATTTAAGTTTTTGCCACTGCATGTTCGAGATTACAAATATCACATTTTTCACTGGAAGCCATTTATGTACCCTACACATATCAGTCACCAGCCTCTTATAAGAGAGTTTTAACAGCAAAAGGCATTAATTCAGAGGATATATGCTCACAAATGCATTAGAAGTATTAGAGGAGCAAAGATCAGAGAAAGCTGCTGCTGACTATAGATTTTAAAACCATCTATCAAGTTTTAGAAAAAATCAGGAGAATGTGGAGCCAATGTCTCCACTGCAGCACTGACACTCATGATTTGCAGAAGACCTGGATGCTAGTGAAAAATTTTCGATCTGCTGAAACTCATAGATCTGACTGTCACTGCTGGAAGAGCAAAGTAGAGCTTTCTGCCTGTCTTCCACCTTCCAAAGCCGATAACTGCTTTTTGCTGTTGGATCTAACCCAGAACTAAAGAAATTTCCTTGTTTCCAGCCCTGTGATACAGGAAGAGTAGAGAAAAGTCTCAGATGTGCTAATCTATTACTAGACAAACTGACAGTGGTTAAGAGAATGGGCTTTGAAACCCTGGAGCCAGACCACCTGGGTTCAGAGCCAGGATCCTCTACCTGCTAGTGCTTTGACCTTTGGCAGGGTGCCCAGTTTCTCTGTGCTTCAATTGTGACTGTTTTGAACTGTAGCTAATCTCCCTACCCCAAAAGTTTTTAAGAATTAGTTCACATATACTATGATAATGCTTGGCATATGTAAGTATTCCTTTGCAAGGACATGGATGAAGCTGGAAGCCATCATTCTCAGCAAACTAACACAGGAACAGAAAACCAAACACCACATGTTCTCAGTCATAAATAGGAGTTGAACAATGAGAACACAGGGACACAGGGAGGGGAACATCACACACCGGGGCCTGTCGGGAGATAGGAGGCAAGGGGAGGGAGAGCATTAGGACAAATGCCTAATGCACGCAGAGCTTAAAACCTAGATGACAAGTTGAGAGGTGCAGCAAACACCACGACACATGTATACCAATGTAACAAACCTGCACGTTCTGCACACATATCCCAGAACTTAAAGTAAAATTTAAAAACTAACTAAATAAATAAATTAGGAAAGAAAAAGATAAATTATTACTAAAATATATGAATGTAGAAAATGGTTTTACCAAAATGCAAATAAAATGATTAGGTATTGCATAATCTGTTTGAAACTGTTTGGTACTCAAAGTTTTTTTTATTTGAGATATTTCCACATGAGCCATAATTACTTAACCATTTTAGGTTTACTTTATATTTAGGCTAAATATACTAGCAGCTAGCTTATGTTTAATCAGCATTGCTTTTACATAAAGGACACTAATCTGAAAGCTCAAGGTAATATACTTAAGTAATTAAGTGTATGAAAATACCACAGCTCTTTTTACTTTTCTGGGTAGGATCATAATTTTTTAAATGTCCATAAATAATTAAGATATCTCTAAAGGTTTGCTTCATAACTATAAAGTAATAAAACAAAATCTTCCAATTTGAATTTCTCTAGAAACATTGGGCCAGGCGCGGTGGCTCACACATGTAATCCCAGCTACTGAGGAAGCTGAGGCAGGAGAATCGCTTGAACCAGGGAGTCAAAGGTTGCAGTGAGCTGAGATCGCGCCACTGCACTCCAGCCTGGTGACAGAGTGAGACTCTATCTCAAAAAAAAAAAAGAAAGAAAAGAAATTGATTGCAACTTAGTCAATTAAACTTTTCACAAACTGACTGTAATTTCTAATGTTTTAAATTCATTCAAGAGTAGGCATACTGTAATAGATTGTAATTTAAAAAAAGGTCATGATTCTTTATTCTTTCCTGTGTCTGTGTCCTTTCCAATGTGAAATTGTAGCTTCTTCCATAAGGACATGAAGTTTTCCCTATCCCTTTAATCTGGGCTGCACATGTGACTTTTTTTTTTTTTCCATCAACAAAAAGTGATAGTATTCCAGGTTGAGGCTTTGTGAATCTTTCTTGCTCCTCTGCCTTTATCACGAGAAGATGCTCAAAGTAGCCTGACAGAGAATGAGACTTGTAAAAACACATGGAGCAGAGCTTATTCAGCCCTGTTGTCTCAATCAAAGCCCCAGATATGTGAGAGAGGCCAGTTGAAATTAGCAGAGCCAGGATTAGCTGACCAATGATGCACAGATGAGCCCAACCAAGCCCACTTCAGATTAGCAGAATTTCCAGCAGACTTTTGAGAAAAAAACCATTGTAGGTCTTGAAGGTTGCATAGTTGCTTGTAATCATTGCAGCAACAGGTAACTGTCCATACACAGTGACATGATTAAAAACTGAGCAGTAAGTATATTTAAATTCAAAAATGTTTTTGTTTAGCAATGTTAGAATAGTAGCAGTTTTATCTTTTTGATTCTTTTATGAAATATACAATGTAATGCTTTCAAAAACATTAATTTAGGGAAAATTTAGAGCATCAGTATTCATAACCAAAAGTATGTTTGCAGTTCCTATTCTACCAAGACTATAATACAAGTCTAAAGAATTTATTCATTGACAAAATTATATGGTAAGACATACAAGTCAGAAGCAATTATTCATTACTTGAATTTTGCATTCTATACTAACTTGCTGCCTATGTTGAAGCAAACAAGGCAATCTGAAGAAATAAATGGTTTCTGTTTAATAATGTTGTGCAGCAGGGAAGTCAGCTTCTAAAGAAATGATTTTGAAATGATTAAGAAGAAAAAGCTTTGTAAGTATTTTAATGGTACTGAGTTACTCTGAGAATAAGTAGGAGAAATGTTAAGTGTGGAAAGCAGAGCAAGGTTTCAAGCATTCAGCAGGCGAGCTTTCAAATTATAATATCAGTTGGCATAAATAAAAATAAAAGCTCTTTTCAGTATTGCTTGAGAAAGGCAAAAGTGGTTATTTTCAATAAACCCACTTTAATTCAGTACCAGGTGAAGTTATCCAGCTGGGGCATATGGAGCATAGAAATGACTTACAAAAAGAGGGGGTTCAAGATAGTTCTAGTAAATTTGATCTTTTACCTATAATGTGTTAGCCATTCTGCTAGGTGCTGAGTACAGAGTTGGCCAAAGAAAATGATTGTAAATCTGTGTGAAATGCAGAGTAATAGTATATGCAAAATGTGAGAAACAAAGTTTGTCTATATGATTAGAGAATGATTCACAGAGGAGAAAAACCTATGACTGGGTCTTGATTTATGTTTATAGTTTATCATCTAGGAAAAAAGGATGACAGTAATAAAAAGGAACAGTATAAACAAGGCAGAGGGATGTGAATGAGTGAGTCACAATGGGAAATTCCATTCACCAGGAGCATAGATAATCTGAGGCAGAAGAGGATGGAGATAAAATATGGTAGTACTGATGGTACATTTGTTATTTATTTTTCTGCAAATGAATTAGTGCAAAACTTACTTGCTTAAAACAGTATTTATCTCACAGTTTCTTTGGGTCAGGAGCTGAGCATGGCTCACCTGGGTCCTCTGGCTCAGGATCTCTTAGGCTGCCATCAAAGCTGTTGTCAGCTTCATCTGGAGGGACAGTGCTAGGAGGATTCATTTCCATGCTCACTGGTCATCAGCAGGATCCAGTTTTTGTGGGCTCTTGGCCTGAGCCACCCTTAGTCCCTTGCCACCCTCAATAGGCAGTTCTCAACTTCTCAGCTTGTAGGCACACACAGAGAGCCAGAGAAAGAGTGTGAACAAGAGGGATGTCATTTTTTTGTTACTAATCTCAGACTTGACTTCAGTCACTTTTTGCCATATTATATCCATTAAAAGCAAGTTACTAGATCCAGACCACTCTTAAGGAAGTGGGAGGGAGGATAATGCAAGGACATAGATAGCAGTGGGGAGAGATCATTGGGAGCCATTTTAGAAGCAGCTCCCAAAAGATGGTAAGAGTAATTCTATCCATCATGTGTGATAGTACCAGGAAAAGAGGTGGATGATAGGGATACATGAAATCGATGAGACAGACCGTTGGTAAATTATAGGGAACACTTTAGTGTTTTACTGAAATGACTGGAGAGCCTGCATAGGTGGGATACATTGATCCCTGTGTGTGGGTCTAAAAAATGCTAACACTGATCATCTGAGTCATCTAGGAAAAGATGGGCTTCAAGTGTCCATGTGGTGGAGACTTGTTTCCCACTTCTACACAGGCAAGATGCTGCTGGAGGGATGCTTGCAGCCTAACCTGACTGCCAAGTATGAACAGGGAAAAGAAGAGAAGGATGGAGTGCAATATCATTGCATCTGAGGTGTCCAGTGGCCCAAGAGAGAAATTTAAGGCAAAACAACCAGCACGGGTGGTTCAGAGAGAGAGAGAGAGAGAGAGAGAGAGAGAGAGAGAGAGAGAGAGAGAGAAATTAAAAAAAAACAAGATGAAGGCAATTTTCACAAAAATAATATCCAGGATATTTTAAAAGATAATTTAGAGGATTAAAAAACTTCATTAAAAATATTATGTTCGAATCAAATCATTCCATGGTCAAATGGAAAGAGAACTGAATCAGAAACCTGAAATATCAAGTTAAAGAATCTGGTCTCTGAAAAAATCAGAGACCAAAAAGAATGTGATGGAAATAATGAGTGCAAACATGCAAATAATTCTTTAAGAGGAAAAAGGTATTGAGAAATTACAGGCAATCATTAAATATATGAGAGAAATAAGCAAGTGTTAGGTCCCCAAGGCTCCAGGGGACTAAAACCACGTGGCTTTACTGAGTGTACCCCAAGCAGCACCTGTCACGGGTAGAAATTGGGTATCTACAGCTCTGCAGACTGGCATTCCACACTGGTGGCTGTACAGATCTAGGCTTTCTGAGGTGGCTCTGCCCCCACATCTCCACTAAGCATTGCCCTACTGGGGGCTCTCTGCAGCGGCCCCAACCCCACAGCTCTGCTGGGCTTTGCCCAGGTCGGGGCCTTTTTCAGCACTTGAGCTACAGTCCTCTGCCTGGACCCTGAGGCTCTCTGAGGAGCATCCTTTGAAATCTTGGTGGAGGTGAAATCATGCTACCACAGGTCAAGCACTCTGTGAACCTGTAGAATTAACATCATGTGGATACCACCATGGTTTAAGAATCATGCCTTGCAAGCAGTGGTCTGAGTTCCACCTGGCCCACTTTAGACACAGCTGAAGTGGCCAGTGAGCACTGTGCCAGAATGTGGAAAGAAGAGACTTACAGCAACTTTGAGTGGAAAGTCTTGAGGTCCCACAGCCACCCTGGGCCCCTCTCTTGCAGCTGTTCTCAAGGCTTAGCACTCTGGGCATTTGGTAGGCACTGCCGCCTCTAAGATGTCTTCAGTGTCATGCTCCTATTGTCTTAATGAATTAACACCTGGCTTCCTTCTATTCGTAATAATTTTATCAAGTGATCTCTTGGCTATATCCTTGGTTTTCTCTCCTAAATAAGCTTTTTAAATTTTGTATAGGGCTAGGCTGAGCATTTTTTCAAATCTTTATGTTTTGCTCTTATTTTAACTATAAATTCCTTCTTTAGATCTTTTCTCTCTTCTTGCATTTTACTATAAACAGGAGAATCCATGTAGCGCCCTGAATACTTTGCTCCTAGAGATTTTTTTTCCACTAAATATCCTAGTTAATTGCTCTTAAGTTCTGCCTCCCACAAAGTCCTAGGGACATAGTCACTATTCAGACAATCTTTTCCACTTTATAATGAGGACATCCTTTTCTACAGTTTCCAATACCTTGTTTCTTATTTCCATCTCAGACCTCATTAGAATAGTCTTCGCTAACCGTATTTCTACCATCATTCTGTTCACAAGCAATTTAAGTAATCTTTGGGAAGAATGAACATTTTCCTATAGCTCTTCTTTTCTTCTGAGCCCTCATCAAAATCACCCTTAACACTCCATTCATGGCAATACAGGCTGTTTTCAACATTTACTTTAAAAGTGTTCCAGCCTGTACCCATTACCCAGCTACAAATCTACTTCCCCGTATTTTGGTATCTGTTATAGCAACACCCACTTCTTTGGTACTGATTTCAGTCTTAGTCCATTTTTATGGCTATAACAAAATACCGCAGATTAGGTAATTTTTAAAGAACATAAATGTATTTCCTTGCACTTCTGAAGGCTGAGAACTCCAAGATCAAAATGTAGGCAGGTTTAGTTGTCTGGTGAGGGCTGTCCTCAGCTTCTAAGATGGCACCTTGTTGGTACATCCTCTGTAAAAGAGGAGTGCTGTGTCCTAAGATGGCAGAAGGCGTATGGGTAAGAGGGCCAAACACTGAGTAAAGCCATTTTGAAAAGAGGCTTAGTCCCATTAATGAGAAAAGAGCCCTCATGCTCTAATCACTTCTTAAAGACCCTACAGTAATTCTTAGTAATATCATGTTGTCTATTAAGTTTCAACACCTGAAGATTGGAGGAGACATGCTCAAGCCATAGTACTACTTCTAGGAGAGCAGGACCCTTTCTGTTTAGTTTACTGCTAAATCTATCCCTGTGCCTAGTTCAGACAGTGGCATATTATAGGCATTCAATAAATACTGTTGAATGAACCAATTTTTGAATTAATGAATGAATATATTTAAAAAGTAGAAAAATTAAATAGATCAATTTCCATAGAAAAAAATTGGAAGGGGGTTAGCAGATGGATTCAGCTGAGACAGCATAGAGCAGTAGTTCTATGCTATAGAATAGAACTTAATAATGCTTAAGCTCTAGAATATGACCACCTGAGTGCTTGTCTTTTTTTTTTTTTTTTAAATCTTTTCATTTTTTCTGTATGGCTCTAGACACATGTGATTTGATTTCTTTATTTCAAGTTTTCCTCAGTTGTGAAATTAGGATGTTAATTATAGTTTCTGACATATAAGGAACATCAAAAAGATTGAATGTCTTAATAAGAGTAAAGCATGTAGATCAGTGACTGGTGTGTAAGTATTCTAATATTCTTTTGATCTTTTGAAGAAGAGATAATACCAACGCTACTTAAGATATTCTGATGAAGAAAAGACAAGAATAGCATAACAGTAATGCTAAGCCTTATAAAGACTAAGTCTCACTTTTAACTAGAGAAATATCATTTATGACTTCAGATTTTTAAAAGGCAAAATATTAGCAATCTGGAAATTAGCCATGTGTTAAAAGAACACTGGAGTATGACCTGTGAAAGAATATCTTATGAATGCAAAGGTAGTCAATAGTAAATTATCAAATTATATCATTATGTAAATACAATATAGCATTTTAAAAACTATAATTATATCATTACATTATAAAAAGACATTTCAAATAATTCAGCAGTTTTTTTTCCTGATTAAAGTGCTAAATAAAATAGAAATTAAAAAAAAAAACTTTTGAGTATAATACATGGTCTTCACCAACATCCAACTGGAAAAATTCTAAAAAGTGAACTTTTAAAGCCATTTTTATTAAAATAGGAATCAGACAAGGATGCCTATGATCACTGAAGGTGCTGTTATTACTATTAGTCAACATGAAAGTTTTAAAGCATTTGCTATGAGATAATACAATAAAAAATTGACAAAAGATATAAAGTCAAAACCTTTTTCATAGATTAGAAAAATATTTAATGTACAGAATATTTCTCCAAGTTAATAAAGAAATGATAATTAGGAACAGAATTTTTGGAAATATGAATAAGAAATTCACAGTAAAGCAAATCTAAATAGCAAGTTAACATACGAAAGTATGTTCAACTAGTAATAACGAAATGTAAATTCTTTTAAAAGTTATACAATACTTTTTTATATCAGATTTGTAAATATAAAAAAGTGATCATAAAAACTTAAAAATAGCTGACATTTGTAATCAAGTACTGATTTATGCTAGAGACTGTTCTCATGTTCTATATATAATTAATTCACATATTCTTTATAACAAGTATATTACTAAAACTAATGTTAATTTAATATTTCAATACTTATATTATTATTTCTATTTTACACCCAATTAAACCAAGGAATATAGCGATTTAGTAATTTACTCAAGGTCTCATGGGTGAAAGTTGCAGAGTTGTAATTGATCTCAAGCAGATTAGCCCCAGAGATTGTTCCTTTAACCACTACACTAAATTTTCTCATTGCTGTCAGCAATATAGATAAAGTATCCTTCTCATATATAGCTCATTGAAATAAGAATTATTATAGTTTTTATAAAGTAACCCAGAATATTTATTGAAATTAGAACTATAGACTCTGACCCCTCATTTCACTTCTAGGTTTGACAATATTTACTTGTGAATAATTATTCCAATAGAAATAAGCATAAGCAAAATCAAGGAGATAGAGGAATACAAAGTTTTCAAAGGAAAAATGAGGAGGGTCACATAAGTTGATTTGAGAAAATTATTGTTGGCTACAAGGATCAATAATAAGGGTGGCATCAGTCCAAGTTGGACAGGCAGTTTGCTGGGCAGATATCCTCATGGAAGTATCGTGTGTGTGTGTAAGGCTATGGTGGCCTTTGTGCAAGATTGTGTTTTTATGCAGAGTGTTTTGTGGTATTTTATCAGACACACATGCCTAGAAACCCTCCCTTCATAGCCTGCCCCAGCTCCACTTGTCAGGATTTTTAACATAAGTGACTCCATTTTGATTCTGACAACTTTCACACACTTTATAAGAAAAAAAAAAACAGCCCATGAAGGTAAAGATGTGTACAAGACTGTTTACTGCAGCATGTAGTACTAATGGGTAGATGCATAGCAATAGGTTTAATGATTAAAAAATCGATTATATACTTGTAATAGACTTTGTGGTTGTTTCTTTAATATCCATTCCCATTTTCTTAGGATCAAATTTATTTTGACAATTTTTCAACTTTCACCCTTTTGCCAATAGTTCATGCTCTTTGAGAGGGTGAGTAACAGTTGACTGCATTTCTAGTTTTAAAACTCGTAAATGTGCTTGAGGCTTTATTACTGTTAGCAAATTATCAAAAGCAAATAATGAACATTGATGGGGAAAAACATAATTCTGGACATCATCTTTAGAAATTATGATTCAATAGCTCTAGAGTTACTTCTCCAAGAATCTATGTTTTCTTTCTTTTTTTTTTTTTTTTTTTTTTTGTTAACCAAACTCTCCAGGTGTTTGTCATGCACAGACATGTTTAAAAATAAGCATGACTATAATAAATGTCAGTGCTGTATGGTAAATATCACCTAGCAGAGACTATGGATTCATGGAGGAGTGTGTAATTAATTACTAAGATAAGAGGTACAGACAAAAGCTGACACTTTATTGATATTTGAATATTAAGTAAGATTTTATTTTTGGTGAGGAGTGTATGTGACCTCCCCAAAGAGCAGATAGTACAAAGTGGATTCCTGGAAGATGGTGGAGTATGAAGCATGTGAAATATTTCTCCCTAACTAGACAATAATTGCACTGGCACAATCTGTCTAATGTAACTATTTTGGAGTTCTATAGTGTATTGAAGGCTTGCAACTGAAGACTTGAATAATAAATTGCAGTTAATTTCAGTAAATTTCAGCTCTTGGCACAGGAGCATTCATCCCCCACCTCTCAGCTACATGACAGGTAGATCTGCATATGTCCCTGGAAGAGCTTGAACACAGCTTGAAGAAGCAAGGGTGCACAAAAAGGACCCTTTCCTCCAAATACCAGGGGTCTATGCCCTGATTGTTATATCTGATTACAGATTTACAAAGAGGCTAAAACCATTGTTGTTTTACCTCCTTTCATTGTTGCAAGCCCTTCCCCTCTCACTGAAGTGACTGCAGGGGTATTAAGAAGGAGAAAACTTCAGTTTTCTCTTTTTCCATTTGTGTGCCAGACGTTGAAAACTAGCTCATTGAAAATAAGCCACATACACAAAAAATTAGAAAGTCATCACACTGCCCAGGGGAAGGCACTGGCTCAGAAAAGACCAGAGAAGACATTAAGTTTGCCCCTCTGGCTTATTCTTGGCACAGAATAGGCTGCAATGATCAAAAAGCAAAAACAAAAAGCAGCAAATCCTGGTGAAGAGGAAGAATCCGATTTCCAGAGTTACTACATCATCAGATTAACATGTCTAGTTTTCAACAAAAATCATAAAGCATATTTAAAAACCAGGAAAATATGGCTCATTCAAAGGAAAAACAACACAAACTGCCCCGGACAAAGAACTGATGGTGGCTCAATGAGACACAGACTTTAAACAACTGTCTCAAAGATGCTCAAATAATCAAAGCAAGACATAAAGAATGCCAAGAAATCAGTGTTTTTTTTAAAAAAAATAGAAACATAAATGAAGAGATAGAAAATCTAAAGAGAAAGAAAAAAAATTTAGAGCTGGCAAAGAAAATAACTGAAATGAGGTAGTCATTAGAGGAATGCAAGAGCAAATTTGAGTAAGCAGATAAATCAGCAAACTTGAAGATAAGACCATGGAAATTATTGTCTGAGAAACAGTAAGAAAAAAGATGAAAATAAAGTGAACAGAGACTATGGGTCCTGTGGGACACCATCAAGCAGATTAACATATACATTATGAAAATCTCAGAGGGGAAGAGAAGAAGAAAGATGAAGAGAGAATATTTAAAGAAATAATGATTGAAAACTTTTCAAATATAATGAAAGACATGAAAATAAACATCCAAGAAGCTCAGTAGATTCTGAATAGAATAAACTCAAAGAGACTCAAAATGAGATACATTATGATCAAAGTATCAAAATCCCAAAATAGACATGTTGAAAGCAGCTTTAGAGAGGTGACTTATCACATACAAAGGATCTCAATACTATTATCAGCATATTTCTCATCAGAAATCTTGGAGCATTTCACCTAAGGATAAGGGGACTAATGTATAGGAAAAAAAACAGCAAAATGACAGCAGTAGGTCCCTACTTATCAGTAATTAATTTTAATGTAAATAAATCAAACTTTCCAATCAAAAGTCAGAGATTTGCAAAATAGAGTTTTTAAAATGATCCAACTATATGCTGTCTACAAGAGACTCACTTTAAATCCAGAAGGCAGTGGACTGAATATATTCAAACTTCTAAAAGAACAAAGAAACAACCTGTCAACCAAGAATTGTATAACTGATTTAATTGTACATTTTGAAGAGTATAATTGGATTGTTTGTTACACTAAGAATAAATGCTTTAGGGAATGGCTACCCCATTTTTCATGATGTGATTATTACACATTGCATACCTGTATCAAAATATCTCATGTACCTTATAAATATATACAACTACAATGTGCCAACAAAAATTAAAAAATTGAAAATATTCTGTAACTGGTAAAACTATCTTTCAAAAGCTTACCACTAGAACTGCCCTACAAGAAATGCTAAAGGGAACCCTTCAGGCTGAAATTAAAGAACACTAAATATTAAGACATAAAGATCTCAATAAAGGTGAATACATGTGCAGTTATAAAAGCTAGTGTTGTGGTAAGTTTGATATATAATTCCACCTTTTGTTCTCTACTCTAAGAGACTTATACATTAAAAAACCAATTATTAGTGTCAAAGTTAGTATTATTATAACTTTAGTTTGTAAATTAACATTTTGTTTTCTACATAATGTTAGAGACAAATACATTAAAATGTATTAGTTTATGTTTCTTAAAACACAATGTATAAAGATATAATTTTGTGACATCGACAACTGAAAAATGTAGGGTTGAAGCTGAAGCTGTTAAAGGTGCAGAATTTTTATGTTATTAAATTGAAACTGGTATAAATTCAAATTAGTGTAACAATTTTAGGATGTTATATGTAGTCCCTATGATAACTACAGGAAAATAGCTAAGGAGTATACACTAAAGGAAATGAGAAAGGAATATAAATATTTCACTACCAAAAAATCAACTAAACAGAAAAAAAGATGGAAATGCAGAATATGAGGAAGAAAACAACTAAAAGCAATACAGTGGTTTCCCCGTATGCAGGGTTTCACTTTCTGTGGTTTCAGTTTCTTGTAGTCAACTCCATTTCAAAAATATCAATCGGCACTCTTGTACTTTTGAGCCAGAATTAAGTAAAATAAGGGTTACTTGAACATAAGTACTGTAATACTATGACAATTGAGCTGCTAACCAAGATGGCTATTTAGTGACCAATGACAATCCAGGTGAAGATTTCATCCTGCTACTCAGAATGGCATGCAGTTTAAAATGTATGAACTGTTTATTTTGGACTTTTCCAATTATATCACAATGTCTACATCATTCACCTAATAAATCTCACTACATAGGTATTTAATCATCTCACTTCATCACAAGAAGAAGAAGGGTGAGGACAGTTAATATTTTGAGGAAGAGAGAAACACCACATTCACATAATTCTTATTACAGTACAGAGCTATAATTGCTCAATTTTATTATTACTATATTTTTGTTAGTCTCTTTCTGTGCCTAATTTACAAATCAAACTTTATTTCAGGTGGTTATGTATAGGAAAAATATATAGTGTGTATAGGGTTTAGTACTATCCATGATATCAGGCATCCACTTTGGGTCTGGGAACACATTCCCTACGGATAAGGGGTACTACCATATAGAAAAAAAATAGCAAAATGACAGAAGTAAGCCTCCACTACTTATCAGTAATTGCTTTTAATGTAAATGAATTAAACCTTCCCATCAAAAGACAGAGGTTGGCAAAATAGATGAACAAAACATGATCTAACTATAGGCTGTCTACAAGAGACTCACTTTAGAGCCAAAGACACAAATAAGTTGAAAGGATGAAAAGTGATATTCTATGTAAATAGTAATAAAATTTCAGAAAAATGACCGTACTAATATCAGACAACATAGACTTTAAATCCAAAAAGATTATGAGACAAACAAGAATATGATATATTAATAAAAGATTCAATATGGCAAAGAAACAATTATAAATATGTATATTTTTGTGATGGTTAATACTGAGTGTCAACTTGATTGGATTGAAGTATACGAAGTATTGATCCTGAGTGTGTCTGTGAGGGTGTTGCCAACAAAGATTAACATTTGAGTCAGTGGGCTAGGAAAGGCAGACCCACCCTTAATCTGGGTGGGCACAATCTAATAAGCTGCCAGCATGGCTAGAATATAAGCAGGCAGAAAAATGTGAAAAGAGAGACTGGCCTAGCTTCCCAACCTTCATCTTTCTCCAGTGCTAGTTGCTTCTTTCTCTCAAACATCGCACCCCAAGTTATGCAGATTTGGAACTCAGACTGGCTCTCCTTGCTCCTCAGTCTACAGACAGTCTATTGTGCGACCTTGTGATTGTGTGAGTTAATACTTTATGAACTCTCTTTTTTATATATCTGTATTACATTATTACTATCCCTCTAGAGAACCCTGATAAATACAGATTTTGGTACCAGAAGTGATTCTAGAGGAACAGAATATTATGGATGGGGTTCTTTCATTGGTTTTGGGGTTTCTGGAGTTGGCTGCTTAATATGATTCAACCTAAAAATGCTAAGGGCTCTACTTCTATTAGTATGGAGAACACTGATAGTTATTGGTGTGAATTGTTTAGAGAATTATATGAGATAAATGTATTTGATTAATGGCTCATGAGAGGCAAGGAGTTTAGTTACTCTATACATAATGCCTTTGACCATATGTGGAGAACCAGGAAAATAATGAAGCTGGTTGGTTGCTCCTAAGTTCAGTGGACAAAGTGATCAAAGAAAATGACGAACTCAGGGGTTCTGTTTCCTGGCTTCAGAAGCAGATACTGAGCCTCAAATCTGGTAAGATTGCCCTGAATGAGAGTCCTATCTTCTGTAGAGAAAGAGCTGAAATTGTGTCTCATAATAAGAGATACAAGCTCTTATTATGTGAGTGGCTGACCAGCAACAAAAAGTGCATGCACACCTTTGCCAGGTGTCTACTGTTAGAGTGAGGGCATTGATTGGAGAAGAATGGGACACTGCAACTTAGAATGGGGATGTGTGGGAGGACCTTGATGAAGATGGGGGCACTGAGTTTGTAAACTATGGTGAAACTTTTTTTGCCAGAAGAATCAGCTTCCCCATCCCCAGAAGTGGCATAATTTAATGTTGCAGCTTGGGGAGTTAAAAAAGGTTCTAATAGTTTATTTGCTTGGTTAGCTGAAATATGTATTAAAAGATGGCCCACTATGAGCAAGCTGGAAACACCTGACCTCCCTTAGTTTAATGTAGAGGAAGGGATCCAAAGGGAGATTGGGATGCTGGAGTGGATTAGTCACTTTAGATCTAGTTATCTCAGCTGGGAGGGTCCAGAAGATACACCCTAGACCAATGTCTTGTGAAATAGATTTGTGAGGGCACTCACTTTATGGCTAAAGAAGTGTGGCAGTGGGCTTATACTTATGAAATTCACTGGGGTTACCATTTTCTCCAGCATCCTGAAGCAGTTGGATTGATAGAATGGTGGAATGGCCTTTCCAAGTCACAATAACAACACCAATTAGATGATAATACTATGCAGGGCTGGGGAAAAGTTCTCCAGAAAGCTATGTATACTCTGAATCAGAGTCCAGTATATGGTACTGTTTCTCCCCTTGGCCAGGATTCATAGGTCCAGGAATCAAGTGAGGGAAGTGGAAGCGGCACCACTCACCATCACTCCTAGTGATCCACTAGCAAAATTTTTCCTTCCTGTTCCCACGACATTATGTTCTACTGGCCTGGAGGTCTTAGTCCAGAGGGAGGAATGCTGCCACAGGAGACATAACAATGATTCCATTAAACTGGAAGTTAAGGTTGCCACCTGGACATTTTGGGCTCCTCCTAATTAATTTTTTTTTTTTTTTTTTTTTTTTGAGACAGAGTTTCGCTCTTGTTACCCAGGCTGGAGTGCAATGGCGTGATCTTGGCTCACTGCAACTTCCGCCTCCTGGGTTCAGGCAATTCTCCTGCCTCAACCTCCTGAGTAGCTGGGATTACAGGCATGCGCCACCATGCCCAGCTAATTTTTTTTTTTTGTATTTTTAGTAAAGACGGGGTTTCACCATGTTGACCAGGATGGTCTCGATCTCTTGACCTCGTGATCCACCCATCTCAGCCTCCCAAAGTGCTGGGATTACAGCTCCTCCTACCTTTATGTCAAGTGGCTAAGAAGGGAGTTACAGTGTTGGCCGGGGTGATTGACCCAGACTATCAAGATGAAATCAGTCTACTACTCCACAGCAGAGGTAAGGAAGAGTATGCATGGAATACAGGAGATCCATTAGGGCATCTTTTAGTATTACAATGCCCTGTGATTAAGGTCAATGGAAAACTACAACAGCCCAATTCAGGCAGGACTACAAATGACCAAGACCCTTCAGGAACAAAGGTGTGAGTCACTCCACCAGGAAAAAAAGCCATGACCTGCTGAGGTGCTTGCTGAAGGCTAAGTGGTACAAAATGGGTAATAGAAGAAGAGAGTCATCAGTACCAGCTACAACTAAGTGACCAGCTGCAGAAATGAGGGCTGTGAATGTAAGGAGTATTTCCTTCTTCTTTTGTTAAAAACATGTTTGTGCATGTATACAATTGCACCAAGAAAATATCTTCATTTTATTTCCTTTCTCCCTTATCATGTGACATAAGATTTATTGACTTCACATCAGCATTTAACTCTATGTAACAGTATTTCAGTTGGGGATTGGTGAGTTTCTGGTTGTACAAGGGATAGTTGTATTATGTTAGCAACAATTATGACCTTATTGTTTTTATTTGAAGATTATGATCTCAGGAGATGTGTATGGGTTCAAGTTGATAAGGGGTGAATTTGTGATGGTTAATACTGGGTGTCAGCTTGATTGAAGGACACAAAGTATTGTTTCTGGGTGTGTCTGTGAGGGTATTGCCAAAGGAGATTAACATTTGAATCAGTGGGCTGGGGAAAGCAGACCCACACTTAATCTGGTGGGCTCAATCTAATCAGCTGCCACTGAATATAAAGCAGGCAGAAAAATGTGAAAAGGCAAGACTGGCCTAGCCTACATCTTTCTCCCGTGCTGGAGGCTTCCTGCCTTCAAGCATCGGACTCCAAGTTCTTCAGTTTTGGAAGCCAGACTGGCTCTCCTTGATCCTCAACCTGTAAAGAGTCTATTGTGGGACCTAGTGATTTTGTGAGTTAATACTTAATAAACTCCCATTTATACATATATACATATGTATGCACATATATATATTACATTAGTTCTGTCCCTCTAGAGAACCTTGACTAATATACATTTAATAACAGACTACCAGAATACATGAAGTAAGAAATGACAAAACTAAAGGGAGAAATAACACGGTTCCACAATAATATTCAGAGATGTCTATACCCCACTCTCAATAATGAATAGAACCACCAGACAAAATTATAAGTAAGGAAATAGAGAATTTGAGCCCATAATAAACCAACTACATCTAACAAACATATATGGAGCATTCTGCCCAAGAATAATAGGATACACATTCTTCTCAGGTGCACATAGGACATAAGCCAGTCACAAAATAACAAATACTGTATAATCCCACTTAAATAAGGTACTTTGAGTAAAAAATCACGGAGACTGAAAGCATAATGGAAATTGTCATGGGCTGGGAGGAGAAAGGAATGGACAGTAATTGCTTAATGAATATAGAATTTCAGCTTTGCCTGCAAACAAAAAGAGTTTTAGAGATGAATAGTGGTGATGGTTGCACAACACTATGAATGTACTTAATATCCCCAAACTGTGCACTAAAAATAGTTTAGTTACTAAAAATAATAACAAGTAAATCTCTCTCTCTCTCTCTCTCTCTCTCTCACACACACACACACACACACACACACACACTAGAGAGAGAGAAAGAGAGAGAGAGGGAGAGCAGACAGCACAAGCCAAGGCAAAAAGGAGCGAAGTACTTCCTATATTTGGGAAATAACAAAGGACCAGTGAGGCTAGAAGACATAAGTGACTAAAATGTTAGGTAAATGCCAAATCTAGAAAAATAATTGAATGCTGTGTTATAGGTTTTTTTTATATATAACTTGAAAAAAATACATATTTGGATTAAAAAGCTAAAATGACCTTATTTGCTTTAGTCTTGAGAAAAAATGAAGTGGAAAGATAGATTCCAAGAGGAAAGAGAATTGAATAAGGTATTTTATATTTTTGGTATTTTGGGAAAAACTAATTATTTCATCTATGTTATATATAAATTGTTACATTCTAACAAAAGTTGATTTTTATACACTCATTTCATCTCATTTAATAATATTGAGTACAAACCATTTTCCTAATAAGCATATATTCCCAACCTGAATACTAAAAGAATACAGGGCTTTGGAATACACAAGAAAGGCATCATGATTTGATGTGAAAATAAGCCATTGGTTTGACCATCAGCAAATGACCTTAGCAAGTACAGATTCAATGGAAAATAGAAGCAGAAGCCAAATTGCTGTGTGTGGAAGAAGAAATATTGGCTGAAGGGCTAAAGACAGTATCATTTTCCTTCAGGATGATTAGGAGTGAGTGCTAGAGGAGGAGGAGGTCAGCTTGAGGGTAACC